>NC_143560.1:62573000-62919000 GCF_054136105.1 Typopeltis vanoorti
TAGGGGTGACTGAAACAAAAAAGACCAAAACTGGTGAGATCTTTCTGAGCAATAAATACAAAATGTTATATTCAGGCAATAATAATCAAGGAAAAGAAGGAGTAGCCATAGTATTCAACACAAAATACGAGGCTAATCTTCTTGAATGGCAGTCAGTCTCAAGTAGAGTAATGTGGGCAAATATGAGAATGGGGAACTGGACAATGAGACTTATTTGTGCCTATGGTCCCACAGAAGGTTCTACTAAGGTAGAAGTGGAGGAATTTTTTGAGGCTTTAGAAAAAGCAACTGACACAATGAAAAAGGAAAAGTTGGTCCTTGTTGGGGATCTAAATAGTAGAGTAGGAAATGACTGTGAGACATACAAAAATATTTTGGGAAAATTTGGAGAAAAGAGCAAAGCTAATAATAATGGCAAATATCTGTTGGATTTCTGCTCAGGACATGGACTGGTTATTACTAACACCATGTTCCAACATAAAAATGTGCACAAATTCACATGGAGAGAAGAGGCTAGGAATAAGAAAAGTCTCATTGACTATGTTATTGTTGATAGTGATGTTTTCTCCCTGGTGCAGGACACCAGAGTGTACAGAGAATTTGAAATTGGAAGTGATCACTATTTAGTCTTGAGCAGGATAAAATTGAATTTCATATTGAAAAGAATAACATGTAAGAAAGTTTTAAAGCGAATAAAAGTTGAGCAGCACTCAGATGTAAACTGTAGACTAAAATACAGAAATATTATTGAAAAGAAAATGAAAGAGTTTGAGAACAGGAATCAAACCTTGGAGATTCAGTGGCAAACTCTGAAGGAAACATTGATTGATTCTGCCAGAGAGGCATGTGGTGAGGTTGTGTGCAAAGATAAAAAAATCAGAACTCCCTGGTGGACACAGGAAGTTAAAGAGGCAGTGAAGGAAAAGAAGAAAGCATATCAAAAGTTCCTGGCAAATAAGTCAGCTTTTACTCTTACAGAATACAGAGACAAATGTAAGAAAGCTAAACAGTGTGTAAAACTAGCTAAACAAAAGTCATGGGAGGACTTTGGCAAGAATATAGAAAATAAATATCAAGAAGGTGGAAAAATATTCTGGAGGTTGTTGAAGAAGCTTAGGAATGGAGGAAAGAGTGCTGTAAAAGGAATTAGAGATGATAAAGGTGAAATGAAAACAGGAGAAAAAGATATCCTTGAAGTATGGAGTAATTACTTTGAAAAACTGCTAAATGAAACAAGCAGTGATGACAGCACAGTGATAAAAAACACTGACCAGGCATGCAGTCAGGAATACATATCCATACTTGAAGTAGAAAAAGCCATCAAAGGCTTGAAATGTGGAAAGGCAGCAGGAGTAGATGATATTCGACCAGAAATGCTGAAGTATGGTGGTATAAGAGTCTTACAGTGGCTGCACTGCATAGTTCAGAAAGCCTGGACAGAGGGACGAATTCCCGATGATTGGAGTAGAGCTCTCATAGTACCCATATATAAAAAGGGAAATAAAACTGAATGTGAGAATTACAGAGGTATTTCCCTACTGAGTGTTCCTGGCAAGATCTATGCAAGTATACTTGAGAAACGGTTGAGAAGAATTGTGGAAGAAAAGCTTGGTGAAGAACAAGCTGGATTCAGGCCAAATAGAGGCTGTCAGGATCAGATCTTCACTTTACGACAAATAGTCGAGAAAGCATGGGAATATAACAAAGATCTGTATTTAAGTTTTGTCGATTTGGAAAAGGCATATGACAAGGTGCCAAGAGAGAAGCTATTCAATACGCTGCAGTTATATGGTGTCAATGGGGCATTATATCAAGCAATACTGAGTCTTTATTTGAGTTGTGAGTCAGCAGTTAGAATTGAAGGAAGTACAGGAAGATGGTTTAATGTTAAATCTGGTGTGAGACAAGGATGTACATTATCCCCTCTGTTATTCATTATCTATATGGATCACATTATGAAGGAATGTGGTATTAAACCTGATATCAAAATTGGAGATGTTAATGTCAGCTCTTTGCTTTATGCGGATGATGTTATACTTCTAAATAAATCCGCTACAAGTCTGCAAGATTCTCTGACTAAATTGAATAGCTGTTGTAATAGATATGGTATGAAGGTCAGCAATAAAAAGACAAAGACAATGAAAATAGGCAGAATCATTGAAAATGTCAACTGTGTTGTGAATGGAGAACCTGTGGAACAAGTAAAACATTTCAGCTACTTAGGCACAATTTTTACTGAAGATGGTAAACTAAATATAGAAATAGACAACAGAATCAGCAAAGCTGGTATCGTGGGAAGTCAATTGAATAAATTCATATGGAATAAGAAAGAAATTAGTCGGAACACTAAATTAGCTGTATACAAGACTGTGTTCAAACCAATTTTAACTTATGGATCTGAGAGCTGGGTCAGAAGTAAAACACTTGACCAAAGACTAGAGACCGCAGATATGAGAGTCCTGAGAAAGATTAGAGGCGTGAACAGATGGCATCAATGGCAATATCATATTAAAAATGAGGATATTAGGAAAGAACTTGACATTGTCAGCATCCAGGAATGCGTTAGCAGAGCTAATCTCAGATGGTATGGTCACTTAAATAGAATGGGAGAGGAAAGATTAGCAAAACAAGTGTTCTCTGCCAGGTTGGCAGGAAAACGACCCAGAGGAAGACCAAGATATAGGTGGATTGATACGGTACAAAGTGCCTTAGACAATAGAAATATAAGATCTGATAATGTTGGAGTCTTGACAAGTAACAGACCGATTTGGAGGAAAATTGTAGATAGGAAGTTAGTAATGATGTAATTTTTTCATGTAGTACTGTCATATCCTGTACACCCCTTGAGGGTACATGGCAGGAATTTGATGATGATGATGATGATAACCATAAATGTGAAAATCATAGAGGGATTTTGCTTTTAAACATTCCAGGAAAATTGTATGCCCATATTTTAGAAGAGAGACTTAGGAACCGAACAGAGGATACACTGGACAAAATGCAATATGGTTTTCGAAAAAACAGAAGCACAAAGGATCTTATCTTCAGTCTTTGACAAATATCAGAGAAAACATGGGAATATGGAAAAGAACTACATTCATGTTTTATAGATTTTGAAAAGGCCTTTGACTGAATTCCCAGACACTTAATATGGCAAACATTAAAGAAAAACAAGATACAAGATAACTTAATAGTAGCCATACAAAGCCTCTACAAAAGTAATAAAAATTATGCAAGCACCTGTAATAATAGACCAAAAGAATTTGAAACAAATGTAGGAGTGTGGCAAGGCTGTATCCTCAACCCTCTTCTTTTCATAATAGTAATGATTTGTGAAATTTTAAAGACATGCCAAACAAAAACAAAACAGTTCCACCTAGGATACAAGAAACTGAAAGAAACCAGGATTTCACACATGGCTTTTGCAGATGATGTAGTGATTCTAGCGAATAGCTGAAGATTTGCAGTACAATGTTAACATTTGGTATATGAAGAAACAAAGAAAAGGAATATGACCATAAATATAAATAAAACTAAAACAATGATCATATCTAAAAACCAATCAAAACACACAATAAAAATAGAGAACCATCAACTGGAACAAGTCCACTCCTTTAAATACTTGGGATCATATATACAAAAAGATGGTAGACTAGAGACACAGAAATTAACAACAGGATAACTGGAGGAACAAACCTATTCTATGCAATGAGAGGCCTGCTCCTAGATAAGAAAGAAGTTACCCAGAATACCAAAATGGCAGTGTACCATTCAGTGTTTGTACCAACATTAACATACAGTTGTGAGTCTTGGTGTTTAACAACAGGAAGCACAAATAAACTACAAATAATTGAAATAAAATATCTTAGTAAAGTGGTGCGAAAAACAAGACTAGAACGAATAAGAAATCAAACTATAAGAGACAACCTTCAAGTTGCACCTCTGAACCAATTCATAACACAAGCCCAAATTAGGTGGTTTGGACATCTTATTCAAATAGAAGAAGGAAGAATAGCAAAAACTGTATATGAAAGCCAGAAAATAGGAGAAAGAAACATAGGCAGGGCCAGGAAAGATTGGCAAAAGGAAATTAAAGAAAAATTGGAAAAGAAGGGAATTAACTGGAAAGAAGCAAAAGAACAAGCTTGCCTTTTAAGGACGGCATGGAAATCTCTTTGGCAAAATCTCAACGCTTAAAAGCAAAACATATCATAGACGAAGAAGAAGAAATACAAGTTACATACAACAATCAGTATACCTATTAAAATTGGTTGCCATGAGCTAGATATTAATACATTAATAAATGATATTAAAACTATTTTTGATGTTTACATAAAATGAGAATCTCCCAAACTTTTGAGAGAGAGACAATTGTTCTGATTCACATGCCACAGGTACCTTTAAAGATGTGGATGTTATGTCAGTTTTTAAATTGATCCAGCCAACCACTGTTACATACAAAACATCACATCCAAATTGTTTAGCAAAGTTTTTCACTTTAGCCTTCAAGATCAGGCCATCTAATGAGAATCCAGCTTCTTCATGTGGTAAATCATTAAAGCAATACTTCATTGATATCGATAAGTTCAACTTTCTAAATTTTTTGTTTTGGTTATGCTGTTTTCCGTTGCTGATATATAAACATCTTCATTCTTCTACAATGTCGATACTGTTGAAGAGGACAAAAAAAAAAAAAACTTTTTACACATTAAAATTTTTTCCATCATGTTCTAACTCACAAAAAATTTTGATTTTTTTTGCAAACCAAGAGACACTTTCTTTCAGTAGCATGTTTCTGGCAGAAGGGTTTGTTTTTAACTGATTTTACAGTCATGGTAGTGTTTGGGAAAAGCAAAAGAGGAAGGTCGGAGGCTAGGCAATGGAGAGGTAGGTAGTGAGAGGATGATCTCCAAAGATACGAATAAGTTTATAAACCAGCTCGTAATCCATTGCAGGTGGTCATAAAAGCTAAGGCACTCCTTTCATTTTTTTTATTCCAAGAAGTCAGTATTCCAAGAACTACCAAGCAATTAAGAATGCTTGCATAGTTACTAAAATTTGTATGGTATGTTCATATAGTATGCTCATCATAAAAAGGATTATGCATAAATTAAAATCTTAATGGCTTTTTTTTGCTCATTACAGCCACGATCTCATTATTTCTGCATTCATTACAACAAAGTTACCATGTATAAAATTTTAACAAGGTCACAACAGAACAGCTACAGTCCACGAGCAAGATGTATAAAAAAAAACTTGTTCTAAAAAAATCTTTACTTTTCAAGTTTATATAAGGAAAGATGCTATTTTATATAATTAATAAACAATATAATTCACCTGCCCTTCTAATCTTGTTTCAGGCATAGTCTTTTTTCTGGGCACCCATCCTCTATTAACCAAGATTCTCATATTGCTTTAAAGAGAAAAAAAAGTATTTTAGAAACAAAACTTGAATAAAACATTTCATAATAAATAAATAGATAATAAGTTAATAATATAGATGTAGTGAATAGTGAGAGTGAAGATTTTTTTTTTTTTTTACATGGATAGCAGTAATGGGTAAGTGAAATGCATTGCCAGAATGGGTTGTGAATATGATAAGGTTGCTTATTCCATAGTTAGCTTATCATATAATAATATACAGTACTATATGTACATTACTATTATGCTGTTTAACTTGACTAATGTAAAAATATAAGTTTTCATACCAGGTTTCATAATTTGCTTTACTTGAAAAGAAATGATATTCTTTTCAAGTAAAGGATATCATCTGTCATGATATTCTGTCAGCTTCTGTCATGTGCCTTCAAGGGAAGTACAGGATAGTGTGATAGTATCACATAAGTGATACTATCACACTAAGGCAATATTAACTGTATCAATCCACCTTGATCTTGGTCTTTTTTTTTTTTTCTTGCTATTCTGGCAGCAAACCTAGATTGCTACTTTCCTCTCTCATTTTGTTTCAGTGATTCAGAAGCAATTGATACCACCTGTCCACTCCTCTAATTTTTTTCAGAACACTCTTATCTGTAGTATCTAGTCTTTTCTTTGAAAACTGTTTTATTATTATTATTATAATTTAACACCTCTAGGGAGTCCAAAGACTCATCGAGGGAGAGTGTGCCAACATCATCGAACGATTAGTCCCCTTCCAACTACTAACCACACTGAAACTTACTTAACTGAGCATTAGTAGCAGAGGCTCTACCAATCGACCAACCTTTTATATGAGAGAATATATGAGAAATTAGTCAAAACATTAAAATTGCTTTAAATACTGTACCTAAAAAAACTAGTTTAATGTTTTGACTAATTTCTCTTGTATTCCATTTGAATTTATTCAGTTGACTTTGCACCACATGGCAGTTTTGCTTATTCAGCTGTCTATTCTATATTTAATACTCTCAAAATGATGAAATGATTGACCTCCCCATGATGTCTGACATAATTCTGAAAACATCACTCATGTTGCAGGTTGGAAGAAAAGGACAAAACGTAAGACTTTCTGCTGGAATCTAAACATGGTTTCTGATAGATTACTAATAAGATAATAGATTACTTATTATCTTATTAATCTATTATTAATAGATTAATTAATAATAGATTACTTATTAGATAGATTACTAATAAGCAAAGTGTGATATTACACTGAGCAATGAATTCTGATTCCTGTCTATATTAGTTCATTCCTGAATAGCTTCCTCCAACATTATGCTTGGCTAAGGGGATATTTCCCAAATACCTGATTTGTCTCAGTAAAACTAATTATATCAACCTGACACTTCTCTAATTCTTCAGCTAGTGCCACTTCTTTTCCTTGATACTTCTTATGTTGTGGTGCCTATCTTTCATTCTGTTTGAGGAAGAGTTTGTTCCGGTAGCTGACTTTTTACTGTTCACCTTGGTTTTTAATAAAAACAGCAGAGGCCTTATTAAACTGGATGATACCCCACTCAAAATGAAAACCATTCACACTGTATTATGCTTATGGTTTAAGCCAATACAGAAGTCTGCTGAATTGGTTTCAAGTCTTGCTAATTCTGTCAGTTAATTCTCACTCATTCATTATCTAGTGGGATACCTAATAAAAGGACAATTCTATAAGAAGATAAGGACAGGAGATGGAATCAGAAGCTCCGATTAATATCAGGTTGCCACAATCCTTACTGGATTTGCGATCTCTTCCCAGTCATTGTCAGAAGATAAGGACTGGAGACGTAATCAGAAGCTCTGGTTGGTTTCAGGTTGCTACAATCCTTACTGGCTTGTGCAGGTTTCTTCCCAGTTATTCAGCTTTGACTCCTCATTTGTTTTAGTTATCCCACAATGTAAGACACCTTTCTAGAACCAAGAAATGTATACTGTCATACATTACAGTGAGAGTAATGTGAGACAATATATACTTTTTATTACATTTTCTACACTATTTTTTTTTTTTTTTACAGAACACAGAATAATGAATATGTTCTCAAATGGACATATTCATTATTTTTATCTAAATTCAGATGTTTCCTATGTTTCTTATGACTCCAAGCATCAATATATTCCAAGTTTTGAACAGTGATTAGGAGACTCTTGAGGCTCATCTGCTAGATTAGGTGACTTCTACTTATTAGAAGGTTTCTAGATATAATTTGGTGTAATAATTATTCTAAATTCACTGCATCCACAAGGAATTTGGTCACTTTTTGGTGCCTCATCATTGCAAGATAGATTACTAAAGACAGACACTCAGATAATTTCACAGCAGATCTAAAATCAAGTGGGGGCTCCCTCATATCAATTAGAAAGAAAAATTATATTCTGTTAAATATTTAGTGATGTCTCAATTTGCATCCCCCCTTTCTCTCTCTTTACTTTCATCTCTTCTCTTCCTTTTTTTTTTTTGTCAGCAGTCTGTATCTTCTTGATAGATAGTGAGCTGGCTTGAAAGTTCACCAAATGCAGTCAATCATGTTCTAATTTTGATTAGGACCTCCCTTCCTCCACCCACCCCCTTTCTTATATTTTAGTTTATATGAAACAAAACTGTTACTAGTTTATCACACATCAGAATGTTATCTGCATTTTTATTGGCAAATTAATTCTGATATATGTTACAGATGCAATATGGCATGTCCCAATTATCTGAAAATTATTTTTTTTCACCTAACCTCTTAAATTTTGGGTGCACAAATCTTTGTATTAATGCTCTGTAGGGTTATTAAAGTATGGAATGATTATATTACTATACACCTCTTAAATTTTTTTCCTATTTTCTGAACTTTCTAAATATCATACACTCTGTATCTGTAATACTAATTATTATTTTACAAGAATTAAACATCAATGAAGTGACCTCATATAATCTACAAAAAACAGCATTACTTGGAACAGTCCATATTTTCCAATGCTACCTGACAGACTATTCTTAGATTCTTGGCCAGAATCTGAATTGCTCTGTATCACCAGTCAAATTGTTATTTGAAAGATATCTTGTTTTGACTGTGTATCAATGTGTGTCAACCACATCAGCTGTCATATGTTTTCTTGAATGCATTCACCACCTCCAAAGCCATTCCAATCATGCTGCTCTATGAGAGAAAAATCTAGTCACATCCCTTTCTTGACTGCATTCATTCTAGTTTTCTTGGATACCTCTTGTCCTCTCTATACCTTCCATAAACTGAAAAAATTCCATCTACTGGTATCCTGTATGACCCCCTTTCAAAGGTTTGACAATTCTATCATCTCTCTTTCTCCTGTTTGTTATCATTCTGCAATCCACAAATTCTCAATCTGTTCTCATAATATGCATCCATGGTCCCAATATCATCTTTAACACTCTACTTTGCACCCTCTCCAATGTATCGGCATCACTTTAGAAACCAAGAGATCAGATCTGTATTCAATAGTCCAAGTGAGGTCATATCAGTTCCTTGTAAAGAGGCAAAATGACTTCCTTTTCCTTACATGTCAATGTTCATTTTAGCATTGCAATTACCCTCTGAGTTAAATTAGTTCCAGTCTTTGCTATAGGCCCATAAACTTCAACTTTCTATCTACTAAAACTATAATAACCAGCCTGATCAGTTTATTTTAGCTTAATCCCAAGCATTATAATATGCCACTGAATATCATATCACACCAAAGTTATAACTTTACATTTACTAACACTGAAATGACATCCATTTTCACATGCTCAAATCATTCTGCAAGTGTTGCATGCTACATTCCTGGCTATAAATTCTTATGAACATATTCAGATGATTCTAAACACTGATGTAGAACTTTTATTTTTATAGCATGCCAAAAAACTTGGGAAAGATTACAGAAAATAAATATTATATAGGTAATGGATACTAAAAACTCCTCTGGATGGTTGACATAATTACTTTCAAAAATCATTACTAGAACAGCAGTAGAAAATATTCAGGAGGAATACAATCAGGAGTACAAATAAATACTTGAAAAAGAAAAGCCATCAAGAAACTTGAAATGAAAAGGTAGTGGGAGAGTAGTAGAAAATTAGTTCAAGGTTATATTATTAATTGTGATATTATTAATTGTATTTAGTGAGTGAATTGAATGATTGTGTAATTTAGCACTCATGTAAAATTAGTGATTTTTATCTGTTTTATTGTGTTTTTTCCTCAGAAAATTAGTGAATTATAGAGTATTAGTGGATTTTCGTGTTTTTAGAGTATTCAGTATCTTTATAACATTTTTATTATGATATTTATTATGATTTTGTCGGCATGGCACCAACGTGACAACACAATGGCGGCAAAGACCACGTCCGTTGATTTCAATTTGTGGAATATTATTCAGTGCAGTGTGTGAAATGTATTCATCAAGAAAATTAAAGAATATGTGAAGGAAACTGGGGGGGGGGGGGAGAGAGAGAGAGAGAGAGAGAGAGAGAGAGAGAGAGAGAGAGAGTGTGTGTGTGTGTGTGTGTGTATTAAGTGTTTTAAAAGTGAGTGTCTGTTAGATGATGAGAATGCAACAAATACCAATGGTAAGATGGAAAATGATGTTATTAATGTATGTATGTGCAGCCATGGAAAATATTAAAATATTTAAAACTTATTAGATATATGAAGAGCCCAAGGCTTGGGATGTAATATCCCTTAACTTAAACAAATATTTAAAACTTTTTAATATTAAAATAAAATAAAAGCATTAAAATATCAATATTAGTGTTATTAGTGGTGAGCTATGGAAATTTTAACAAAGGGCTTGCATCGTTGAGAAAAAAAACAAACAAACCATACTTCACACCAAAACTTTTATTAATAAAGCTTGTGTACAAATTCCAATCAAAAAGTATGAGAGGACAATCAACCTCTAAAGGCTATCATTTTTAAACAAATATTTCATGATCTAAACATGAAATATTTGCACACAATCAACTGTGTTAATTTATCTTACATAAGAAAAACATTATTTAACTATTCAAAATGTAATAAGAATGAAATCTTTTATAATCTTTTATAAAACATTTGATTGGCTACCAGAAGGGAGAAGGGTAAAGATAGCGCATGCACTTATCTTATTTTCAAACTTGGGCGCATTCGTTATAGAGGAGTTGAAACAATAATTCCAAATAATCTATACACTGCTGAATAGACTAATTTTTGTTAGGTTACTGTATGAGTTTGTCGCTTAATATATTTCAAAAAAGTATGTTTTTTTTTTCTTTTTTCAAACAAAGGGCTCACACGAGTCCCCCCCCCCCCGTGAGCCTCTTATAGCTCACCACTGAGTGTTATACTTCATTGGACAAAGTGCAAAATTTAAAAATTGCAGAAGATGCAAGAGTAATGCAGGGCTGAAAAAAGAAAGAAGCAGGTGATCCAAAGGAATAATAAAGACTGACCAAACAAACAAGAAAAACATGTTAAAGGAGAAAATTATGTATGGAGACTTAATGATCAGGGAAGTACTTAACAAAAGTACGACAAAATCGTGTTTCCAAGGTGCAAAAATTCACGATATTAGCCATGTCATCCAGATGCAAAAAGGTAAGTCGAAGGAAATGATTGTCTTGGTTGGTACAAATGATTTGAGAGGTGAGAAGTATTCTATGACAGAGGATGTAAAGGAGTTGTTAGAAGAGGCAAAACTGAAGAGTGAGAAGGTGAAGATTGTAAGTCTTCTACCACACAGAGGCGAACTGAGGAGGAGGGTATCAATAGCCAATGTGCAAAAAAATTTAGATTGTGCAAAAGGAATGTTTGACAGAAAGAAGGATATGGACAATGCTGATGGACTGCATCTAAATAGTTTTGATGTTAGATGTCTGGAGCAAGCTTTGTTCACTGAGCAATGCTGAAGTTCAAATTCAGGGAAACTTAAGCAATTAGGATGGAAACAAGAGAATTTGTGTGAATATGGGAAAGACCAAGTGAGGAATCTAGTCTTTCAAGCAAAAATATTGAATAGGGTAGTCAATTCAGAAAGTAAATTGGGCCTAAAGGGATGCTTCAGTTTCTATATACTAATGCCAGAATTATCAGAAACAAGAGGGAGGAGTTTTTGGCATCGTTAGCTCAACCTCACTAAACGTTATAGGCATTAGTGAGATGGCTACCAGCAGATGATGTAGTTACAGAGATTGAATGCAAAGGGTTTAGTATTTTCAGTGGTTAGCGTATCCCCTCTCCAGACAAAAGGCTGCAGGTTCAAATCCTGTCATGGCATGGATGTTTGTGATTGTCTGTGAATACTGGTAGTGCTGGTGGGCAGTAGATGCTGTTGGTGTAGATGATGCAGTTCACTGTAGTTGGTGGACTGAGTGGTGGAGGTGGGATATAGTTAAGGGCCATGTAGAGGAAACAGTATTAAATTGTATACCTAGGGTAAGGAGTTACATGGATGAATAATATCATTAAGCATGAACTGCATAAGAAGAAAATGCTGTAGAGGGTATATAAAGAGAAAGGCGACCAGCAAATTCATGAACAGTACAAGGCTCAGGCAAGAATGGTGACCAGCATGGCAAGGAAGACAAAATTAGATTATTAGAAGAATCTAGACGAGGAGGCCAAAGGAAATCCCAAAGCAAGTAAGAGGAATGAAGTTTGAAAGTTTATTTTTCACTTGGTTAGACTATAATAAATTTAGTTTAATCCTTTATCCAAGTGTGAGCAAACAAAGTTTGCTCACACTTGGATAAAGTGTGAGCAAATCCACCTTTACTGCGAGTTGCCTGGTGTTGTACTATCTTACCTCAGTCCTGAAGATATTTTCAGGCACAAACTTTGTTTGCTCACACTTAGATAAAGGATTAAACTAAATTTATTATAGTCTAACCAAGTGAAAAATAAACTTTCAAACATCTTTCTCTAAATCCAGAGTAATTTAATAATAAGGTGGCACACTGTTTGGCAACTCCTATAGGTAAGGATGACCTCTCCTATTGCTTCTGCCTTAGTATCTCCACTCTGGGCCTGGCTCCCACTGACGAGACCTCAATAAAGGTCGAAACTGGTATGGGTAGTGGCCCTTCTCTTAATGCATAGCAGTATACATGTCCTCGAGGAAATGTGCTGTGCATTATGGGAGATACCGAGACAAGGAGTTGAGAGCTTGATCCACCTTTGCTGTGAGTTGCCTGGTGTTGTACTACCTTACCTCAGTCCTGAAGATATTTTCAGGCGCATTTGTTTGCTCACACTTGGATAAAGGATTAAAACTAAATTTATTACAAGTAAGAGGAAGAAAGACTATGGAAGATTAACCTTAATGAGTGATGATGGTGGTCATGAGGAGACAGAAGCAGATAAAATAGTTGAGTTACTGAGTGACCACTTTGCAAGCATATATCATCCTAGTGATGTTACTGCTTTAACCTATGAGAGATACTAATGTGGGAACAGAGATGGATAAACTGGCGGTTCTTAGGATATTGCAGAATCTCAATGTAAGTACAGCTGTGGGATTAGATGAGTTATCAGCTAGGGTTTTGTGAGAATGTGCATGGGTACATGAAATGCCTTTGACTAGGCTGTTTAATTTAAGTCTCAGATCTGGTAATGTTCCAAGGGAGTGGAAAGAGAGCAAAATAATTACTTTGCATAAGGGAGGTTCTAAGACTTCAGTAGCAAATAAGACCAATCAGTATCTCAGGCATGGACTAGAAAAATTGGTAAAAAAGAGAATTCAAGAATGGGTAGATAAAAATATGATACTGTATGAGGGTCAACATGGCTTTGTGAAGGGTTGGTCATGCCTTAGTAATTTACTAACTTTTTATAATAGAGTAACAAGTGAGTTGGATAAAGGAAATGGCTACATGATGATTTTGCTGTATTTGACAAAGGCATTTGAACAGAATACCACATGGAACTCTGTTACTCAAATTAGAAGAAATGGGGATGAATATGACACTGGGTAAGTGGATAAGAGGGTGGCTGCTGGACAGATATTAAAAAGTGGTATATGGAGGGACAGAATTGAGGCAAAAACAGGTGACTAAGGTTCAGTGCTGACACCATTGCTGTTTAATTTGTACATAAATGATATAGGAAATAACACAAAAGGAAACATTCAGTTGTTTGCTGATGATGTGGAGAACTTATAGGACGATTTAAATAGGCTGTCAGTATGGGCAAAAGTTAATGAGTATCAGTTTAATGTCTAGAAATGTAAAGTTATACATTTTAGAATAAATAAGCCATGTATCACATTGATGGCACTGTACTCCAGGAAATAGATGAAACTAAAGTTTTAGGGATTGTGGTAGACAGAAAGTTAAAGTTTTGTGGACATATTGCTAACGTTGCTAAGGTAGCCCATTAGATTACTTGGCTATTGAAGAACACATTAACAAGCAAAGATAAGGAAGTTATTCTTCTTTATAAGGCCATGATATTCCCACATCTGGATTACTGTGTTCAAGGTTGGTACCCTGGGTTTCTTTGGGATGAGGAAGCGGTGGAGAGGATTCAGAGATGAGTGACCATTTAGAGGAAGCACTAATAAATTGCATAACTAGGGTAAGGAGGGTTAATCGGGTAAGAGTTAGATGAATGAGTAATATCATTAAGCATGAGCTGTAGAAGAAGAAGAAATGGTAAGTGGCCTGTGGAATGTTCCCTATGATTAAAGGTGTGTGGATTACAGAAGTTGGTTGATAGGAGAAAAAGAGGGGATATGACAGAAACATTTAAGTTGCTTAAAGGTTTTATAGGATTTTATAGGATAGATGCAGCAGAAATGTTTTAGCACTTGGCTAGAGTGACCAGAACAAGGGGGGTCATCCCTTGAAGTTGAATAAAGGTATGATTAGTAGGGATGTGAGGACTAGGTTTTTTGCTTGGAGAGTTGTGAATGAGTGGAATGGGTTGCCAGAGTCAGTTGCGAGTGCTTTCTCTGTTAATGGGAAGTGCTTTATCTGGATAAAGCACTTTCCATTAACAGATAAAGGATAGATTGGGCCTCCCGCAATGACTCTTCGGACTCCATGGAAGTCCATGTATAATAATAATAATAATAATAATAATAATTCAGAAGGCTTGGTCAGAAGGTTGAATCCCAGATGACTGGAGTAGAACACCAATCACTGTATCAATTTATAAAATTGGAAATAAAACAAAAAGCAAGAATTACAGATGAATTCCCTTACTCTATGTTCCAGGAAACATCTATGAAAGATGCTTGAGAAAAGATTAAGAAAAATAGGTAGATAGAAGTTTAAAGAGAATAAACTGGGTTTAGGCTATATAGAAATTATCATGATCATGAGTTTACCAGACAACAAATAGTTGAGAAATCAAGAACATATAATAAAAATCTTGCTGATCTTCAAGAAGTGTACAATAAGGTGTCAAGGGGAAAAAAAAAATTAAAACATCAAATGAACATGATTAAATTAAATTAAAACTGCCAAAAAATTATACTCTTGCTTAATCCTTTATTCTACTTTATTTTATTCAAAGTTTGCGCATGAAATTTCTTCATGACTAGACCACTTGTATACAGATAACAACTTTACATTAATTGCCTTAGTATCCCATGATGCAAAGTACATATCCTTTTGGATGTGTATGATGCTATGCATTATGGGAAGAGCAACTACCCAGACCAGTTTTAACTTTTTTTTGTTGAAAGTATTTTCACTTGGTTATACTATTAATTGCAGATGCCAAGAAATTATAATCTTGTTTCATCCTTTATCCAAGTGTAAGCAAACAAAGTATGCACATGAAGTTACTTCACAACTGGGTTACTTGTATGTAGGGGCTAATGACTTTTAAAGTGCAAGGGTACCTCTCCATAAATTCTGAGTGAACCTACAGGATCACTACTAAACTCATTATTCCTGACCTGAATCATTCCAGAAGGGAAAACTCAATGGTAGCTCTACTCAGTAACAGGCAAAAACCCACCACAGAGCAGAACCACTCTACTCCCTAGGAAGCAAGCAAGTCTAAAGACAAACATTATAAAATGTCATCAGTGAGAGCCAGACCCAGAAGAGATACAATTAAAGTAATGCAGAAGTTATATATATCTTATAAACAAATAGTGAAAAGGTGCAATGCCTTATTATTAAAAAACTGTATTAGAGAAAATTATAAAAAGTTTTTCACTCAGTTAAAAACTGAATTAAAAATGCCAAAAAATTATATTTTTGTTTAATCCTTTATTCAAGTGTAAGCAAACTAAGTTTGTATGAGAAGTTTCTTCATGACTAAGCTACTTATATGTAGAAGCTAATGACCAATGTTAATGATAATGATAAAGAATCTTCCTAATAATAAATCCCCTGGGTGTGATAATATTCCGGCTGAGCTGCTGAAAGCTTTGACTGGCAATAATAATTATTATTATTATTATTGTTGTTCCGGGAAACTCCAAGGAGTCGACAGACTCATCGAGGGAGGCCCTAACATCATGTCTGGAACAATTATTCAACATTCACACAGTATCTATCATATCTTGCCTTGAACTCATTCACGGTCGTAGCACCCACAACAGACTCTGGAAGCTTATTCCACTCATTCACCACTCTCCAAGTAAAAAACCTAGCTCTAACACCCTTGTCAACCATGCTCTTGCCCAGCTTCCATGCATGGCCCCTAGTCCTCCCACCACCAGTCATATTTTCAAAAATATCTTCTGGATCAATCTTATAAAAACGCTTCAGTAATTTGAATGTCTCAATCATATCACCCCTCCTTCGCCTATCGTCCAATTTCTGCAACCCACAAATCCTCAACCTATTCTCATAAGGTTCATTCCACAGACCTGCTATCATCTTGGTCACTCATCTCTGGACCCTCTCCACTTCCTCCCCATCACAAAGAAACCCTGGTGCCCATAACTGGGCACAGAAGTCCAGATGGGGTCTCATCAAGGCTCGATACAGAGGAACAACAACTTGCTTCTCTCTGCATGTTAAAGTATTTTTCATAAGCCAAGTGATTTGGTGAGCTGTTTTAGTTACTTTTGCAATGTGCCCTCTAAACTTCAACTCCCTATCCACCAGCATTCCCAACTCCCTGGCCTCATCAATCTCCTGGAGTACGGTTCCACCTATGCGATATACTGCTGCTATTCTTTTCACCCCAAAGTGCATAACTTTACACTTTGCCACATTAAACTGACATCCATTTTTCCTAGCCCAGTCCTCCAAACTATCCAAATCATCCTGTAAAATTTTGACATCCTGTGCACTCACAATTGTTCTACCTAACTTTGCATCATCAGCAAACAAGTGAACACTTCCTCTCAAATCCTTTCCAATATCATTGATGAACAAATTGAAAAGCAGTGGTCCAAGAACAGAGCCCTGCAGCACTCCACTAGTCACAAGACGTCTTTTTGACTCCACTCCTGAATAAACCACTCTCTGGTATCTCTCCTTCAACCACCCTCCTATCCATCTCACCAACCCTATATCTATCCCCATCTGCTCCAGTTTACTGATTAGGGTTCCATGTAGTATCCTGTCAAAGGCCTTGGCAAGGTCCAGTAGTATCAATGTAAACCCATTACCCCTATCCAGTTCAGCCGTCACTGTGTTATAAAACGTGAGCAAGTTACTGAGGCATGATCTACCCTTCACAAAGCCATGTTGTCCCCCATACAATATCCCATTTTCATCTATCCAATCCTGTATTCTTTTCTTGACTAATTTCTCTAAGACCTTGACAATGACTCCTGATATGCTAATCGGTCGGTAATTTACAACAGCGGTCTTGGAACCACCTTTATGCAGTGGAACTATTTTCCCCTCCTTCCACCCGCTCGGGACTAACCCAGACCCGAGACTCAAATTAAACAAAATGGTCAAGGGTACTGACAATTCATTAGCTGCTTCTCGTACTATACGAGCTGGTATACCATCCAACCCCACAGATGTATTGACATTGAGGTTATGCAATAGACTACTCACCTCCACTTCATTCACCACAATTCCCGTATAATCTACTGGTTTATTCGTTTCTGCAATGTCACCACCTGGATGATATATTCTTGCAAAGTGCTCACTCAGTAACTCAGCTATCTCAACTGATTCAGTTACCTCCCTACCATCGGCATTCTTTAAAATCATTCTGCCATGTACATTTTTCCTTTTACTTGCTACATATCTAAAAAACTGTTTAGGATTCTCTTTAGCCCGCATGGCCAATGTTCTTTCGGAATCCTTTTTTGCTTTTCTTACCACACTCGTCACCTTTCTCCTTAAATTCCCTCCATAGTTGTTTCTTTTTTTGCAGCTCAAGCTTAATGGTGATATTTATCCATTTAACCCCTACTTGATTTATTATTCGGACTCTAGGTATACAGTCAGCGATTGCTTCATGCAAGCACTTCTTAACCACCTCCCATGCACTATCAACTTCTAGTCCTTGCAGTTGTACATGCCATGGCACTGAGCCAATCAAACTCCTAAGCTTGTCATACTTTCCAGCCCGATAATTTCACATGTACCCTATCTTAATTGAAAATTCTACACCTTTAGCCACCTCCCAAGTCAAGACCCTATGATCACTCTCACTGATTGGTGCAATGTGGTCATATTTGTTACAGCCAAATCCTGAGATGTAATTACTAGGTCAAGCACTCTCTGACCCCTAGTATTTTCCATTACATGCTGTCGCAGATAGTTATCCCTTAATAACCGCATAAAATCCAGTTCCTTCCTTCCGTGTGTCCTCTCCTCACTCCAATCAATGCGACCATAGTTGAAATCTCCCATAATAATCACCCTCCTTCCACTCATTTCTTCTATTTGCTTGTGCATACTGTCACCACCATCTTTTCCATCACCTGGTCTATAGCAGCACCCAATTGTATATTTAGTTCTGCTAGCCACAATCTCACACCAAATGACCTCAAATGTGCTCTTTTCTCTATCCTGCAATTCAACTTCTATTCTCCTTGGCTGTAGCTCATCAGCTATCATCAACAATACTCCTCCCCCCATTTTATTCTCTCTGTCATTCCTGAACACACTATACCCATCACATTCAATCCCACTAGCTATATCATCTACAGTCAGCCATGTTTCACTAATACCAATAACCTGTGGTCTGGAAGTGCCAACCATGGCCAAAAACTCTTCCTTCTTGTTCCTAATACTCCTAGTATTAGTGTACATGAATTTAAGACCCCCATTAGCCCCAACCCTACCTTGATGCCTTATATTAACTATCCCACTCTGGTTTGTTGTCCTTATTTGCTCTAGCATATTATATTCATTCTTACATTCAACTGCCTCCCTAAGGACTGTATATCTACTCCGCCCGCCTTAACGAATCTAGTTTCCCTGAATTTGCACATCCATTACATTCAGCAACACTTTTTCAAGTCTTCTTACACCATAACCATTCAAATGCAAGCCATCCATCTTATATAGATCCTTTCGCCCATCAAACTCACTCCACACGTCCACAAATTCCACACCACTCGTCATACATAACCCACGCATAAAGTCATTCGCAATTATGGCCCTCCTTTTAAACATTTCACTGTCATACCGTGGCAAAAGACTAATCATTCTAACTCTCTCACTCTTTTCTTTTGCTACCTCAAACAATTCATTCAGGTCTTCTATCATTTCCATTTTATCTCCTTTCAAATCATTCGTACCTGCCACAACAATCATTTCTTTCACCCTTTCCTTTTGCTCTCTAATAGACTCAGTTACATCCTTTATGGTCCACCAGGTTGGTACGATTTTGTCAAATCCTCTACTAACACACCTCGTACTAACGAGTCTCCATACAGTACTCTATCCTTCATTTTGTTCATGTTCACATTCATACACCTATTTTTCCTGTCATACCTTTTATTATTGGTTGGTTCATTCAGTCGACTTTTGTTCATGCACTCTAGCTGCTGTTTTGCCCTTTCTATCGCACCATTCAACAACGCGATCTCATTCAATGCATCTATCTCATCTTTTTTATTCTCTGAGAAACCATTAATACTATCATTCACACTTTCTACATTCACACTCTCATAATTCTCATGTACAACCTTGCCGTTTCTTGTCATATCACTATTTTCTTCATTCTGAAGGTTGACAAAAATATCACACTCACAATCCGAAATACACTTCAATTCCTCATTCTCCCTACATTTTCTACACACATTCAATCCTTTATTATCATCTATCCACACTCCGACTGCACTCCATAAAGCATACATTTCACAGCTAGTACACTGACTCATTTCTTTTATACTACTGTTCTTTGAAAACGATGGCGAACCATCATTGCTGGCCGCCATTTTCCTTCGTACAGGTGCCATAATTATTGCAACGTGTTTTATCAAATAATAAGTTACACACACCAAAAACACACAAACAGACGCACTAAAATACGCAAGGCAAACAAAACTACGCAATATTAACTAATTTTATCAACGATAACTGAAAATAATACTTATCTTATCAGGAGCTTGCACAAACACTACACACTACGATATGACCTCAAACTCAATGTATCACTTTGCATTTTGCCACACCATAAACATAACTTTAAATTCACACTTCCAATTCTTAAACACTATTTAGTGGAATCCATTCAGGACATCTATAAAACAATACAATTACCTGAAGTTTTTACAACATCTATCTGTATAGCAATTCCAAAGAAACATAATGCACAAAATTGTGAGGATTACAGATCTGTGAGCCTAATATCCCATGCATTTAATATTATTTTAACCTTCATTAATAAACAAATTGAAAGAGTCATAAGCAGTGAATTGAGTGAACAACAGAAAGGCTTCAGAAGAGGAATGGGAACCATTAATGCTATTCTGCAACTAAAAATACTAATAGAAAGGTCACTTGAAAGAAATAGGAACATTTACATATGCTTCATAGACTTTCAGAAGGCTTTTGACTGGATAAAACATAATAAAATGTTCAATTATTACCTTATTATTACCTTGATGGACCCGTGTTTCACTCAGGATTTCTCCATGAGTGCAGGTCATAAAGATGCCTCCAACGATCTAGATCTTGAGCCTCTCTCTTCCATGTTATACCCATAGATTTCACTAGTGGATCTTCCCATCTTGTAGGTGGTCTTCCTGGTTTTCTCTTTATTCTTGGTTGCCAGTTGAGTATTCTATATGTTCATCTGCTATCCCTGAGTCTGGCTATATGGCCTGCCCATCTCATTTTGCTTTCATATACTGCAGTTACCACATCTTTTATGCCTGATCACTTTCTTAGTTCCATGTTTCTAACATGTTCCATTCTGCTGATGTTACAAATCCTGCATTCTATTGCACGCTGAGTTATTCTGAGAGTCTCTTCTTGTCGTGTTCCATGTTTCTGATCCATATGTGAGTGACGGTAGAATATCACTATTAAATAGTTTTGCCTTCGGAGAGATGTCAGGATTTGGATCAGTAAGTGTTTCTTTTAGTCCGTTGAATGATAGCCATGCAGCTTTCTTTCTTTTTGCTAGTTCTTCAGATAAATCATTATTCATTTTTATTGTTTGTCCTAAGTACTTGTACGAGTCAACTTGTTCTATAGGGATGTTATTAATACATAGGTGACTGTCACTTGTGTAGATGTTTTTGATCCAATTTGTTTTTTCTAGATTCATTTCTAAGCCTATCTTACTGCTGTTTGTGTATACTTTTTCACGCATTTCTTCCAGGTCTTTTGAGTTATGGGATATCAGTACTAGATCATCAGCAAACATAAGAATTTGTAGCTTTTCACCATCTATGCTTATTCCTCTGTTTAGGTCTATTTTTTTTCAGAATGTATTCTAAAGTGCTGGTAAACAGATCTGGGGAGATCACATCGCCTTGGCAGACCCCTCTCTTTATATCTATATTTATAGGTTGATCAAGTAGGGTTATTTGTGTGGTCTGATTTTTGTTAATTTCTTTTATCATGTGGATATAAGTAGGATCCGCATTTATTTCCAGTAAGGCACTGATGACTGCATTGTGTTCTATGGTATCAAATGCTTTTTTAAAATCAATAAAGAGGAAACATAGAGGGATTCAGTATTCTCTGCATTTTTCTGTTAGTGGTGAGATGACCTGGATATGAGGAAGGACGTAGGCATCTGGAGAGATGCCTACGTCCTTCCTCTGAACTGCTGTTCTGAACGAGTCAGTGTGTCCCAGGGAGGATGATAGCAGGGGTGGCCTCTTGTGGGAATGGATACTTGGGAGAAGGGAGACAATGTCAGGTAACACTGAGCCCAGTGGAGTCTAGAAGGGATAATGCTGGGTATAGAAACAATGGCATTTATATGCTTTATATTAATGCCAGGAGTATCCGGAATAAGGGAGAGGAATTGGTGGCGCAGATAGCATCAGCCTGGCCAAAAATTATTGCGATCACTGAGATGTGGTTGACAGAAGGGGATATAACAACAGGAATAGAAGTCGCTGGGTATAGCATTTTTCGTAAGGATAGGAGGGGAAAGCGTGGTGGTGGGGTACTGCTTATGATAAGTGATGACCTATGTCCTCTAAGAGTGGAGAATTTGGAAGGAAGTGAGACAAATGATTTTGAGAGCGTATGGTGTGAGGTAGAGGTAGGCAAGACAAGATATTTAGTGGGGTGTTGCTACAGACCCAGGAGCACAGAGGATGGGGACCAGGAGATGTTTAGACAGCTAAGTTTGGCAAGTGCAAGAAGAATGATTGTTATGGGAGATTTTAACTTCAGTAGTATAAATTGGAGAGAGGAAGATGCATGTAGCAATAGGGGAATGGAATTTCTAGAATTCTTGAGGGACAAATGTCTTAGGCAACATGTAACAGAGGGAACAAGAGGTTCAAGAGTTTTGGATTTGGTTATAGCATCAGAAGAGTTCATAATAACTGAGTTGACGTCTCTCCCATCAGTTGGAGAGAGTGACCATATGGTGTTGACTTGGAAAATGAATAGACATGCAGGAGTATCAAAGAGACGGGAACTTATGTGGAATTATAAGGCAGGTGATTATAATAGTCTTAGACGTCAACTTCGGGAAGTTTCATGGAGGGAGGAATTGGAAGGCCGGGATATCACTAGTGCGTGGGAAATTGTGAAAGAATATTTGTTATCAGCAATGGTAAGTTGTATACCACGAGTGAAGAAGAGGACGCAATTTGGAGTAAAGTGGATGACAAACAATATTAAACCGGAATTGCATGCGAAAAAGAGGCTATGGAAGAGATATAAGGAGCCAGGTGAAGAGAAGATGCATGAGGAATATAAGACACAGGCCAGAAGAGTGACTAGTGTGGTAAGGAAAGCGAAACTGGAATATGAGAGGAGATTGGCCCTAAGATCCAAAGAAAATCCTAGGGAATTTTTTAGCTATGTGGCCAGTAGGAGGAGAAATGACTGTGGAAGAATGATATTGTGGGATAAAAATGGGAATAAAGTGACTGATGCAGAGGACATAGTGGAATTGTTCAATGAACACTTTATTGGAGTATTTCATCCTAGAGGAGTCAGTTTTAATGCTAGAGGGATAGGACTGGTTCGAGGTCTGGAGGTACAGGAGGAGAGTGTGTTTCAGATACTGAGTACTGTGGATGTCAGTAAAGCTGTGGGACTGGATGGTATTTCACCACGAGTTTTGAGAGAATGCGCTAGGGAATTGACAGTGCCTTTAACGTGGCTTTTCAATGAAAGTCTGGCTTTGGCAAAGGTGCCCAGGGAATGGAAGGAAGGTAAGATAATACTATTGCATAAGGGTGGTAACAGACTGGAAGAGTCTAATTATAGGCCAGTCTGTGTGTCATCAGTAGTTGTTAAGATCTTGGAGAAAGTAGTGAGGGACCGTATACAGCATTGGGCAGATGAGGGTAATGTTATCTGTGAGAATCAACATGGATTTGTGAAAGGACGCTCTTGTTTAAGCAATATGCTAGCCTTTTATAATAAAGTTACAAGAACATTAGATGAGGGAAAGGCATATACTGCAATTTTCTTAGACTTGGCGAAGGCATTTGACAGGGTGCCATATGATAAGCTGATATTTAAGTTGCAGCACATGGGTCTGGATATCAGATTGGTCAACTGGATTGAGGATTGGCTGTCTGATAGGTATCAGAGAGTTGTGTATGGTGGAGCAGTTTCCAGGAGGCAGAGGGTTACAAGTGGGGTCCCACAGGGCTCAGTACTAGGACCTATATTGTTTAACCTTTATATCAATGACATAGCCAGTGGATTGCAGGGGGATATTCAGTTGTTTGCGGATGATGCGAAGCTGGGAAGGATTATTAGTAATAGTGCAGATGTGGTAACCCTGCAAGAGGATTTAAATAAGCTAGATATATGGGCAAATGAATGGGGGTGCCAGTTTAATGCAGCAAAATGTAAGGTCTCGAGGTTTGGGAAACATCGATGGGATGCTGCATACTCTATGGGAGGAATTATACTGGAGGAAGTAGGGGAGACAAGAGATCTGGGGTTGATGATTGATAGAAACATGAAGTTTAGGGGACATATTGCAAAGGTGGTGAAGGTAATACAGAGGATTGCTGCTATTATGAGAAGGACACTGACCTGCAGAGATAAGAGGGTTATCATTCCGTTGTATAAGTCTCTGATCAGACCACACTTGGACTATTGTTCTCAGATTTGATCCCCAGGATTTGAAGGGGATAAATTAACTGTGGAAAGGATACAAAGACAGATGACAAAGATGGTTTCAGGACTGTACAAGGATAGTTATGAGGATTGGCTGAGAGAATGTGGACTACAGAGTTTGGTGGATAGAAGAAGGAGAGGTGATATGATTGAGACTTTTAAACTGTTGAGAGGTGGTTACAGGGTTGACACTGGGGAGTTCTTTCGCTTGGTTGAACAGCGGGAAGGAGTGATGAGAAGAGGCCATCCCTGGAAGTTACAAAAGGAAACTGTGAGCAAGAGGGTAAAGAGTGGTTTCTTTGTGTGGAGGGTGGTTGAGCCGTGGAATGCATTGCCTGATGGAGTGGTGGGAGTGAGAACGGTCAGTGAGTTTAAAGAGTGGTATGATAGACTTTGTGTTTCTCAAGGGGGGACCTCCCCTCTATGAGTCTTGACAGACTTTATGTCTTAGGAAGGACCTCCCTCGATGAGTCTTTTGACTCCTTGGAGGCCTGAATAATAATAATAATAATAATTATTATTATTATTATTATCATCATCATCATCATCAAATTCCTGCCATGTACCCTCAAGGGGTGTACAGGATATGACAGTACTACATGAAAAAATTACATCATTACTAACTTCCTATCTACAATTTTCCTCCAAATCAGTCTGTTACTTGTCAAGACTCCAACATTATCAGATCTTATATTTCTATCGTCTAAGGCACTTTGTACCGTATCAATCCACCTATATCTTGGTCTTCCTCTGGGTCGTTTTCCTGCCAACCTGGCAGAGAACACTTGTTTTGCTAATCTTTCCTCTCCCATTCTATTTAAGTGACCATACCATCTGAGATTAGCTCTGCTAACGCATTCCTGGATGCTGACAATGTCAAGTTCTTTCCTAATATCCTCATTTTTAATATGATATTGCCATTGATGCCATCTGTTCACGCCTCTAATCTTTCTCAGGACTCTCATATCTGCGGTCTCTAGTCTTTGGTCAAGTGTTTTACTTCTGACCCAGCTCTCAGATCCATAAGTTAAAATTGGTTTGAACACAGTTTTGTATACAGCTAATTTAGTGTTCCGACTAATTTCTTTCTTATTCCATATGAATTTATTCAATTGACTTCCCACGATACCAGCTTTGCTGATTCTGTTGTCTATTTCTATATTTAGTTTACCATCTTCAGTAAAAATTGTGCCCAAGTAGCTAAAATGTTTTACTTGTTCCACAGGTTCTCCATTCACAACACAGTTGACATTTTCAATGATTCTGCCTATTTTCATTGTCTTTGTCTTTTTATTGCTAACCTTCATACCATATCTATTACAACAGCTATTCAATTTAGTCAGAGAATCTTGCAGACTTGTAGCGGATTTATTTAGAAGTATAACATCATCCGCATAAAGCAAAGAGCTGACATTAACATCTCCAATTTTGATATCAGGTTTAATACCACATTCCTTCATAATGTGATCCATATAGATAATGAATAACAGAGGGGATAATGTACATCCTTGTCTCACACCAGATTTAACATTAAACCATCTTCCTGTACTTCCTTCAATTCTAACTGCTGACTCACAACTCAAATACAGACTAAGTATTGCTTGATATAATGCCCCATTGACACCATATAACTGCAGCGTATTGAATAGCTTCTCTCTTGGCACCTTGTCATATGCCTTTTCCAAATCAACAAAACTTAAATACAGATCTTTGTTATATTCCCATGCTTTCTCGACTATTTGTCGTAAAGTGAAGATCTGATCCTGACAGCCTCTATTTGGCCTGAATCCAGCTTGTTCTTCACCAAGCTTTTCTTCCACAATTCTTCTCAACCGTTTCTCAAGTATACTTGCATAGATCTTGCCAGGAACACTCAGTAGGGAAATACCTCTGTAATTCTCACATTCAGTTTTATTTCCCTTTTTATATATGGGTACTATGAGAGCTCTACTCCAATCATCAGGAATTCGTCCCTCTGTCCAGGCTTTCTGAACTATGCAGTGCAGCCACTGTAAGACTCTTATACCACCATACTTCAGCATTTCTGGTCGAATATCATCTACTCCTGCTGCCTTTCCACATTTCAAGCCTTTGATGGCTTTTTCTACTTCAAGTATGGATATGTATTCCTGACTGCGTGCCTGGTCAGTGTTTTTTATCACTGTGCTGTCATCACTGCTTGTTTCATTTAGCAGTTTTTCAAAGTAATTACTCCATACTTCAAGGATATCTTTTTCTCCTGTTTTCATTTCACCTTTATCATCTCTAATTCCTTTTACAGCACTCTTTCCTCCATTCCTAAGCTTCTTCAACAACCTCCAGAATATTTTGCCACCTTCTTGATATTTATTTTCTATATTCTTGCCAAAGTCCTCCCATGACTTTTGTTTAGCTAGTTTTACACACTGTTTAGCTTTCTTACATTTGTCTCTGTATTCTGTAAGAGTAAAATCTGACTTATTTGCCAGGAACTTTTGATATGCTTTCTTCTTTTCCTTCACTGCCTCTTTAACTTCCTGTGTCCACCAGGGAGTTCTGATTTTTTTATCTTTGCACACAACCTCACCACATGCCTCTCTGGCAGAATCAATCAATGTTTCCTTCAGAGTTTGCCACTGAATCTCCAAGGTTTGATTCCTGTTCTCAAACTCTTTCATTTTCTTTTCAATAATATTTCTGTATTTTAGTCTACAGTTTACATCTGAGAGCTGCTCAACTTTTATTCGCTTTAAAACTTTCTTACATGTTATTCTTTTCAATATGAAATTGAATTTTATCCTGCTCAAGACTAAATAGTGATCACTTCCAATTTCAAATCCTCTGTACACTCTGGTGTCCTGCACCAGGGAGAAAACATCACTATCAACAATAACATAGTCAATGAGACTTTTCTTATTCCTAGCCTCTTCTCTCCATGTGAATTTGTGCACATTTTTATGTTGGAACATGGTGTTAGTAATAACCAGTCCATGTCCTGAGCAGAAATCCAACAGATATTTGCCATTATTATTAGCTTTGCTCTTTTCTCCAAATTTTCCCAAAATATTTTTGTATGTCTCACAATCATTTCCTACTCTACTATTTAGATCCCCAACAAGGACCAACTTTTCCTTTTTCATTGTGTCAGTTGCTTTTTCTAAAGCCTCAAAAAATTCCTCCACTTCTACCTTAGTAGAGCCTTCTGTGGGACCATAGGCACAAATAAGTCTCATTGTCCAGTTCCCCATTCGGATATTTGCCCACATTACTCTACTTGAGACTGACTGCCATTCAAGAAGATTAGCCTCGTATTTTGTGTTGAATACTATGGCTACTCCTTCTTTTCCTTGATTGTTATTGCCTGAATATAACATTTTGTATTTATTGCTCAGAAAGATCTCACCAGTTTTGGTCTTTTTTGTTTCAGTCACCCCTATTATGTCGATCTGGTACTTATCTAATTCCTCAGCTAACTCCATTTCTTTGCCATTCAGGCTTCTTACGTTGATAGTACCGATCTTTAACTCTGGTGATGTTGAGTTGGGGTTTGTTTTCAGATTTGTTCCAGTAGCTGACTTTTCGCTGTTCGCCCTGGTTCCCTGGCAAAAACAACGGGGGCCTTGTTTAACCGGGCGACGCCCCAGCCGGCATGAAATTTTGTCATGTTGTACCATCATTTTTTATTTTGGTTTAACCAATAAGAATACAATTTGGTCGGCTAAATCCCAAATTGCCAGCCCATCCTCGTTCGTTCAGTATCAAAGTAGATACCCAACAGGGTGCACCACGAGAAGGTGAGGATTGGACATTAGGTCAGAAGCCCTGGTCGGTTCTCCGCATTCCTTTAAAGGCTATGTGGAGGTCTCCTCTCAGTTATACAGCTTTGACCCTTAAGCACCCCTTATTATTATTATTATAATATTAATATGATCTATTTTGGAGAAGCCTCTTCTGAATCCTGCCTGCTCTCTGCTGGAGTTGTCTTCTAGAGTGTTTTGAATTCTGTTCAGTATTACTCTGTTCATGATCTTATATATGTGAGAGAGTAGACAGACTGGACAATAGTTTTTTATGTCTTCCTTGTTCCCTTTTTTGAATAGAAGTATGGTTTTTGAGGTTTTCCATTCCTCTGGAATCTTTCTTTCTTTGAAGTACCACGTGAATCTGGCAGCCAAGGCTTTGAAAATAATTGGTCCACCTTGTTGGATTTCTTCAGCCTTAACACGATCAGGTCCTGAGGCTTTTCCTTGACTCATTTTCTTAAGGGCATGTTCTATTTCTTCTGGAAGTACATCTGGTATATTGCTTGGTTTCGGAATGATAGGTTCTGGAACTTGGCACTTAGTTGCATAGAGATCATTATAAAAATTCTGCACAATTTCTTCTATCCTTTTTCTATTAGTATGCTTTTCTCCATTTTGATCCTGTAAAGCAGATGGAATTGACTGTTTAAAATTTAAGGCTTTCTTTATTTTTTTCAGGCTGGTTTTTGCCTGCACTGCTTCTCTTAATTTTTGTATTCTGAAAGCTTTGTAGTCTTCTTGAATTCTTTTCCTTAGTAATTTACAGCTAATTTTGTATTCTAGAAAATTTTCTTCAGATTTCTTCAGTTCTTTTCTCTTTTTCAGTAGTTCTAAAGTTTGAGGTGAGAGTCGTTCTCTTTTTTTTTTTGTTTCACAGGAAAGCTGTTTAACTCTGAGACTTCTGAAGTGAAAATAAAAAGAGGAGTTAGACAAGGTTGTATCCTTTTACCAAATCTATTTAATATTAGATTGAAAAACAAAAAACAGGAATTAGTATCAATGGTATAAAATACAACAGTCTTAGATATGCTGATGATACCATTCTAATAGCAGAAAACAGAAACAGAAACAAATTAATCAAATTACTGCAGCTACTAATTGAAGAAGATAAAGAATTTGGATTAGATATTAATGCAAAAAAACCAAATTTATGAAAATCTCAAAAGAAAGCAGATCCAAGCCAGAAATATTCATAAACATGAAAATTGAACATATAACAGAATACAAATATTTAGGCACCTACTTTACTGCAGATGGAAAGCAAGATAAAGAAATAAAAATAAGAACAGCCATAGCTAAAGATGCATTCTGGAAAAATAAACATCTGCTCAGAAGTTCTGTGAGTATCGAGACAAAGAAAAGAATGATAAGAACATTAGTGTGGCCAATTTTCACATATGGAAGTGAGACCTGGATATTCAAGAAGAGAGTAACAGATAATGGCCTTTGAAATGTGGTGCTATAGGAGAGCTCTGAAAATCCCATGGACAGAACATGTGACAAATACAGATGTCCTACAGAGAATGAGAACACAGAGATCTTTATTACAGGAAATGATCCAGAGAAAGATGAGATTGGCAGGACATGTACTGAGAGGTTCAGCAGGACAGAGGATATTAACAGTTTTAGAAGGAAAAATTATGGGAAAAGGATCAAGAGGTAAAAAACGAAGGACATGGATTGAAGATATAAGATCATGGACAGGATCACATGGCTATACAGAAACAAAAAGGAAAGCCACCGACAGAGAGAACTGGAAGGACATGGTGCTGCACCCTCTCACTGAGAAAGCTACATGAAGAAGAAGAATGATAATGATGCGTACAAAAGCACACATCCTTTTGTTTGTGTATAATGCTATGTGTTATGGGAAGGGCAACTACCCAGACTGTTTTCAACCTTTAGGTCCCCATATACATTATACTATCTACATTGAATATATATGGTGTAAATGGAATCTTGTACAGAGCGATACATAGTATATACTCATTGTCATCATCAGTATCCTGATACATACCTCCAAGAGGTGTTCAGGTTACTATGACAGCACTACATGATAAAGTTCACATTATTATAACCACAAGTTTCCTCCAAATTAGTATTACTATCACTTGAGCATCAAACACTTGTCTTGCTAACCTTTCTCTACCCATTCTATTTAAGTGGTCATACTACCTTAGATTAGCTATGCTTACACATTCTTGAATGCTCATAGTGTCAAGTTCTTTCTAATATTTTCATTTTTAATATGATTCTGCCATTGATGACATCGGTTCATATCCCTGATTTTTCTCAGAACCCTCATATCTGTGGTCTCTAGTCTTTAATCAAGTGCTTTATTTCTAACCCAACTCTCAGATCCATAACCTAAAACTGGTTTGAACACTGTCTTGTATACTGCTAATTTGGTGTTTTGGCCACTTTTTCTCTTATTCCATATAAATTTATTCAGCTGGCTATATACCATACCAGCTTTGCTTATTCTGTTGTCTATTTCCAGATTTAACCTGGAAATAAAACCATCTTCACTAAAAACTGTGCCTAAATAGCTGAAATATTTAGCTGGTTCTATGGGATCTCCATTCAGAATGCAGCTGAAGTTTTCTATGCTCCTGCCTATTTTCATAGTTTTGGTCTTTCTATTGCTGATTTTCATGCCAAATTTGTTACAGCTCTTATAGAATTTAGTTAGTGAATCCTGGAGACATGTATTTAGGAGTGTAACATTATCTGTATAAAGCAAAGAGCCAAGTTTGACATATCCAATTCTAATATCAGGCCTAATGCGGCTTACTTTCATAACGTGATCCATATAGATAATGAATAAGAGTGGAGATAATGTGCATCTTTATCGCACCCCTTATTAAGCATCAAATCATCTTCCTGTATTTCCTTCAATTCTAACTGCTGACTGACAACTTAAATATAGAATATATATTGCTCTGTATAATATTTCATTCACTCCATATAACTGTAGTGTTTTAAAAAGCCTTTTCAAAACTTAAGTTCAAATCCTTGTCATATTCCCACAATTTCTCAACTATTTGTCTTGAAGTAAAAATCTGATCTTCTCAACCTCTTTTCAAGTATGCTTGCATAAATTTTACCTGGAACACTTAGGTAGAGAAATTCCTCTATAATTCACACATTCAGTTTTATTCCCTTTTTTTATAGATGGGTATTATGAGAGAGCTCTACTCCAATCATTGGGAATTCAACCTTCTGTCCAGGCCTTCTGAATTATGCAGTGTAGCCACCGCAAAACTTTCATACCCCCATACCTATGTATTTCTGGTTGAATATCATCTACTCCAGCTGCCTTTCCATATTTCAAGTTTTTGATGACTTTTTCTACTTCAAGTATTGATATGTACTTCTTTGCTCTTGAAAATTTTCTAGTGGTTCTATCACTGCTTAGTTCTTTTAACAGTCTTTCAAAGTAGTTACTCCAGACACCTAGAGTATCCTTATCTTCAAGTTTTTATATCACCTTTATCATCTTTGATTCCTTTTACAGTACTCTTTCCTCCATTTCTAAGCTTCTTCAATAGCTTCCAGGACATTTTGCCACCTTCCTGATATTTATTTTCCAAATTCTTACCAGTCTTCTCATGACTTCTGTTTAGCTACTTTTACACATAGCTTAGCTCGCTTACATTTTTCTCTACTCTTCTAGGGAATCTGCTAACTTATTTGCTGGAACTTTTTGTATGCTTTCTTCTTTTCCAGGACTGCTTCTTTAACTGCTTGTGTCCATCATGGTATTCTTATTTTTCTATTCTTGCAGCCAAGATGGTGGACACAAGCAGTTAAAGAAGCAGTCCTGGGAAAGAAGAATGCATTCCCTCCTAGTTGAATCAATATCAATCAACAATGTCTTCTTCAGAGTTTGCCACTGAGACTCCAAAGTTTGGTTCTTGTTTTCACACTGCTTCAAATTTTCTTCAATAATATTTGTATAGTTGAGTCCACAATTTACCTGTAAAAGCTGCTCAACTTTAATTATTTTTAAAAACTTTCTTACTTTCTTTTCAATGTGATATCCATTTCTATCCTGCTTAGTAATAAGTAATGGTCACTTCCAATTTCGAATCCTTTGTACACTCTTTTATCCTGAAACAGCATTATGATATCACTATCAACAGTAACGTAGTCAATGAGGCTTTTCTTATTTCTTGTGTGTTCTTGTGAACTTGTGCACATCTTTATGCTGAAACATAGTGTTAGTAATGACTAGTCCGTGTCCTGAGCAGAAGTCCATTAAATACTTACCATTATTATTATTAGCTTTGGTGTTTTCTCCAAATTTTTCCAAAATGTTACTATATGCCTGGTGGGATTTATTTCCTACTTCACTGTTCAGATCTCCAACAAGGACCACTGTTTCCATTTTCTTTATGTCAACTGCTTGTTCTAATGACTCAAAATTCCTCCATTTCTTCCTTAGAAGAACCTTCTGTGGGACCATAGGCACAAATAAGTTTCCTTGTACATTTTCCCATTTTGAAGTTTTCCCACATATCTCTACTTGAAACTGTCTTCCAATGAAGAAGTTTATCTTCATGCTTGGTGTTTAATGCTATCACTACTCCTTCATTTCTTTGATCATTATTGCCTGAAAATAACATCCTATACTTATTATTTAGTAAGATCGCACCTGTTTTTGTTCTTCTTTGTCTCAGTAATGTCAATTATGTCCATGTGGTCCTTTTCCAATTCTTCTGCAAGTTTGATTTCCTTTCCATTAATACTCCTTACATTGATGGTTCCTATCTTCAGTTCTTCTGATACTGGATTTATTCTTCTTTTTCTAGATGTTGAGTTGGAGCTACTACAGCTGCAAATTAATAGTCAATGTTGAAGAATGTATAGGAAGGTAGTCTGATGTTAAATCAGGTATAGGGTAGTGAAGTACATTATCTCACCATTATTTATAATCTATATGAACAACATTATTCATAACAGAGGTATTAAATCTGATATTCAAATAGGAGATCAACCTTAGTACTTTACTCTATAAAGATGATATTAACTCTTAAATAAATTGATTACATTATTTTAAGTCTTTAGCCAAATTAAATAAGCTGTGATATAAAAATATCAACTACATTTCTCAACTGCGAACCTATAAAAGGTTACACATTTTAGTAATTTAAGTACAATTTTGTAATAGATAATCTGGCAATAGAAAAACAAGTAAGTAGGACTCCCAAAAATACAGCAACAAAGCAGCCAGTGATTGAACCAACTTGGAATCAGTTTAGAAATAAAATACTTATAGACTGAATGCAAAAAATAAGAGTATTCTGAAGGAAATTAAAAGAATAAATAGATGGCAGACCAAATTAAAAACAAAGATGTCAGACAATAGTCTCATTCTTATTAATTTAGAATGTATAAGCAGGGCTAATCTAAGATAGTTCTGTTTCTTAAATAATAGAAGATAAAAGATTAGCAGTAGAACAAGTGTTTGAATTAAAAAAAAAAGTAGGAAAAAGTGAAAGATGCAGAAGTTATCAGTTTTTTAGAAGATCGAAATATAAAAGTTGATCAAATCAGAGACTTCAAGAATAACAGAAGCTTGGAAGAAACTTTCTACAAGTCTATGCATATTATGACAGACCAAAATATTATGAGATATCGTGTTGGTTTGTCATAATATCTGGTGTACTCCTTCCAGATATATACCAGAAATTGATAGTGATGATTATGAAAAAAATTTCCAAAATTTCCACAGTTAAGGAAATAGATGATGAACCGATAAAATATGATAATGAAAATTTTGATAGCTCCATTACACACATACAGACACACACTAATATACAGTATGAAAGAATTATTGAAATAGCTGACAACCATAAACTAGATTACCTGATTTACCTCAGGTTCTAGAGATCTAGATATCATATGCGAGTTACTATAAATAATGGGAGAAAAAAGTTCATTTATTATAAGCTCATTGATACTCACTTTCTATCTGAAAGAATAAAGGGTGTGATTACAAGACTTCCACTATGACTGGTGGAAGATATCAGCCCACCACCACCATTGCTTTCCGACAACTCTATGAGGGAACGGGGAGTGATATAAATTTCACCAGAGTGATCAAATCTTCCTACAACTTGCACTTTACGATATTCTAAATTATTCAGTTCTTCAATTCTGTAGATTAAGCATTAAAAGATATTAATATTCCACATGCATAAAAGTGTTAATTTAATACATTTCAAGAATTATGTCTACTAATAAGTATGCATAATATTTAAACAGACATAAACAAACTGTAATTAATTGAAATGATAATTTTCATTACATGAAGCAATGAAAATAGCAAGATCCCCACCAGTGGTGCCTTGCTTATTAAAGACCTCAAGTGGCTTGAAAAATTATCATTTACTGTTTCTAGAACAGAGCTGCCACTTTATTTAAATTATAACCCATCCAAAATACTGTTCAAGTACTACAGGTTTACAGCTTTCATGGATGCGATTCACATGAAAAAACAATTATTATTATTATTATTATTATAGGCTAATCCAAGGAGTCCTCAGACTCATCAAGGGAGGCCCTAAACATCATGTCAAGAACTATCCAACATTTGCACAGTATTTATCATATTTTATGTGTGTGTGTGTGTGTACAAACACAGGGTGTCTCAAAAAATTTATATCTTTTCTTTTTCAGGTGAAAAAAAACTGACCTTAAAAGAAGATGACAGACTTACAGTTGAACAATGGAAATGCAGTAATCTACCATTTATCTGACCCTTCACTTATCAGAACTCACTTTTCTGATAACTGAAGCATAATTACATGGGGCTCTACCAGAAGTTGGTTCAACATGCAAGGGTTGGTTAATTGAAGGATCGATCTTTTGAAGGTCAGATAAAATGGTATTTTATTGCATATACTGAAATGGTGCTGGAAAGACAAAAACATAAAGTCCAGAGACAGTAGGGAAATTAATTTCAAACAGAATCTCCAATGCAAATTATAATTTCACTTATCTGCAAAATTGTAATTTGTGGATGGAAGCCTGAAACATTTAAACAGTTACAGCAGAAAATCAAAAGGGACTGTTGTTTAATTACAAGAGATATGTTTGCAGATCAGTTTCTCACCAATGTCAGCAATGCCTTAATGACAATGGAAGACATATTGAACCACTTGAGATACTGCATCGTTTAAACATAAAACAAGTAATGCTTTTATATCTAATCTTTATTGTAACATTTACTCTTAATTATAAAATTATCAAATTAAATTTAAGAAAAACAACAGTTATTAGCAACCAGAGTGTGTGTGTGTATATCAGGGGCAAATATTTCGAGTGTGCTAGGTATGCGGTGCTCATCCACGAAACATCAGTATCAGCAATATTATATTTTTGCATTTATTCCTATTAAGGTCTCCCCTAATTGTTTGCAGACTTTGTGCAATTCCTAATATTAAACAGAATATACTAATGCTTCATTGCCCTCTTCACGAAGATAATGAAGTATTAATGCTTCATGAAAAGGGCACTTTTCAACGTGTAAACATTGTATCACATTCACGTGAATAGCCTGGGTGTGCTTTCAAAATGCATACACCTTTGAGCCCTTTGAAAAGATGTAAAGAGGGCGCAGCAGGTCAAATTCTTAGTGTTCAAGTATTTTTAAACTGCTCAGAAGGCGAGGCTGGGTGAGCTCACATTGAGAGCTCACCCAGCACTTAGTGGCTGTGGTTGGTTATTGTGTCAACCAATCCAATTGAACGTTGTCACTTGTCATGAGTTCAGCGCTTTCTGTATCTGTTGGCTGTATTACAAACAGCTGTTACACATGTTTTCTGGAACTGAAAATTTGAAAGTGGATGTCAGGAGAAAAAAACCTAAATGTTTCTCTTGCTTGTGCAGTATAGCATCTGTTGAGGTTGCAAAGTTTTTTAACGGTATAGAGACATTTTTATTCTAGTCTTCAGAAACAACAGACAGTAAAAAATATCTATTCCTGAATAAAAATGAATATTCTGTGTATTAAGACATTGATCTACAAAAAAACACCAGCATATGTGAGATTGATAAGACAAAAGAACCACTGATACTAAAAAAATAAAAAAGTAATGAATGTAGGAATCCCGAAAGTGTTGATAATTCTGATAATGATCGGATGTTATGTATACTGAGTCTCAGTAAACAAAAGAAAATTCTTGGAAAATGGAGCGAAACATACATAAACCAGAGAAATATGCATAACATGGGCAATAAATTTTACGAAATGATTTGCTGCTCCATGAAACCACATTTATTCCTGCCATACTCTCTCCTCGTAAGCTTCTTCTTTTTTTTTTTTTTTATTATGCCAGCATAAATTCACTTATTCATGTCTAGACTTTATAGCATCAAGCTATTTGCTCTACCCAGCAACTTATAGGACACACACACACACATATCGCAAATGTCAATTATTAATAATTCAGTTACCATTAATGAAAGTATTTCTACTCACAATCATTCTTTCCTTTCATTTCCTATTCTCACATGTCTTATAAATAATGATGGTTCACATATTTTCATCTTTGAGTATTTCAAATATACCAAACCAAATATAGCATTCCCCTTAATTGTTGCTTTCTAATAAATCTTGAAAACAAACAGATTGCCCCCCCCCCCCCAAGTAGAAGTATTCAACGTTATCCTGCAATTAATTTCATTGGACCAATTAAGATGAGTGCTGATGTACTATGCACGCTCAAAACTCTCATATATCGATAAAAATGCAATCGTACAGTCACATGCATCCAGAGAGGAAAACGAGGCACTTCCCCTGGGATCCAGTAAAAAATTCCAAAAATTATAATCATAAAAGTGATTGAGATATGTAACCTTACACCCTGAACTATGGGACGCTTTTTCTGTCTTAAAATTTTATTATGGATTGGCCTGTTTTGGTCCATGGGGGGTAGCCATAGAACACGTGTTTTATTGCAGCAATAAAGCAAGTGTTCCTTTTTTTGGTTCATCTTTTTCTGATTTGTGAAAAAAAAACGTTCATTACTGTTGTCAACAGTGAACAGTTCATTTGTCCTCTGTGTTTAGTGAGTCACTGAGTGAAGTGTGAATTGTAAATTTATAGTGAAACAAATTTAAACAGAAAAATCCACTTTTAAAAGACAAGGGTATGTAATTTGGGGTGCTTAAGGGTCAAAGCTGTATAACTGAGAGGAGACCTCCACATAGCCTTTAAAGGAATGCGGAGAACCGACCAGGGCTTCTGACCTAATGTCCAATCCTCACCTTCTCGTGGTGCACCCTGTTAGGTATCTACTGAACGAACGAGGATGGGCTGGCAATTTGGGATTTAGCCAACCAAATTGTATTCTTATTGGTTAAACCAAAATAAAAAATGATGGTACAACATGACAAAATTTCATGCCGGCTGGGGCGTCGCCCAGTTAAACAAGGCCCCGTTCTTTTCGCCAAGAAACCAGGGCGAACAGCGAAAAGTCAGCTACTGGAACAAATCTGAAAACACACCCCAACTCAACATCGCCAGAATTAAAGATCGGTACTATCAATATAAGAAGCCTGAATGGCAAAGAAATGGAGACATAATAGGGGTGACTGAAACAAAAAAGACAAAAACTGGTGAGATCTTTCTGAGCAATAAATACAAAATGTTATATTCAGGCAATGACAATCAAGGAAAAGAAGGAGTAGCCATAGTATTGAACACAAAATACAAGGCTAATCTTCTTGAATGGCAGTCAGTCTCAAGTAGAGTAATGTGGGCAAATATGAGAATGGGGAACTGGACAATGAGACTTATTTGTGCCTATGGTTCCACAGAAGGTTCTACTAAGGTAGAAGTGGAGGAATTTTTTGAGGCTTTAGAAAAAGCAACTGACACAATGAAAAAGGAAAAGTTGGTCCTTGTTGGGGATCTAAATAGCAGAGTAGGAAATGATTGTGAGACATACAAAAATATTCTGGTAAAATTTGGAGAAAAGAGCAAAGCTAATAATAATGGCAAATATCTGTTGGATTTCTGCTCAGGACATGGACTGGTTATTACTAACACCATGTTCCAACATAAAAATGTGCATAAATTCACATGGAGAGAAGAGGCAAGGAATAAGAAAAGTCTCATTGACTATGTTATTGTAGATAGTGAGGTTTTCTCCCTGGTGCAGGATACCAGAGTGTACAGAGGATTTGAAATTGGAAGTAATCACTATTTAGTCTTGAGCAGGATAAAATTGAATTTCATATCAAAAAGAATAACATGTAAGAAAGTGTTAAAGCGAATAAAAATAGAGCAGCTCTCAGATGTGAACTGTAGACTAAAATACACAAAGATTATTGAAGAAAAAATGAAAGAGTTTGAGAACAGGAATCAAACCTTGAAGATTCAGTGGCAAGCCTTGAAGAAAGCCCTGATTGACTCAGCTAGAGAGGCATGTGGTGAAGTTGTCTGTAAGGATAGAAAAATTAGACCTCCATGGTGGACACAGGAAGATAAAGAGGCAGTGAAAGAAAAGAAGAAAGCATATCAAAAGTTCCTGGCAAATAAGTCAGCTTGTGCTCTTCGAGAATACAGAGACAAATGCAAGAATGCTAAACACTGTGTAAAACTAGCTAAACAAAAATTATGGGAGGACTTTGGCAAGAATATAGAAAATAAATATCAAGAAGGTGGCAAAATATTCTGGAGGTTGTTGAAGAAGCTTAGGAATGGAGGAAAGAGTGCTGTAAAAGGAGTTAGAGATGATAAAAGTGACATGAAAATGGAAGAAAAGGATATCCTTGAAGTATGGAGTAATTACTTTGAAAAACTGCTAAATGAAAGAAGCAGTGATGACAGCACAGTGGTAAAAAACACTGAACAGACATGTAGTCAGGAATACATATCCATACTTGAAGCAGAAAAAGCCATCAAAGGCTTAAAATGTGGAAAGGCAGCAGGAGTGGATGATATTTGACCAGAAATGCTGAAGTATGGTGGTATAAAAGTCTTACAGTGGCTGCACTGCACAGTTCAAAATGCCTGGACAGAAGGACGAATTCTATGATTGAGTACAGCTCTCATAGTACCCATATATAAAAAGGGAAATAAAACTGAATGTGAGAATTACAGAGGTATTTCCCTACTAAGTGTTCCTGGCAAGATCTATGCAAGTATACTTGAGAAATGATTGAGAAGAATTGTGGAAGAAAAGCTTGTGAAGAACAAGCTGGATTCAGGCCAAATAGAGGCTGTCAGGATCAGCTCTTCACTTTACGAGAAATAGTCGAGAAAGCATGGGAATATAACAAAGATCTGTATTTAAGTTTTGTCGATTTGGAAAAGGCATATGAAAAGGTGCCAAGAGAGAAGCTATTCAGTACGCTAAAGTTATATGGTGTCAATGGGGCATTATATCAAGAAATACTTAGTCTTTATTTGAGTTGTAAGTCAGCAGTTAGAATTGAAGGAAGTACAGGAAGGTGGTTTAATGTTAAATCTGGTGTGAGACAAGGATGTACATTATCCCCTCTGTTATTCATTATCTATATGGATCACATTATGAAGGAAAGTGGTATTAAACATGATATCAAAATTGGAGATGTTAATGTCAGCTCTTTGCTTTATGCAGATGATGTTATACTTCTAAATAAATCCGCTACAAGTCTGCAAGATTCTCTGACTAAATTGAATAACTGTTGTAATAGATATGGTATGAAGGTCAGCAATAAAAAGACAAAGACAATGAAAATAGGCAGAATCATTGAAAATGTCAACTGTGTTGTGAATGGAAAATCTGTGGAACATGTAAAACATTTCAGCTACTTAGGAACGATTTTTAGTGAAGATGGTAAATTGAATATAGAAATAGACAACAGAATCAGCAAAGCTGGTATGGTGGGAAGTGAAATGAATAAATTCATATGGAATAAGAGAGAAATTAGTCAGAACACAGTTGACATTTTCAATGATTCTGCCTATTTTTCATTGTCTTTATATAAGACAGTGTTCAAACCTGTTTTAATTTATGGATCTGAGAGGCTGAGTCAGAAGTAAAACACTTGACCAAAGACTAGAGACCGCAGATATGAGAGTCCTGAGAAAGATTAGAGACATGAACAGATGGCATCAATGGCAATATCATATTAAAAACGAGGATATTAGGAAAGAACTTGACATTGTCAGCATCCAGGAATGCATTAGCAGAGCTAATCTCAGGTGGTATGGTCACTTAAATAGAATGGGAGAGAAAAGATTAGCAAAACAAGTGTTCTCTGCCAGGTTGGCAAGAAAACGACCCAGAGGAAGACCAAGATATAGGTGGATTGATACGGTACAAAGTGCCTTAGACGATAGAAATATAAGATCTGATAATGTTGGAGTCTTGACAAGTAACAGCCTGATTTGGAGGAAAATTGTAGACAGGAAGTTAGTAATGATGTAATTTTTTTCATGTAGTACTATCATATCCTGTACACCCCTTGAGGGTACATGGCAGGAAATTGATGATGATGATGGTGTATGTAATTTAATATTATTTTACTTGTTAGTTTTATGATTTTTTTTTCCCTTATAAACTGAAATAATTTAATTTAGGATTTTAGGATTAATTAATTAGTTTATTTTTAAATAAAATATGCCAGTCAATTTTTTTTTTATATATGAAATTTTGCTAAAAAACTGTAATAAATTCCGAATACTTTTTTCCAAGAATTAAAGATCATTAAAATCGATGTATAAAATGAAAATAATGTATTTATAGTTTACATCGACAAATAATTACATCAAAAAAATGCTAAAAGATATTTATTGATGTAATTATTTAATTACATCAGTAACTATAAAAATTTATTGATGTAACCCCCCCTCCCCACCACCACATGGAAAATGTTCTGCAGATGCCCATGCATACAGTCAAATTGACGCGAAATCTGTAGAGCGGGATGCATAATCCTGGCTTGGTTGGCCGAGTAGTTAGCGTATCTGTTACCGCTAAAGTGCGAAAACCGTTAATGTGCACATTACCTAGCTAATCTGCAAATTAACTGATTTGCTCCGTTAACGTGCGGAATCAAGAGTTTTCCGCATTTTACCTAGGTAATGTGCACATTAACAGCTTCCGTATCATTAAAGTTCAAAAGTTTGTTTCTCTCATTTCCTTTCCCTACTCCTTCCCCCCTTGGTTTTTAAATAAGTAAACATAATTTTATCGTATGTTTTTTTTCTTAATTGTAATAATATTTTAAACCGTTTGATTCCTTGTATTATATTAATTGATTGATGATTGATTCTATCAACTAATTTGTTGATTGTTTGATTGTATTAACTTGATTCTTTAGATATCAAAAATTAAATAAATAACATTATCTTAATTTAAACATAAAGAAACGTTGCTGTTGTTCCAGCAAAGATCTTATTTTCACTTTAACGAGTGCCTAGTAGGTAATGTGCAGATTACCTAGGTAATTTGCAGATTACCTAGGTAATTTGAGAAATGAAACAATTTTCTGCACATTAACGGATCACCATAGTTAATCTGCACAATACCTAGATAATCTGCAGAATAACTGATTTCTGCACTTTAGCGGTAACATATCTACTCTCTAGCCAAGAGGCTGTGAGTTCAAATCCTGCATAGGCATGGATGTTTGTGATTGTCTTTGACCTTCATACATTCATTCACTCAAGTATAGATACATTCTCTATACTTGGGTGAGTGTATCTTCACCCTGCAGTGGGTAGAAAAATGGGCTTTTCATCATTATCGTATATATATATGTGTGTGTGTGTGTGTCTATTCTTCTCCCTATCTTTTCATACTCATTTTGGAATCTATTTCCTGTTAACATGTAACTCACCTCTTACTTAGTCCCCTCTTTGATCATCCAACTTCATGAACCACCTAACATAAGTGAGATACTTGCTTTTGTTCCAACCTACTTTATTGTTTCAATTCATCACATCAATTCAGAGACAGTTATCTGCATTTCTTGATACAGATAACTGTGTCTGATACAGATAATGGTTCCTGTTCATTTCAAATAAAACTATAAAGAAAAAAAAAAAGAATAAATAAATAAATGTGTGGTGTATGCACAGATGAAAATGAGATTTACCTTAAAAAATTGAGAAAAGTGCCAGTAATTCCGAATGCAAGCATTCGGAATCAGAATCAGTGGGATGTTCATGTTTGCTGAAAGAGTAGCACTACTGAAGTTTGATATTTCTGAAGATGTTAAATAGTAAAATTAAAGGCTCTTCTTTAATTCAAAAATTGAAGGTTAAATGAAATTTCATCTGTGCACGTGCACACACACACACACACACACACACACACACACACACACCTCCAAATCAAAAAAATTAGAATAAGCAAAGAAAATGTGTAGAATAATTTGTAATTTTAATTTATTGAATAGAAAATAATTATTACCAAATATGAATTAGCATCATCTAAATCATGTCTTTGTAGATTATATAATCATGTAAACACATCAAAATGTGATATAAATTATAAGAAAACTGTTATTTGAAAACCAAATTTTTGGAGAAGGACAGTGCAGCTTTAGGAAAGGAAGATCCTGCATAGGAATATATGCACTCGAAGAAGGAAAAAAAAATCTGAAACAGAAGAATTCTATAAAAACCTCCAAAATCTAATTCAGAACACAAATAAACAAGATTACTTAATCATTGCAGGTGATTTCAATGATAGAATTGGATCAAATACATTTAAAGATTTAATAGGTAATCAAGGATGAAAACACCATAAATAACAATGGAAGAGAATGTAGGGAATTTATGGACTATAATAGTTTGAAAATCACCAACAGCTTCTTTAAACATAAAGATATACATAAATATACATGGGAAGTCAGAGGATATAAAAGCATCATTGACTATATAATAGTGAATGAAAAACTAAAGAAACTGGTAAGAAATTGCAGAGTATACAGAGGATGCAATATTGATTCAGACCATTTAATCAGTACTATTAAGATTACAAACCAGAGAAATAGAAACAATACAAGAACACAAAAACAAAAGCAGGAGCAATTTAAGACAGAACTGTTACAGCACGATAGTATCAGAGAACTATATCAAAGAAGACTTACAAATCATACAAAGAAAATAAATGATGATACAGATATAGTAAATGAATGGCAATACATTAAACAAATAGTAAAACAAGCAGCACATGAAGCCATAGGAACAAAACTGCAAAGAAAAAGGAAAGGACTCAGAACCTGGAACCCAGAAATAGAATCTTTAATAAGAAAGAAAAAAGAAATGTACCTTAAATGGTTAAACAACAGAACTATAGGAAATGAAATAGAATATAAAAGAATCAGAGCAATAACAAGAAGAGAAACTAGGAAAATCAGAAGACAAGACTGGGAAAAATTTGTATCAAGATTAAAGCATGACTTAAGTGGACTTCAAATAAAGAGCTATAAAATCATAAAAAAATGACTCAAGAAAAAGGACAATCTACAATTAGAAGGCCCCTCCACAAAAGAATGGACCAATCACTACACCCAGCTTCTGAACAATAACAATCAAATTGAAATAAAACAAGTAATAAGTCAAGAAACAAATGAAGAAGCAATACAGTTAAATGATTTAAAGAAAATATTGGAAAAACTAAAAAATAGAAAAGCTACAGGAGAAGATGGAATAAATTCCGAACTATACAAATACAGTTCTAAACCATTCCAATTACTATTAATTAAATTCCTAAACAGAATATGGGAAGAAGGAAACAGAAAGGACTGAGGAAACTACAGAGGAATATCCATATTAAATACATGCTATAAAATATATCTAGATATAATCAAAAGTAAATTAACACCATGGGCCGAGGAAATTATTGGAGGAGAACAGTGTGGCTTTAGGAAAGGAAGATCCTGCACAGATCCCACATTTACACTCAAACAAATTATAGAAAAAAGAATAGAATTTAACTTGCCAATATATATATATATATATATATATATGGCTCCCTGGATTATGAGAAAGCATACGATCAAATCAACAGAACAAAATGAATCAATATACTGTATGAATTGAAAGCTCCGCCTCATGCAAAAGCAATAGCAAATATAATGGAAGAAAGCTATATTAAAATTAAAATTAATAATTAAACAACCGAAAAAATTAAAATCAATAGAGGTCTCATTCAAGGAAGTGGATTATCTGATACTATTCAATATACAATATATATGGAAAAAATTTCAAGAGAGTGGAGGAAGAAAAATCATAGGAATTAAAATAGGAAATAAAGAATTAACCAGACTTTTGTATGCTGACAATCAAGTTATTTTTGGGGAAAATGAAGACCAATTACAGAAAAATCTACACGTATTGAACAAAACAATAGAACAGTATGACATGAAAATCTCAATAAATAAAACAAAATCAACAGCATTTCAAGGTTAAAGAAATTAAACGATGCAAACTAGTCATCCACAACAAAGTAATAGAACAAGTGAACAAATTTAAATATCTAGGAAATTATATAAGCCCCAATGTAGAAAGATTTTTACCTTGGGTATAATATATGTTAAAGATACCAAGCTATTTTAAACCTGGTTTTAATCCATTTCCCAAGAAAGCAAACGACAAGTAAGTCGAGTTTGCATCTGCAAGCAGTGCAAGTCTTAGGAAACTCGTGGTAAAGTGGAATAAGCTCTGATCACTATTCTTAATATTTATCCTTAATGCAAAGCACATCTCCTTGAGGAGATGTAAGATGCTATGCATTAAATGCAAGGGACCACTACCCATTGGGTAGTGGCTCCTTGCCTTTAATGATGTATGATGCTATGTATGAGATGTATGATGCTATGCATTAAAGGCAAGAGCCACTACCCATTGGGTAGTGGTCCCTTACCTTTAATGCCCCTTGCCACTACCTAATGGGTAGTGGCCCCTTGCCTTTAATGCATAGCATCATACATCTCCTCAAGGAGATGTGCTTTGCATTAAGGGTAAATATTAAGAATAGTGATCAGAGCTTATTCCACCTTTACCACGAATTGCCTAAGACTTGCACTACTTTGCGGGTCACCCAGACTTGCACTACTTGCAGGTGCAAACTTGACTTACTTGTCTGTTTGCTTACTTGGGAAATGGATTAAAACCAGATTTAAAATGGCTTGGTATCTTTAACATATACGCCCCAATGGAGAAATCGACATTGCATATAAAAAGCAAAAATTCCTAGCAGTCATTGGAACTTTGAACAGATACTTCAATAAAACAATATTGAAGGAGAACATAATAATAGCCAAACCAATTGAAGGAGAAAATAATAGCCAAACCAATTCTAAAATATGCCAGTGAAACATGGACTTGGGAAGAACGAGATAAAAGACAAGCGGAAGCTGCAGAAATGAAGTTCCTAAGACAGCTCGCAGACTATAAAAGAATAGACAAGATAAAAAATGAAGAAATAAGAAAACAATTATCCATAATTAACATAACAGAAGCATCACAAACTATAGAGAGAGAGAGAACTGGAAAAACCACGTAGAAAGAATGAATGAGGACAGATTGACCAAATATTGCCTGGAAATATAAACCAAAGGGACACTGATCAAGAGGAAGACCCAGGAGGAGATGGGCAGAAGACTTTTTAAACCCTTGAAAACATAACAAGCAAGCAATTGCCTAATACGTGAAGCCAAGAAGAAGAAATTATTTGAAAACATTCACAAAATTAGAATAATTTTTAGTGTGGTTCAAAATATTTGGTTTAGAGGAGAGCACAGAAATAGCATATATATATTTCAGTAGCTGTGGGAATGACTCGTGTTTGAGGAATCAATTGCATGTGGATTTCAGTTAATCATTTTAAACATGGGTCGAAGGAGTGACATATCGGATGCTAAGAAGTTTCGTATGGTGTCTCAACACGAAGGCCAAACTCAACAGTTTATAGCTAAGGAATTGAAATGTTCTCAAGCAAGCGAGTATTGAGACAGTATTCTAATAACTGGAGTTTTTAAAACAATCATTGCAATAGTAGTCAAGAGGTAATAACTACATCAATAGATGAAAGGAGATTGAAGAATATCATGAAGAAAAACTGGTTCCCAAATGTAAGCTTTTTCACAGGAGATGGAAAGAACTAGGTGTGAATGTGTCTAAATCTATGATGTTGAGATTACTTCACACATTGGCCGAGTGGTTCGCATATCCACTCTCCAGCCAAGAGGCTGCAGGTTCAAATCTAGTCAAGGGCATGGACGTTTGTAATTGTCCAACGAACCAATTTCCATATGTATTGCTGTGACCTATGTCCTGGCATAGTATAACCTTTGATGTCTTTGTGCTATTAAAAAAAAATCAAATCAAACCACCAATCTCTCTAGTACCTTAACCCCAAATCCAGACATACATGATGAGATATGCAATGATATTTCATCAAATCCCATTGCCTTATTGATATCAGCTTATTTATTTCCTCATATACCTCCTGCTTGCTCACAATTAAAACTCCTTTTCTATGTCCTCTACACTTGAGTTTTTCATGATTTCACCCTGATGAGGATGAAACACCCTTATAAATTGTTCACCAAATACCTTCACGACTACCATTTTCATTCATTAACATCATTTTATCATAATCATTTCCCCATCTATTTGAACATATCTGAAAATCTCTCTAGGGATTTTCTTGGCCTGATTTGCTAATTTCTGCTCATGCCATAGTTTTTCTGTTCTTACCAACTGAGTTGCCATCTTGGCATGCTCTTTATACTCCTCATGCAACTGACGGCTACCATTATTCATCTTGTGCTGCCCCCCACAGTATCCTCTTTATCCAAATTTCATGCCTTATCCATTTATTCAGTCTTTCGACATATGGAATCTGTTTGCACATCAATGTTGTTAAATATCTTTTGGTCAGTTCCCATACAGCATTTATCTGCCTCCCACTTAACACCTCATTCCATGCTATAGCTCAAAGCTGTCTCCTAATCTTTTCATAATCACCAGCCCTGTAATTCCACATATATCCTTTCCTCAGAGAAGTCTTCATATGGCTAGTCACAACCCAGGTGATCACTTCATGATCACTCTCAATAACTGGAGGAGAGTGCAAAACTCCACTCACAATCACATCTTCTGATGAAACGATCAGATCTAAAGCTCTCAATCCTCATGTGCACTCCTTTACTGTCTGAGAGTCTCTCAGACAATAAAGTTGTCTCTCACTTCAACTTCAAGAAATTCATTTTCCTTATTCCCAAATGTTATTTCTTCATTCCACTCTATACTGTCATAATTAAAAGGCACATAATAATTCCCTTCTTGACCAACCAAAGTTGCTTTTATGAGGGTAGTCTGAAATGTTCTTGGCCTCGACCATAGATGGCAACACTATCAGCAAGTTTTTTTTTCTAAGTTAGTACATTTGTCATAAGCATCCATGTGAAATTGCAAGTCATTCTATCAAGTAGTTTGTTTTATACAGCTCTCTGAAGCAAAAGCATTTGTCTGTATCCCTTGAAATGGATAAAATTGAGTATGGTGCAGTTATAAAATTCTTTGTAAAAGAAGATTTAATACCAAAAGAAATTCATTCAAAGTTCCTAAAAGTTTATGGGCACTGTTCTCCTTCATTTTTGACAATTAAGAAATGGGCTGGCAAGTTTAAACGTGGCCATACCAGCCTCGAAGATAATTCACGTGAAGGACGTCCAAAAAGTGTAACACCACCACTAGAAATCACTGATCAACTGCACGATATGGTATTGGATGACCGGCTAGTCAAAGTGCGTGAAATTGCTGAGACTATAGGCATTTCAAAAGAACGTGTGGGATCTCTATTTTGCATGAAAAATTGCAAATGAAAAAGCTTTGTGCAAGATGGGTGCTGCACTTGCTCACAGCAGATCAAAAATGCACTTGCATGAACATCTCTGAACAGTGCTTGAAGCGTTTTAACAAGAATAAAACTGATTTTGTGCATCGATTTATTACTATGGATGAGACTTGGATTCACCATTACACACCAGAATCCAAACAGCAGTAAAAACAGTGGACAGAAGCCGGTTGTTCAGCACCAAAGAAGACAAAGTCAGTTCCATCAGCAGGAAAGGTCATGGCATCAGTGTTTTGGGATGCTAAAGGCATTTGGTTTTTTAATTATCTTGAAAAAGATAAAACAATTCGTGAGAAAAGACCCGGTTTGCAGAAGAAAAAAATCATCTTTCATCAGGACAAAGCACCTGCCACAAAGGTGTTTTGGCAATGGGAAAATTAAGGAATCAGCACTATGAATTGTTGGAACATCCACCCTATTCCCCAGATTTGGCTCCCTCTGACTTCTATCTCTCTTCCCAAAACTAAAACTCTTCCTCGATGGTCAGCGTTTTTCTTCGAATCAAGAGGTGATTGCAGCTGTAGAGGGGTATTTTGCAGATCTTACTGAGAACCACTACGGGGACAGGATAATGGTGTAGGAGCATCGCTGGAATAAATGTCTTAGTCTTAAGGGAGATTATGTTGAAAAATAAAAATTATTTTGAAATTATATATTCGTTATTTCATTGTTAGGCCGAGAACTTTTTAGATCACCTTCGTACATTTCTTCAACACCAGCCTCCACATTCCCTGGTCTACAGCAGCATCTAAATAAATATCTCTGCCTATCTTGCTGCCAGAGTTCAGGGCTCTGTACTTCAGCAATGGTTGAAGTACAGAGCTAGTGTAAGGCAGGTTGTGGAATGCATTGCCTGACAGAGTGGTGAGAGCAAGAATGGTCAGTGAGTTCAAGGAGTGGTATGATAGACTTTGTGTTTCCTAGGATGAGTCTCTTGACTCCATGGAGGACTTAATAATAATAATAATTGTCTCCTTATCTGTACTTTGCAACATGTTCTTCAACTTCCACATCAATCTTTGAGCTATTCTGCTACTTTTACAATATGCTTCCTGAACTTCAAATATACTTCTAGCCCTGTCAATTTCCTGTAGTCCTGTTCCAGTAATGTAGTACACAGCTTGTAATTATTTCATTCCAAAATACATAACTTTACACTTTGCACACTAAACTTGTAACCATTATCTTTTGCTCATACTATCAGTCTATTTAAATCATCCTGCAAGATTTCTAATGACTGTTAATAATTATTGTTCTCCCAATTTTTAATCAGCAAAGACAAATGGCAATGGTTGAAGTACAAAGCCCTGTATCCTAGCCAATACTACTGTAAGGCAGCATGCTATTATATGGGATCCTTCATGAAGTATGCAGAATCATTGTGAGAGGATCACACTAACCATTATTCATATATAACCTGTCATATATCTACTTTGGCAACCCCCCCCCCAACAAAAACAAACACACCACTTTCAAAGCAAAAAATCTAGTTCCTATGCTTTCTTAACTACTCTCTAACACCACTTTTTGAGTTAATCCTGATTTCTCCTGTCCTGTTAATGTGTGTGGGGGGAGAATATGTATCTATCATATTCCTTGAAACACAGCATAGCGCAGGCATACCACAGCCACTTGCCTGCCTTCTCTTAGATTTTACTCCACTATATACCATTCTCTGACATCTGTCCATTAGCCATCTTCTTATCCATGTCCCCAACTTCATATCCATTCCTATTTGTTCTGGTTTTACAGTTCTGTATGGAATCCTGCTGAATGTTGAATACAGAGTAACTATGTCTGCAACATCTTGGGTAGCCATTTCCTTTATTCACTGAGATGTCACTTTATTATAGCAAGTCGAGTAAATTGGGACTCTCTCAGACCAATGTTGTTGAGCATTCAGTCACAGTGAAGTCTGAAAAACTAATCTATGTTAAGCATATCAAAAACATATTAAATATGCTGACAAACTGAAGGAGTTGTTACAACAATATTTGGAAGTAGGGATTATTAAACCCTCAATATCTTTGTGCACATTTTTAGTCCTAGAGAAGACAAATGATCATCTTAGGTTTGTCCTTGTCTTAAGGCCAGTAAATAAGATTATTACAGAACCTATTGACTAACCCCTAGGACTAAAAAATTGAGAATTCCACAAAAATAAGGCATTTGATGATCTCAAAGCAGCACTGATTGAAATTTATACTGATGCACCCTGAATTATGAAAAAACTTTCACATCTCTGCAGATACATCACAGGACTATATTGCAGGCTGTCAAAGTGCAGATGGATGAAGAGAATTTAAGACAAGTAGCTTATTTTAGTAGGTAGATTAGGTGCTGCAAAAAAAGAATTATGTTGTGATAGAAAAGGAAGCCTCAGCAGTAATTTATCCCTTAAGGAAGATTAAATATTTACTGTGTGATCAAATCTGACTTGAGTATACTGATCATACAGTGAATCATCTTCCTTAAGAAATAATGCACTTAAATACCTCTTGACCATCACTGACATCCTTCCCTTCATATGGTACTACTCTTAGTTGTTTCCAAAGTTTGTATTTATTTATTTCATGCACGAACTACAGAAAAAGTAAGAGCATACATATAAATGATTAAAAACATAAATTTAAAGAAATAGACATTAAAATAATAGGGATTAAAAGCATACATTAAAAGACAAAATGACACTTGCATAAAATATTATGCAAAAAACGTAAAATGTCATATTTCACTCATCCAATGATTAATATACTTTAAAGCTGTTTTCATTATACTCCTCTTCTCAGGTACATATATTATTAACATCTATTAAGCAGCACTGCAGAAGATCATCCATGGTTTGTGCTTCACCACATGAGCAGCTGTCATTGTCTGTGTAGCCCCATCTGGTCATATTCTGCTTTGATCTGCACATTCCAGAACAAAGTCTATTCAATGTCTTCTATCTTTGCCAGTCTAGATGTAAGACAGAAGGAAGAGATTTGTTTAAGTTCAGAGCCTCTGAAGATTGTTCTAATTACATTGTTCATCTTATAGCTTTTATGGAATCAACCAATGGTTCCACTGAGTGAATAACACTATACTTTTATTCTCTCTATAGTTTTATAATATTTATTGTCAATGAATGTCTTCTACGTCTTCCTTGGCTAGGGCAACAACCAACTATACATTTCCTTGCTTTTGCTTCTATTCACGTCAGATAACTTTAAATGCACTTCCATGTCCTTGACTTTCTGCTGAACATGTGCTCTTGCTGGTTGCAAGAGCACATGTTTCTTCTGCTATCATTAGCAATATGCATTTCCTATCCTGTTCTACCTATTCTTTCTATAAAAGCACAATACTGTTTACATTCTATCTCCATAATTTTATCATCCTCTCAACCAAATCTCACTAATGCTATTAATGTTTGCCTAAGCAAAATTAACTAAACTCCTCACCCTCATTCCTGATGATCCTGACATTAGTGTGCATTGAACTGCAATATATCTCCTTGCACTCACCACTATTTTTACATCTGGTAAAGACTGTCCCATTCAAATTCAAGACCTGACAAACTATATTCAGCAATTTTTTATCATTCCCATCATGCACTCACTCTCTTGAAACCAGAAAGACATCTACATACATGTTACCTACATCCCTCTCCCCTAAGAAAGCTGTAGTTTGTCTGATATTTTTAGTTCCAACATATCACTGATTAACACGTTTTCTAGATGCCTAATCCAAATCTTTTCAAGTCTAATCCCTCAGTCATATACGTTTGTTTATGTATGTATGGCTACACACACACGAGGGGGGGATTAAGAAGATTAATTTTTGTTCTAGATGTTTATCAGAACTTTCCAGACTCTCCCCTCCCTCCCTCCCTCACACACACACACACACACACACACACACACACACACACACACACACACACACACACACACACACACACAACTTACATACTGATTGCTTGCAATCACTGGCAATCAACTCCAAAAAAGCTATTGCAACAAACTTGCAATCGTAACTCTCTGTCTTCATTTTTCACTTCTTTCAGACATTCTTTAATAACTTCTCTCATTCCATACTTGCCACCTCTCAAATCATTCATGCCTGTCAAAGCAATCTGGTACCTCACTTTCCTTCTGTGCATTTTAACAGTATTACTAACATCCTTTTTTCTCTTCACACCTGGAAAATATGATTTCACCGTGCTCTTTATCAACTATACCTCTTATCATGAAATCGCCATACAATGTTCTTTCCTCTAATTTTCTCATATGTTCCTTCCTCTTCTCTGCCACACCACTCACCTGACATTTTTCCAACTGCTCAGGCTTTGTACTGTGAAAAACTCCACTTCAGCATACACACTCTCTCTCTCATTACAACTAGCTTATCATTCTCTGAATCTTCCATCCCGAACTTTCAATTTTTTCACCACAAATGGTAGATGAAATGACCTCTCGCTGTTATCATTCATAATTTTCTCACTATCTCATTTGCATATACACTCTAACATGTTACTGATAGTAGGTTTTGCACTTATGATCAGTAATATTCACCACACCATATTCTCACTTTTGACATGACCAACACTTCTGGCACTTACTCTCCCCACTTTTAAATTAAGTTATATCTGTTTATTCTTGAAAAGACTATTTATGCTAGAACTGGAGCAAAAAAGATGGAATGTTGAACGAAGCTCCAGAATTATGAACCAAGAATGAAACCATATGATTCAGGTAAAAGGCAAACAACAAAGAACTCAGAGTGGGGGAAAGGGTCAAAGAAAAAATAAAAATAAAAATGAACATTAGCCTTATCCTGCTTTTTGGGGACAAAGGGGACAGATACAGTGAAAATGCTTAAGACTAATATCCGGATGAAGAGATTGATTTCAATCTCTTCATCATGTAATGGATTACTGATCTGTGAGAACATAATAACATAATAAAATATAATGTAAATAACTATTTGGGAATATTGATCAAGTGTAAACGGATAAGTATTTTAATACCAACTAGTTTCTAATATCTAATAACCTCACCTTAAATGGCTACCCACGAAGGCTCGTCAACAAAATCCTTTTCTCTGAGCCACCACAAAGAGAACGAGAAGACATTCAATATATTACAACAATCGCCATTCCATATGTGAGCAGTATCTCTAACAAGCTCGCTAATCTAATCAAACCACACAAAATAAGAGTGACATTTAAACCTATAGAAACAATTCGTAAACTCCAAAAGATACCCATCCTTTCTATAAGTATGCTGGAGTCTATAATATCCCATGCTCATGTGGTTCAAGTTACATCGGCCAGACTTCGAGAAGCCTCGAGATTAGACAGAAGGAACACATTGGTTATGTTAAAAACAACAGACAAGACATATCAGGCATCACATTTCTCCATATCAAACCACAAGGTTTAATACTTTCAGAGATATGGAAAACCCTAATTAGATCTCTGAACACATAAGAAATGAACTTTAATGTAAACTCTAGAATGTCCCTTAGCAACAACTAGTAAATCATGTACACGCAATACATGTATTATTCACGTTCAATGCTATTTTCGTTTGTAATTATAATTTTTAGAATTTACAGTTAAGATCTATTTTATGATATGTTTTAACCTCAGTGCTTGTACCCTGATGATGCCAACAGCTTAAGTTTGGTGAAACTAGTCGGTATTAAAATACTTATCTGTTTACACTTGATCAATGTTCCTAAATGGTTATTTACGTTAGTTCTGTGATCAAGAAAATACATGCTCATTATAATACAATATATTTTATTGCAAACTATTTTAGCATTTTAAAATTTTATATATATATATATATATATATATATATAATAGTCATTGAACAACTCCACTATATCCTCTGCATCAGTCATTCTATTCCCATTTTTATTCCACAATCATTTCTCCTCCTGCTGGCTGCATAGCTAAAAAAAACTCCTAGGATTTTCTTTGGATCTTAGTGCCAATCTCTTCTCATATTCCAGTTTTGCCTTCCTTACAATACTAGTCACTCTTCTGGCCTGCGTCTTATATTCTTTGTGTATCTTCCCTCCATCCCTCTCCTTATATCTCCTTCCATAATCTCTTTTTTAACTGCAGTTCCTGTTTGATATTGTTTGTCATCCACTTTACACCAAATTGTCCATTTCTTCATTCTTGGAATACAGCTTATACTATTGCTGCTAACAAATATTCCTTCACAATTTCCCAAGCACTAATGATATCCTGATGATAAAAATATTATAATGATAAAAATGAAAAAAAAAAAAAAAATGAAATGAAAAAAAAAACACTAATGATAAAAATATTATATAATATTTTTATATAAATGAGAGACAATAATTATAGTCAGTTGCATTATAATTTCAAAATTATATCTCCTATTAGGTTTCCAGGTTTATTTGGAACATTCTCACATTTAACATGTTTGATTTTATATACAAACCTTCAATAAAATTCCAGTTATCAAAAATGCTCAAATATCATTGCCAAATTATATACAGAATTTTTACAAAAGACTAATGCAACTGTAAAATTTAGTTACTTAGATGAAAATTGAAAATTCGATTCAGTGGATAACGTGACAAAGTTCACTTTTCCCAATCACTAAAAACTCATCATAAATATATGTTTAAGTGATTATACTAATATTTCAGAAATATTTTCATACTCATCTGGCAAATTTATTGGAGGAGCATGGGTTTTCTCTTCTAATGCATGAATAAGTCCTAATTTCCATTTTCTTCTCTTCACTTGCCAGGTTCCCAAAACAAAAGTGGATACAGGAACAATCTATGCAATTCATATCAGTTATTAACAAATAAAAATTCTTTTCATTTTATTATATTTCAAGAAGCTACAAAGAAGCACAGATTTCTATTAAAAAAATTTATAAGGGATGAAACTATCCCTTATATGAAGAATATAGAGACAACTAAAGCTTAAGTCCAACAAATCCACTTGAATACAGAAGAAATGGATAAGGCTAGAAATTTAGGGCTGGCATGGCTACTCTACTGTATTATGTCTGGCTGAATCCAGAGAACAAGTAAAAAAAAAAGAGAGTCAACTATTGGAACAATTTCAATCCCAACAGAACCCGAAAATGAATCAGATCAATGTAGTATCAAAAGAAAAGTAATGCTAGCAGAGTATTTACAAAAATACCCTATTAACACAACTAGTGAGATTCTTAAAAATATAAGATCATTTATTCAGGCAGTAAGCAGAAAGAAAGGAGAGAAATTGGAATGGCATTATTTATGCAACTCTCACTCACAAGACTAAACTTATCACACATTTAAGTCCCATGGATGGCCCAAGTATTAGATATTCATAAATCCTCTAGAGATCAAACATGGAAGCTATTAAAGCCACTTAGAATTTATTTAAAGTTCTGAAGTAGCTCAAATAAGCATACTTTCTTCTTTGATCTTTTTCAGGCCATTAACATATGTCATTTCCACACACCTCTTTTCCAGGCATCTTTTCCAAGCATGCTCATGAGTAATATAAAGCACAGGCAAGCAGGATGACTAGTACAGTAAGGAAGGCTAAATCAGATTATTAGAGAAAATTATATCCAAAAGAGTATTTTTGCTATGTAGCAAGTAAGAGAAAGAATGACTATGGAAGGAAAGTGACAAAAAGAAGAAATAGTCAAGATACTAAGCAATCACTCCGCAAAGGTGTATCATCCAAGTGAAGGAATTGTAGTTACCAAAGTGACAGAGGCTGATGTAAGAAATGAGGTAGAAAAACTGGAGGTGTTCAGTATATTGAAAAATATCAATATGAATATATCAGAAGTGGACAGGATGTCGGCCCCACATGCTACAAGAACAAGCAAGAGAACAGACAGTGCCTCTGACAAAGTTGCTGAATCTGTCTCAGCTCTGGCAAGGTTCCAAAATAAGTATCTGAGGGATGGTGGTTAAAATATTGGAAAAGTTGATTAAAGGTAAAATACAGAAATAGATAGAAAGAAATATGCTTTGTGGTGGGAAGCATGGCTTTGTAAAGGATCTTTACAAATTACTAAGACGGGACCTTTGTAAAGGTCCCGTCTTAGTAATTTATTCACATTTTATAATAAAGTGCCAGTGGAACTGGATAAAGGAAATGGCTACAGCATGATACTACTGGACTTTACTTGACAGAACATCGTGAGGAAAACTATTACAAACGTTGAAGCCAATGGGAATGGATATGAAGCTGGTAGCATAGATGGGCTGACAGACCGAAGTATAGGTAGAGTGGAATCTAGGAGAATGAGGTGACTAGTGGAGTATCTCAGAGTTTTGTACTATAGCCACTATTCTTTAATTTGTATATTACTGATGCAGGGAAAGATTTTTAAGTGGGGGTTATTCAGTTGTTTGCTGATGATGCAAAACTGGGGTGGGCAATAAATAAATTGCCATTGTGGGCAAAGGATAATGATTATCAATTTAATGTTGTAAAATGTATGGTTATGCACCTCAAGTTGAAAAAGTTACATACTGTATATCACATTGATAGTACTGGAGTGCAGGAAATTGATGAGGTTAGAGACTTTGTGGTAATGGTGGACAGAGTGTTGAAGTTCTTAGGGAATATTGCAAAAGATTTATTTTCCTTACTGAATGTTCTCAGTAAGATTTATGTGGATCTGGAAAAGGCATATGACAAGATGCCAAGAGAAAAGCCATTCAAAATGCTACAATTACACAATGCAAATAGTACATTATATCAGTAATACATGGTCTGTATTTGAGTTGTTAGTCAGTCAGCAGTTAGAATTAAAGTGTATAAGAAGGTGGCTGTTTGATGTTAAATCAGGTGTGAGACAAGGGTGCGCATTATTTCCACTGTTATTCATCATTTATATGGATCACATTATGAAGGAAAGTGGCATTAAACTTCATATCAAAAGTGGAGATGTTAATCTCAGCTCTTTATTTATGCAGATGATGTTATATTCCTAAATAAATCTAGTATAGATCTGCAGGATTCCCTGGCTAAATGGAATGACTACTGTAATAAATTTGGTATGAAAATCAGCATTAAAAAAGACAGATTATAAAATAGGCTGGAATGATGAACACATCAACTGCATCCTGAATGGGAAACTTGTAGAAAGAGCAAAACACTTCAGCTATTTAGTCATAATTTTTAGTGAATATGGCAAATTAAATACGGAAATAGACAACAGAACTAGCAAAATTGATATTGTATGAAAGCTGAATACATTTATATGGAATAAAAGAGAAATTAGAACAAAACAATAAACTAGTTGTATGGAAGACAGTTCAAACCAACTTTAATTTCTGGATCAGAGAGCTGAGTTAGAAATAAAACACATGATCAATGATTGAAACCACAGATATGAGAGTTTTGAGAGAAAAAAAAATTATGGAGATGAACAGATGGCATCAATGACATTATCATAATATAAATGAGGATATTAGGAAGGAATTTGATATTGTTTGATATTGTTCAGGAGCATGTGAGTGGAGATAATTCCAAGTGGTATGGTTACAGACAGCAAAGCAAGTGTTTTTTTACTAGGATGGCAGGGAAAAGGCCTTGATACAAACGAAGATCTAGGTGAAATGAAGATGCAGTAAGAAAAGATGTACAAAATATATCTGATAATATCTGGAGCCCTAATTGGAAGGACAACTGTCATTGATATTATATGTCATGATATTATATATATATACACACACACACACATAGATAACTCTCGTTATATGCAAGTGTTGCATTCTCAAGAATCACCATATACAGGCAGATTCTGGGTTATGGACGACCCAACTTACAGCGTTCCGTATACTTACAAAAGGGCTCCCCGTTAGGATAATTAATAATGAAATAATTAATAATTTGGGAACTAGTTTCTTCCATGTATGTAAACAAACCCGTATGGCATAAGCAGTTTGTTGGCACAACATCTTTATGCTAGCGGCGGCTAGTCTCATTGTCACTGACTTACTAGTTCACTTGTTAATCCCATTTACAAGAATTAACCGATGAAGACCTTATGGAGATAGAGAAGCAACTGACAGAAACACAAGAACACAAAGAATCAGAAGATCCAGAGCTAAAAAAGTTTATGATAAAAGAATTAGCTGAAGCTTTTTATCTCATTGAAGCAGGATTTGCTAAGATTAAAGAGTAAGATCCTAACATTGAGCAGTTTACAAAGGTTTACTGTTGCAGTTAGTGAGAACATCAGCTGCTACAAGGCCACTTATGATGAAAAAAAGAAAAAGGCTGTGCAAACAATCCTAGATGCCTTTTTCAAGAAACTGACTTCGGTGGTAAGCTTCTCTCCTCCAGCAACAGAATCAAATCCTGATTCCCCAGCACCAGACCAACCTCTCTAACACCAGAATCTGATCCTGATTCTCCAGCACCCACTCCATCCTCTCCAGCACCATCTTCCGATTAATATTAGCCTACCTTCTTGCCTTAAAAAGCCTCTTTCAGTAAGCAAGACATTGATGCAATATTAGGTGAGTGTTAACCTTTAATATTCTTTTGTGAAATTTCTCTTATCTAAACTTTTTGTATGGGTTTGTTTTTATTAAAAGAAAGAGCACAATAGTTTATTGTGCTCTTTCTTTTATTACAGTAAAGGGGTATTATTATTACAGTATTATACTGTATTATTATTATTGCCACATATGAGCCATTATAGTATTGTTATTATTATTATTATTATTACCGTATGTGAGGTGTTCATCAGATAGAGTTACATACAAATCCAACCTAAAGATGTTCTCAGGAACATATCTCGTCCATAACCTCGGGACTGTCTGTATATCGAAAACATGTAAAATGGGAGGCTTATAATATGGGATAATAGAGGTTATGTTCCCAAATAAGCAAGATTAATTTCATGATTAATCTCTTTCAAGATTAATTTAATCAAAAATGCACATATTTTTCATAGATATTAAGGCATAAGACTAGTTAATATAAAAATTCAGTATGTACTGTATAAAATAAATAACTATTAAAGTAGTTCTTTATTTTCAAGATTAATACATCATGCAACTTTCCCAAAAAATATTCAATTAAAATCTGTGATGTTATCCAGCCTTTCTTATTCACTCTCCAAATAATCTCCTAATAATAACAATCTTCAAATAATCTCTTAGCTCGACCAGCCCATGGAAAAGGACTAGAGAATCCATGTAGTTGTTGCCCTAGACATTTCTACAGTGTTTGTTATGTGTTTCCTTTTTGGTTGTTTACTACATTTTATAGCAGCTTGCTTCCTCTTCTTAATTTTTCCACCAATTCAAGAATATCCATGGGATCTGCACTTTCATTCCCTCTGTTCTTGTGCACTTAAACAACTTTCTCTCACAAACCATATCCATAGCACTGTTGATGACAGTAAACTCCTTGAATCTTTTTTATTTGACAAACCTTATAAACACAATCAACATTACTTCTAAGCTGCATGCATGTGTAGCTCTGGAGTGCTTAAAACTTTCAAAATCGCATATTACTGATCTATTGCTGTATTGATCTATGCTGTATTATCATATTACTATGATAAAAAATGCACTTTGTTGACAGTGAAATGGAGACTGAGTCTTGTAACCAGGCATGCAACAGTCTCCATTTCACTGTCAAAAATGACACATTAATAAAGTGCATTTTTCATCATAGTATTAATACAGTAATAGATCAGTAATATGGGATTTCTGAAAGTTTTAAGATTGACCCTGCCAAGATGTCAAAACATACAGCAAGTCATGATGTACAATACATCATGACTTGCATATTTGCTTCCCTGGCTTAGAGGGAACATTGGATGCAATTATTTTAGAATCTTCCACACCAATGCCTTAAACTCTGATTTCATTATTACCAGGGCTAGGATAACCTTAAGTAAATTATACTTGCCAAGAAAGTATAATTTTGTGTAATCCTTTATCAAAGTGTAATCAAAGATTTTTGAGCGTGAATATCTTCACAACTAGGCTACTTGTACATGGAGGCTGATGACTTCAATCAATTGCCTTAGTATTCCATAATGTGAAAGATACTGCCTTTGGAGATGCATAATGCTATGTATTAAGGGAGGCTCCCACTAAAGAGACCTCAATAAAGGTTGAAACTGGTCTGAGTAGCACCCCTCCCTTAATACATATCATTATGTATTAATATGTATTAAGTGAAGGTCACATTTGTTTATATTGGGATAAAGGATTAAACAAAAATATATAATTTCATGACAACTATAATTCGCTTTTTTTTTACCAAGTGAAACTACTTTCTATAAGGATAACCTTGTAAACTTCAATGCTACCAAAATACAGTCCTGTCTTATTTTACTTATGAAAAATCTCACCTCACTTTTCCTTACTTTCAATAATACCTCGTTCTCTCTCTTTCTCTCTTCTTGGACTGACTTGAAATTCTAGACTTGTGTGACACAAACACAGTAAATCTATAGCTCATCAGCCTTCAAAAAATTAGAAATGATTTCACGAGTACAACTGCTAACACAATATACAGGTATCCCTCGATTAATACAGTTAATTAATCCCTCGATATTGCCACGTATATCAAAATCGCATTAATAAATATAATAATCAATGGTAAAAAGTACAATTTGTCCATGATCGATTACTGTATTAATAGTTTGTTTTATATGGTACTCTTTTAGGAAAGATAAAAAATGAATGGTAAGCAAATGTTTAATAAATACTTGTACCTACATTAGTTACTGCAATTTTTTTATCAAAAGAAGTTATCAAGAGTCGTTTGAACAGTTTTAGTTTTTTTCTTATTGGCATAAATTCTACAATAACAAGCAAAATAACTCTCCGGACCTCGGCAAACAAGCATTCTTCGATTAACATCTGGATCCATATCCATTACTTGATGCTGAAGCGAAATATTCAAAATATTCCATCCAGTTCTTTGACTGTTATCTCCATTGGAACCTCATCTTCACATTCCATTTGTTCGTTGTCTTCATATGCGCATTGCTGTTCAATTTCAAGAAGATCGTTATCACTGAAATCTTTTGAATTTGAATCCAATAATTCTTTAACATCTTCTGCATCAACACCATCAAAACCAAGGTCTTCACCAATTGTAACAATTTCTTCGATCACGTTGTTCACAGGATTCTGAAAACAACCTAAGTCATTAGTGCATTTCTGGCAAAAGGTTTTTCCAAACAGCTTTCATGCAGCTAGAAGACACTTGCTCCCACGAGTCATGAATGTTTTCAATTGGGTGTTTAATGTTAAATCTTTTCCAAAATTCTTGGAGCGTAATTGCATTTTCTCCCGTTATTGTTTCTATTGCCTTTGAGAATGTCTTTTTAAGAAAACAGGCCTTGAAAGTTGCAATGACTCTCATGTCCATAGGTTGTAGCAATGATGTGGTATTTGGTGGGAAAAATAGAATTTTCACATTCTCACACAAATCGTTAAGAGAATTTGGATGACCAGGCATTATCTAAAAGCAAAAGAGCTTTGAAAGCTAAGTTATTTCTATTGCAATAAGCTTCAACTAACAGGCAAAAATAAGACTTAAACCAATCTTCAAATAGACTTTGGGTAACCCAAGCCTTCTGATTCACCCACCAAATTACAGGTAGAGAGTTCTTGTTACATCCTTTTAAAGCCCTTGGGTTCTGAGTTTGATAGATAAGCAGTGGCTTCAATTTAAAATCTCAATTAGCATTCCCTCCAAGCATAACAGTTAAGCAATCTTTTGATACTTTATAGCTAGGCTGCGCTGCTTCTTTTTTTGATATAAAAGTTCTAGATGGCATTTTTTTCCAATAGAGGCCAGTTTCATCTACATTGAAAATTTGGCAGTAATCGTAATCATTTTCTTTGATAATTTTCTGCAGCTCAGCAGGAAATATAGATTCAGCATCTCATTGGCACTTGCAGCTTCACCTGTTATTTTCACATTCTTTAGTTCAGCCCTAGATTTAAAATTTTCAAGCCAGCCTTTGCTAGCTACGAATTTTGAATTGTCTTCTTTATATTTATATAAGTCTTGAAAACAGGCTTAGAGCTTTGCCTGTGATATTATAGACACTAATTGGAATTCTCTTTTGATTGCAGCCTTCCAGCCAAATAATCAACAGATCTTCCATTTCAACCATTATAGCACTCCAGTTACGTGTGCACTTGTAGATGCAACTTTACCTTGCTCGCACTACTCATTGGCTTTGGATAAAATAGTTCGTATTGTAGACTCATTAAAGCCTCGCTTCCAATCTTACTTTTACTTTCACCACGTTTAAATCTTTTAATTATATCAAGTTTTATATCTAAGGTAATTCCTTTCCTCTTCTTTTTTTCACTTAATGACCCAGTTGTGGGATTGCTCTTATTCTTCGACATGATTAATGGAGTGTAAAATTTACGAAGAACGTAATATGTAAATACATACAGAGAACAACTGGAGCTTGTAATACACCTACTTTTAATGCTGGCAGTGAAGTAACTGGCTGGCACTCAGGCTGTGGGAGCAAGGCTGCATGGGAGGAATGACGTCATCATGCTCCCACCACGAGGCTTGCATGTTTTTGCATGGTAAATTTAAAGGCATGTTAATCAAAACTCTTGCCGTGTATATCAAAGGATTGTCACAATTAATTTCACCACATTAATCAAATCCTGCGTTAAGCGAGGGATACCTGTATAACCAAATCTGTCCATCGTTGGGGGTGGTGCACTAAAAATCTTCCTGAAAAATGTATGATGCAATACAGAAGAGGGCAATCTGTTTAACAGATGATACTGCTTTGACTTACTTCAATTACTTTTTCATAGCCATTCTTTTTGCCTGTCTTTTCTATAGGTATTTTCATGGGTAATGTTCAACCAAATTGGCCACCATCTTTCTTCTAAAGCTGTAAATACACAAGCAACTACTGGACAACATCCATTTATTCTCTAGCTTTAAACCCATTGAACCAATATCTCTTTCATTCTGTTTACTTCTATTCATGCTCTTTTCCCCAAAGATTACAACCTCCAGCTTTCAACAAGCACAACACATTCCTATTTTCTCCTTAACTTCTTGCCTACACAACATACTATATATTTTGTAGCTTTTTTTATATGCAGAATTGTTATAAAACAGAAAAATATATATATGAGGATCATATTATATGATCCTCATATATTAAATGTATGACTTTTTGTTTTTTTTTTGCTTTTTTATCATGTTTTTCTCTAATGTTTTAGACAGATAATGATTCTTATGATTTTTTTCTGGCCATTTGTTATTATTATTATTATTATTATTATTACGTGATGCCTCCAGGGAGTCCAAAGACTCATCGAGGGAGAGCACCTACTCTACAACTCTCTGTGTCCACCACTCAATCCATGATTTACAACTAACTGCAACTATACCAATGCCATCTACTGCCCACCACCACCACCACTAGTATTTCCACAGATAATCACAAACATTCATGCCCACAGCAGCCTTTTGGCTGGAGAGCGGATACGCTAACCACTTGGCCAACCAGGGCAGCAACATTCCTATAGTATTCCTACTATTTTTCTCACTAGATATACTTGTGAGTGCTAGACAATGTTATAAGTGGAGTGGATGGCTTTATGCCACACTGTTGTTAGGTGTTAAGATTTTGACTGAAAAATGAAACTGAAACTAAGTTAACTAAAAACCGATTGTTTTTAGTGAACTTAATTAGTTCACCAAAATGCACCAAATTACTCAATTCTAATAAGAAACAAAATCAAAGATAGCTACAACAACAACAAGAAAAACTACATTAGATGAATTGTGGAAATGAAATAAACTGTGAAACATAGAACTATCTAAGGACTATTATTTTGATGGCTAATATAGCCTACTTTCATTTAGGAGTGCCCTTTTTTTACAATGAAAATGTGAATATTACCACTACTGGGACCAGTTTGGTCCCAGTAGTTGTATAGAAATGTCTGCTGTATGGTTTGCTAGATCATACTTACCATTATTGTTGCAATGTATGTCAGCTAGTCTCCACAGGACCAAAACTGACTAGTTTCATGTATCAGTAACTTTATATACGAAGGTACGCTAATGACCGGAGAGCACACAAGGGTTTCCAATATATTTGAAGACAGTGTGGAAATTTACTTGTGTAGTACTTTTCCCAACCTTTGAAAATGCACCTTATATATATATACAGGGTGTTCGGGATAAATTTGACAGTTTCGTAAGGAAAAAGAAAATCTTCTTTGTATCTATTAAATTTAATGAATTGACAAAAAAACATTACAGGCAGAGTTAATTACAATACTATCAACAAGATTTACTCAAAATAACCACCATTAGCATCGATCACAGCTTCAATTCTGCTTCGGAACCTCGAACAAGCTGATGCTACAGTCTCCCTGGGAAGGGCCGCAAAAACTGTTTTAATTTTATCCATTAACTGGGCTTTTGTATTACTGGAAGTGCGATTGGTGTCTTTTTCAACTGCGCCCCATACAAAATAATCCATGGGGTTAAGGTCTGGGGAGTTTGGAGGCCAAACATTTGGACTGGTGAAGTCGTAGAAATTTTCAGACAACCATTTTTGACTTTTCCCAGAGGTGTGGCAAGGGGCCGAATCCTGCTGCCATACATACGGCCTACCATTGCCTACCCTTGTTATCCAGGGCTTGACTACAGTTAGCAACTCCACGAACAAAGCCCGAATTCCAATGCCAGGGTTCTTCAACACCTGTTCCTGCAGATTTGCGAGGAATTCTGCTGTACGAACGCAATCAGATCGTCTGCTAGGGATCTTTCTTCTTGCTACATCCTCGTAGTCACCATTGCAAGTCTCTAGTTCATGCCTGATTGTTTTTACTGTATTCAGGGAGCATTGGGCAGCAGTCGTAATATCCTTATTTTGATGGCGGGCACGAATCATCATGATACAAGTTATTCTCTTCCATGATTCAGGTGGGTTCCAGCTATCCATCCTTTCTGACATCTTGTATATGAATGAAGAAGGGTCCAAACTTTTAAATGAAGAGAAGTGTGTGTTAATACATGTAACTTACGGAAAAATATAATTAATTATAAATATGTCAAATTTATCCCGAACACCCTGTATATATACTGGAAGAGATATGGATTTGCTGTGATCAATGTTTGAGGGTGAATCGGAAAGAAGGATATGAGAGATAATATTATATCAATTTTGTGGATGTTATAACCATTAGCCAAAAATGTTCATTGAGTATGGCTGAATTATCAAATCAAGCAGATTTGGTTCTATTTGCTAATGTCTCAATGATTCCAAACTGTTGAGCATGGGAGTTTATCTTGGATGTAACTCCCCATGTAAAGTATGAATGATATGCTAGAAGGGTAAAACTGTTCTGTCATCAGTTCTCTCAAACTAGTTTAGGAGAACAGATAAGGTAATAGTAACAAGTGTGCATAGGAACACACTGTTGTTTATTTTATTTTTATGACAAAAACTGTATATTCAGAGATGGTGGGCATTAAAGGAGCCAAAAACTTTTTAAATGTGTCAGGGCCATGCAGCCACTTTATTCACATTATGTTTTATTTTTAAGGATCCCAGAAAGAAGCTAAAGAAGAAAGGTATGTATTTTTTAAGATGCGATTTCTATACATATTTTGAAGTGGGCATAGTTATTAAAGATGAAGGGTTGTTTACCAATAATGAAGGAATTTTTTTTTTTTTTTTTTGATAACTGTTTAGTTAATTTATAAGCAGGACTGTCAGTAACAATACCTCAGCAAAAGCTTAAGGTTGATTAATCATCCTATTTCAGGAAAAATTCAGTTTATAAGAGTCAATTTACTTGCATAAGAGGCAACTAGGCTTAATAAATATACATAAGAATCATACTTTAGATATACATGAATGCACTGATGAGCTGCACTTATATATGCTAAAATATATCATAATAAAAATTTTAAAAAAAGATTGTTTAAAATTGGCTTACTAGAAATAGATAGGCTCCTGGAGATATTTTTGTGTGTTTGTTTTTCGTAAATGAAGATGAAGATCGTTTGAAAACGTTAGTTGTAACTTCTGTCACTGTAAAACAAACAACCTACAGAAGAGAAAAATAAAAATCATACTATAGAAACGTGTGCATGTGTATAAACACACATTACCTTTATATCTTTCTTATATACAAAAAAAAAAAAAAAGAAGTCAAACTTACCTTTGAATACTATACAAGCTATAATAATAATAAAGTATACTAGAAAATTTGTTGCTTCACAGAAACTTTGCAACAGTCATTTTAATGTATATCACTCATTTTAAGATTCTATATATGTAATATATAATTCAAATGAATAAAATGAGTAGACTGCAACTTGTTTTTCTTTTTTTTTTTTGCTTTATAGTGACTGTATTTACAAATTATAGATAAGATTAATATGCCAGTAGTAGTATTAGACTATCAGTGGGTTCTAAATGTAGTATTTGATCTGTATAGTGAAATAACTACATTTCAATAACTAAGATCGAACTTTGGTATCTGTTCTAAATTAGCTTTCAAAATGCAATAATCTATTTACTTTTCATCTCAGTCACTAACATTCACAGATTCCTCTTACGTGTTACTTCCATGGCTCATCAAATGAAGGGTGTAAATTGCCTGAGGCCAAAGGCTAGTGTGACCCTGTGAACAGAGGAAGAGCTCTTTAGTGTGTGGGTATACTATTATTAACATTTGACCTCCATGGAGTCAGAGACTCATTGTGGGAGGTACTCACTACTGCATAAAATGCTCATCCAACGGCATCTTAAACTGATTCAATGTGTCAACATCCACAACATACTCAGTCAATGCATTCTACTTACCAACCACCCTCCATGCAAAGAACCTGCCTCTTACTCGCTTGCTCACACCCTCCTTATACAGTTTCCAGCAATGGCCTCTTGTTCTACTCCCCTCTCCCATTCTATGAAAAATCTCTTCCATGTCTACCTGATAACAACCCCTGACCAGCTTATATGTTCTCAATCATATCTCCTCCCCTCTTCCTCCTATTCACGAGGCTCTGCAACTTACATTCTCTGAATCTGTCCTAGTACTCCACATTCCAAAGACCACTGAACCGTTGTGAATCTTCTCTGTACCCTTTACAACATAATAAATTTAGTTTAATCCTTTATCCAAGTGTGAGCAAACAAAGTTTGCACCTGAAAGTATCTTCAGGGCTGGGGTAAGGTGGTGCAACACCAGGGCGACTCCTTGCAAAGATGGAGCAAGCTACTATCACTCCTATCTCAGTATCTCCCATTATGCAAAACACATCTCCTTGCGGATATGTCTAATGTTATGCATTAAGGTAAGGGCTTCTACCCAGACTAGTTTTGACCTTTATTGAGGTCTCCTCAGTGGGAGCCAGGCCCAAGTGGAGATACCAGCCAGAAGTGTTAGCAAGGTCATCTCTACCTATAGGAGTTGCCAAATGGTGTGCCACCTTTTTAATAAATTACTCTGAATTAAGAGAAAGTTGTTGCAAGTTTATTTTTCACTTGGTTAGAATATAATAAATTTAGTTTAATCCTTTATCCAAATGTGAGCAAACAAAGTTTGCACCTGAAAGTATCTTCAGGACTGGGGTAAGGTGGTGCAACACCAGGGCGACTCCTTGCAAAGGTGGAGCAAGCTACTATCACTCCTATCTCAGTATCTCCCATTATGCAAAACACATCTCCTTGCGGATATGTCTAATGTTACACTACCCAGACTAGTTTCGAACTTTATTGAGGTCTCTTCAGTGGGAGCCAGGCCCAAGTGGAGATACCAGCCAGAAGTGTTAGCAAGGTCATCTCTACCTATAGGAGTTGCCAAATGGTGTGCCACCTTTTTAATAAATTACTCTGGATTATGAGAAAGTTGTTGAAAGTTTATTTTTCACTTGGTTAGAATATAATAAATTTAGTTTAATCCTTTATCCAAGTGTGTGCAAACAAAGTTTGCACCCGGTGTTGTACCACCTTACTCCAGTCCTGAAGATACTTTCAGGCGCAAACTTTGTTTGCTCACACTTAGATAAAAAGATTAAACTAAATTTATTATATTCTAGCCAAGTGAAAAATAAACTTTCAACAACTTTCTCTTAATCCAGAGTGGAAAATAAACTTTCCTTTACAACATATTCTCATCACCATGAAAATCCGGTGACCAAATATGTGCACAATAATTCATATGAGGCATGATCAAGGCCTTATACAATGGAATCTTATCTTCTCTATTTCTGCATGTCAGGGTTCTCCGCATCATTGCCATTATTCGATGTGATGTCTTCACAACTTCTGCAATGAGGACCCTGAATTTCAGGCCCTTGTCCACTATCACTCCTAGATCTCTCATCTCCTCTACTTCCATTAAAATTTCCCCACCAAGTGTATACTTTGCATTCCATCGTTGCTTACCAAATCTCAAAACCTTACACTTGGCAACATTGAACTGACATTTCCACTTACCTGCCCATTCATGCAATCTATTTAAATCCTCTTGTAAGGCATTAACATCAGCCTGACTGTGCATTGCTCTCCCCAGTTTTGTATCATCCACAAACAGCTGGATATCACTAGTTAAACCCGACCCAATATTATTAACATAGAAATTGAACAAGAATGGCCCCAAAACTGACCCCCGCAGCACACCGCTGGTAACCTTTCCCTTTCGGGATACTGCACCCCATGTACAATACAATCTCTGATACTTATCCGACAGCCAGTCACCTATCCAACACAGAAGTCTGTTATCCAATCCCATCTGTTTTATTTAAGAGCTTGTCATGTGGGAGTCTATCAAAAGCCTTTGCAAAATCCAAGTACACAACTGTATATGCATCTCCCTTGTTTAGGGTATGTCACCTTGTTATAGTACATAAGTTAGTGAAGCATGATCTCCTCTTAACAAACCCATGCTGATAACTAAAGAGAATATTGCTGTTATCTTGTGTATACAGGGTGGTTCAAAATTCCACATACAAACTTGAGGTAGAAAACATCAAAATCAACCATATTCACATAGGAAAGCATAACCGGAAACGCCACCCGAAAGTGATAGGTGGCACTGTTTGGCAGCGCTCCCGGTGAGCAATTGAGGCGTCCTCATTCAAGCTTTTGACATCGTACGAAGAACATGTGTCATTTTATGAACGCTGAGAGATGGAAGACATGCACCTCGTTTATCATATTATGTATCCAACTACTATTGAACTGTTCAGTTATGCCTAATAAAGATTTTTACACTACTTACTGCCTTGTGTTATTTCTGTAATTTTGTGTCCCTATTACCTTCTGGTGGCATTACCGGTCATGCTTTCCTATGTGAATATGGTTGATATTGATGTCTCTACCTCTCCCTCAAAGTTTGTACACGGAATTTTGAACCAGTCTGTATATGTATATATATTTGCAAAATGATTTGAACAGGCTGGAACTGCTGTGGACAAATGATAATGGCTATCAATTCAATGTTACTAAGTGTAAAGTTATGCATAGTAAAACAGAACATTGCATGTAAAGTTATTTAAAGCAAAGCTATGTAAAATAAAGCACATGCACAATGAGATTTCCAACATCGTATTACGTTATAAGAAACTGATGAGACTAGAGATCTTGGACAGATGGTAGATGGGAATTTGAAGACCAAGTGGCACATAGCAAAAACTGCAAATTTGACACAGAGGATAATTGTAAACATTGCCTCTTTACAAGGACTTGATATGAGAGCACCTGTACTGCACACAGATTTGGTCTCCTAGGTTCAGAGTGAATAAAGAAGCTGTGATAAAAATGCAAAGAAGAGTAACAAAGATGATACTGGGATTACAGAATGTAAATTATAACAAAAGAGTGAAAGAGACTGAGAGCATGTGGATTGCAAACACTGGAGGAGAAAGAGGAGGGAGGGGATGATATGATAGAGTTCTATAAACTTATGTACAATATGTATTGTTGAGCTAAAATAGGCAATAAAACTTCTCCACAAAATAAAAACAAGAAATCCCATCAAAAACAATTGTACATAGGTCTATTAAGTAAGCTCCCATCATATTGTGCATTTTCTGACCTCTGTAACTGAGTTGCAAGTTTTTCTTTTTTTCTTTCAAGAGAGAAAGAAAAACTGGCAAACCAAGCAACAAATACTGGCTTTCACAAAGCTTTGTTCTTTCATCTGCTCTCTCTCCTTCTATGTACCAATGATATTTTCCAGCTGAATGCAAATCCAATCCACAGTTCTACTGATGACAGTACATTGCACTCCATTTTTCTCATTTGAGACACTATGCAGATCATTATATTTTCCAGAAAATTTTACAACCCTAAATTCTGATCTCCAAACATCCTTCATGTCTTGTCATTTTTTTTACTAAAAAAAAATCTTTTCTCCCAGTCATAACCTTTGATAATCCCAAATCTCTGGACAAGACAAGCTTTCCCTTCTCGGGAAAACCAACAGTTGTCCTAAAAAGAGATAAGTTTATGCCAAGAAAGGATACTACTATTTCTTGGCATAAACATATTACAAATATCTCTGCAGCATCCAAAACTTCAGAAAACGTTTCTCTTTCACTTAAGCATTATTTTATCTCTGAATAGCTATTAACACTACACAAATAAGTGCTTGACGAGAATATGATGAATGCAAAGATCAAGGATGTCAGTGAAGGCGTTAGTATGCAGAGAGGAAAAGCAAAAGAGTTGACTGTTTTGGCAGGCATGAATGATTTGAAAAGCAAAAAAATATGCAAAGATTTAGAAATGAAACAGTTGCTGGAAGAAAGGGGAAAAAAAGTGAGAAAAAAGACTGCGAGTCTGCTGCCATGGTATGATAGGAATGAATTAAGTGTATTAGGAGTAGCACTTAATGTAGCGGAAGAGTTGATGAAAAGTAGAAATCAGAAATGAGTGAAGAGTGTGTGTGTGTAGTACCGTCGACAGGGTATACCACAGAGGCTTAATAAGGGCGCTCGTTCAGCCATATTGTAGTAGGCACCACTACGCTAACAATTCCTGTTAGCATAGCAAGTGCTGAAAGAAGATTTTCCGAGCTTAAACTGATTAAAAATTATTTGCAAAAGCAATGACATAAGAAAGATTTGTTGATCTAGCAACTATATCGATAGAGGCGAACATTAAATTTAAAAGAGCTTATAAACAGTTTTATTGTGCGATATCCCTGTAGAGAAAACATTTAATTAATATTATTATGTAATCGTTTTGCATTAATGTTTTTCTTGTAATAAAAACAAAATAACAATTGGAGATTTTCTTATATTTTTGTCTTATAATCCATCAGGGGCGATATTTAATTGTTTGCCTCAGGGTGCGATCTAATCTGGCGACAGCCCTGTGTGTATGTGTTCCCAAGTTTGATTAACAAGCATAGAGGAAGGGGCATAAGTGAAACTTAGGGTTTTATAAGACTGATACAAAAGAATTTTTTCAGTACACGACAAGTAGGAAGAGAACTGGGGGTCACCTCTGGAAGTTGTGTTAAGAGTGTGGTTAGTAAAGGTATGAAGACTATATGTTTTGCTTGGGGAATGGTGAATGACTGGAATGGATTGCTAGAGGTAGTTCTCTGATGGTGAATGCATTTGAGATGTATGAGAGGTATTCTGTGAATAATAATAATTATTATTATTAGACACCTCCAGGGAGTCCAAAGACTCATCGAGGGAGGGCACCTGCTCCACAACTCTGCCTCAGCCGCTCAATTCAACAACTGACTGCAACTACGCCATCTACTGCCAACCACCACCACCACTAGCATTTCCAAAGACAATCACAAACATCCATGCCCATGGCAGGATTCGAACCCACAGACTTTTTGGCTAGAGAGTGGATACGCTAACTCACTCAGCCAGCAGGCTGGATAATGGTTAGTATGGGTCTCCCGTAATGAGTTTTCCAACTTGATGGTGCCTGAAATAGTAATAAATCCATCCAATCATTGAGTACCATTCTGAAATTTGGGGCATGTCCCTAAGAGCTCCCTAAAAATTCTCAACTTCATAGAAAAGCAAGCAGTTAAGATGATAAACGACCTCATCAATTCACTCCATTCTTTTTCACAAAGAAGTTCAGTTTCTGGTGCTTACGTTTTCTACAATTTACATAGTCACTGTTCATCAGAATTGTTCAGAGTAATTCCTCAACTCTTTTCTAAATATGTTAAAACACAAAGAGCAAGTTTTTCCACCTTTTCAAACATTTTTTTTGGAACAGCCCATCTCCTCTTACATGTTTCTATGAGCACAAATCCAATGTTAACAAGTTTCTTCTTTTTTCTCAACAATACTGTGCTCCAGAATGAACAACCTCTAATGTATGGGCTTATCATTAAAAAAAAAAAATGACTGTTTTGTCTACATGGCCATCTGACACTTAATAAGGCTCTGACTGATCTCAATCTATGAGTCATCACAGTAATATGCTATAGTTTCCAACCCTTGATGGATGAGATTGTCATTCAAAAAAAAGTTATTTGGTTGAAATAATAGCCAGTTTAGTATTAAATAATTATTTTTAATATTTCATCTGCAGTTAACATTCATCTTTTGTGTAATTTAATCTATAATCTCTGTTTCAGTAAATCAGCAATGTCATAAAATAGTTTTGTGAGTAGAAATTTTGACCTCATCAAATAGCTTTTCAAAATGAAATCTGGTCTCATAAAACATCCTTTCAAATCGAAATTTTGATCTCATAAAATACCTATTCAGGTTGAATTTTGATCTATGTAATAGTTTAGTGCTGTACTGGATGATCTCAGGCAAAGATAACGTAAACATAAAGGATACATCCTGAAAGAACAGTATTTTTATTTTATTATTATTATGTGACACCCCCAGGGAGTCCAAAGACTCATCGAGGGAGAGTATGCCAACAGCATCGAATGATTGATCCCCTTCAAACTACTAACCATGCTCAACCTTGCTTAACTTTTTGCGAACCATTAGTAGCAGAGGCTCTACCAATCAACCAACCTTTTGTCTTTCAGTTTCGACAATGTAGTGATGCTACATCTAAACTTGATTATATATAATCAAGGAAAGGAAGTAGATCTTGTCTCTTTCTTTCCTCAAGAAAGATAGTTCATTTTATGTTGCGTAAAATATTTACTAGTTTTTAGAAAAGTTTGTAACACAAGGTTCACTAATAGATGATTTCGTGCTGCATTAAAATATTTGCTAGGAAGTGTGTTTGCTTATCAGATCCAAGCACATCACTTAATTGCTGCAAGTTTATTCTGATATTAATCCATTTTATTTTATAAATTACAGATGCCAAGAAATTATATTCTTGGTAACCGCACAATGTTTGCACGTGAAGTATCTTCCCAAATGGGATACTTGCCATGAAGATACTTCACTAGCAAATATTGTTTGCTTACACTTCATAAAGTATTAAGCCAAGAATAAAATTTCTTGGAATGTTTAATTTATAGTATAACTAAGTGAAAAAACTTTTGACATCCAACTCTAATCCAGAGTATTCTAATAATAAGTGACACCTTTTGACTACTTGAATAATTTAACATATGATTTCTGTATTACTTCAACCTTGGTATCCCTTCTTCGTCTGGCTCCCACTGTGCTGAAGTAGAAAATTCATTGAAGTGGTTGTTTGCATGGAGGTGGTGCCACTGAAGTAGTGCTTTTCCCTGGGATATGAGTGGCTCCGCTTGGTGATGGGGTGAACCTGCCATTGGGCAGAGCCACCCCGAGGGTTCTTGACAGCAGAATGGGCCTGTCACTAAGTGGACCCACTGCTGATCTATGAGTTAAATGATCCTTGGTATCCGCTCTCGGTCTGGCTCCCACTGCTGTGCTTCCGTGCTGAAATGGTTTCCATGGAGGTGAGACCACTGAAGTGGATGCTTTTCTCTGGGATATGAGCAACTCTGCTTGCTTGGTGGCAGTGGGTGAGCCTACCATTGGGCAGAGGGTTTCATGAAGTGGTTTCCATGGAGATGGTGTGTTGAAGTGGATGCTTTTCCTGTGGTTCCACTCAGTGACAGGCCCACCCCACCACTGAAAAGAACCCTAAGTTGTGGCACTGCCTAATGGCAGGCTTACACCCACCACTGATCAGGGTCACTCATATCCCAGGGAAAAGCATCCACTTTAGCGGCACCATCTCTGACTTATGAGTTAAATGATCATACAGATCACTCACTGAGATTATAGTGATCTGGGTGATTGCCTGGGTTTTTGGAGAATTCTCTTTACTTATACAGTGGGAAGTCTGCTGAAGTGGCCTTGTGGCTGCTTTTCATTGGCTAGAGGGCTACATGGTATGTAGTGTTTTCAGAGAGCTCCTGAAAGTTAAGTATAATTTTGAGTGAAAATTGGAATATTGGTTTAAATTTTAACATAGTATTGTTTATTTTTGGTAGCTTGTTGTGTCTGTGTGATTTTGGTGTGAATTCCATTTTATTTAACTTAGTATTTTAATGATACATTTCATAGAATAGCGCCAATGCGACGTAAGATAATGGCATCCAAAAATACGACGCCTTTGTTCAAAAACTGTAATGTGAGGGAGTTTGTCCAATGTGTTGTGTGTGGGATGTATGCTTTCCCGAAGGAGGCTGGAGTTTGCATGGAAAGTGATAGTGGTGGGAGAATGTGATGTGCAGAAAGCTTAAGCAAAGTGAGGAATGAAGTATGTGTCAGGTCGTGAGATAGTTATGGTTGAAGAAAGCCAGAATGTGAGTGAAAATAGTGGCTTGATAGGGAATTGCGATGTAGTACAAGATGGTAATGAGAGCGGTGATCAAAGAGAGAGTGAAAGCAACTATACAGAGAGAGAGAAAATGGTTTAAATCATGAAAAAAATGAGGAATTATTTGTAGGGAGTGAGATCGCTAGGTTGCGCGGAGTGATACAAAGTGTGCAGCGGCAGTTGGAGCACCTGCAAAACTCTTTCCAGAGTGCCTTGGCTATCGGAAATAAACAAGTGTTTGAAAGGAAAAATAAGCATAAGAGTGGGAGAGTTTCAGAAATGAAGGAAAGAGTGTTGTATGGTGACTCGATATTAAGAGGGGTGATAGATGATAGTTTAACTAAATCGTACTAACCGGGTGCGAAATTTAAGGATATAAGTGAGAGTATTAGAGCGCAAAAATAGAGCGTGAAAGAATTGATAGTTGTGGCGAGTACGAATGAATTGAAAGGAGATAAATCTTTTAAGAGAGAGGACTTGAAAGTATTGTTAAAGGTAGCGAAAGAAAAGAGTGACAGAGTTAGGATGGTGAGTCTGTTTCCGCGGTATGACAGAGAGAAGTTTAGGAGAGCCATAATCGCAAATGACTTTATTCACAGGTTATGCAGACGACGTGGCGTGGAATTCGTGGACATGTGGAATGAGTTTGATGGGCAAAAGGATTTATACAAGATGGATGGCCTGCATTTGAATGGATTTGGTGTGCGGAGACTGGAAAAAGTATTGCTGAATGAAGTAAAAATGGATGTGCAGAACCAGGGAAACTAGAACTACCAAGAGGGGGGGGGGATATGCGGACATCAGTGAGACAGTTGAGTGTAAGAATGTATATAATGTACCCGAGCCAGTACTAAGGACAAGAAATCGGAATGGGATAGTTAGAATAACGCATCAAGATAGGGGTGGGACAAAGGGATCACTGCATTTCATGTATACTAATGCCAGGAGTATTAGACATAAGAAGGAAAAATTTTTTTGGCCTTGATTGGCTCTTCCTGGCCACAGGTTATTGGCATTAGTGAAACATGGCTGACGGAAGATGATATAGTTAGTGGGATAGAATGTGTAGGTTATAGTGTGTTTGGGAGGGACAGAAAGAATAAAATGGGGGGAGGAGTGTATTGATGATAGCTGATGAACTGCAGACAAGGAGAATTGAAGTTGTATTGCAGGATAGTGAAAAGAGCTCATTTGAGGCTATTTGGTGTGAGATTGAGACTGGCAGAACACAATATACAGTTGGGTGATGCTATAGATCAGGTGATGGAATAGATGGTGGAGATAGTATGCATAAACAAATTAATGAAATCAGTGGAAGGAGCATAATTATTACGGGAGATTTCAACTAAGGTAACATTGACTGGAAGGAGGACGTATGTGAGGAAGGAAATGGATTTTATTCATTTATCAAGGGATAACTATCTGAGACAGCATGTAATTGAAAATACTAGGGGTTTGAGAGTGCTTGACCTGGTAAGAGCATCTCAGAATTTGAAATGTGAATTTGAAAGACTAATGAATATGACCATATTGCCACCTACTGGCGAGAGTGATCATAATCTTGAACTGGGAGGTTGCTAAAGGTGTGGAATTTTCAATTAAGACAGGGTATATGTGGAATTACCGTGCTGGCAAGTATGACAACTTTAGAAGATTGCTTGGATCAGTGCCATGGCATGTAAAACTGCAAGGCTGGATGTCGATAGAGCATGGGAAGTGATCAAGGAGAATTTACAGGGGATTATGGCTGATTGTATACCTAGGGTCCAAATAGAAAAACAAGTAGGGGTTAAATGGATGAATAACACCATTAAGATTGAGCTACAAAAAAAGAAACTGTGGAAGAAATTTAAAGAGAAAGGTATAAAGCGCAGGCCAGATGGATAATAAGTGTGGTAAAAAACGCAAAAGCGGATTATGAAAGGAAACTAGCTGCAAGCTAAAGAGAATCCCAAACAGTTCTTTCAATATGCTGCAAATAAAAAAAAAACTGTACACAGCAGAATGATTTTAAGAAATGCCGAGGTAAGGAGGTCACTGAATCAGTCGATATAGCGGAATTACTGAGCGAGCACTTTGCAAGAGTATATCATCGAGGTGGTTACATTGAAAAAAAATGAAGGCACCATTAGTTTATATGGAAATTGTGATGAATGAAGTGGAAGTGAATAGTCTATTACGGAATCTTAATCCGTGGGATTGGATGGTATACTGGCACAGGTCTTACGTGAAGCAGTTAAAGAATTATCAGTGCCCTTGACCATGTTGTTTAATCTGAGTCTTGGGTCTGGTTTAGTCCCGAAGGTGTGGAAAGAGGGGAAAACAGTTCCACTGCATAAAGGAGGATCCAAGACTACTGTTGCAAATTACCGATCAATCAGCATATGAGGAGTCATTGTCAAGGTCTTGGAGAAAGTAGTCAAGGAAAAAATACAGGAATGGAATAATGAAAATGAGATATTTATGGGGGGACAGCATGGCTTCATGAAAGGTAGAACATGCCTCAGTAACTTGCTCAAGTTTTATAACAAGGTGATGGCTGAACTGGATAAGTGTAATGGGTTTACAGTGATACTGCTGGACCTGGCTAAGGCATTTGACAGGATACCACATGGAATTCTAATCTGTAAACTGCAACATATGGGAATGGATATAGGGTTGGTGAGATGGATAGGTGGGTGGTTGATGGAGAGATATCAGAGAGTAGTTTATTTAGGAGTAGAGTCCAAAAGACGGCCTGTGACTAGTGGTGTGCCTCAATGTTCTGTTCTTGGACCACTGCTGTTTAATTTGTTCATTAACAATATAGGGAAGGATCTAAGAGGAACAGTTCATTTGTTCGTTGATGATGCAAAGTTGGGTAGGGCAATAATGAATGCAGAAGATGTCAAAATCTTGCAGGACGACTTGGATAGATTGGAGCTCTGGGCTAAGGAGAATGGATATCAATTTAATGTGACAAAATGTAAGGTTATGCATTTTGGGATGAAAAGATTAGCAGCAGTATGCCACATTGATAGAACTGTACTCCAGGAGATTGATGAGGCCAGGGACTTGGGAGTATTGGTGGATAGGGAGATGAAGTTTAGGGGGCACACTGCAAAAGTAGCTAAATCAGCTAATCAACTCACTCGGTTGTTGAAAAATACCTTGACGAGCAGAGACAAGCAAGTTACTGTACTTCTGTACCAAGCCTTGATACAGTAGTCAAGACCACATCTTGACTACTGTACCCAGATTTGGTCACCTAGGTTTCTTCTTGATGGGGAGGAGGTGGAGAGGATCCAGAGGCAAGTGACCAGGATGATAGCAGGTCTATGGAATGAACCTTATGAGAACAGGTTGAAGATTTGTGGGTTGCAGAAATTGGTTGATAGGCAGAAAAGGGGCGATATGATTGAGACATTCAAATTTCTAAAGGGTTTCTGTAGAATTAATTCAGAGGATATTTTTGAGAACAGGATTGGTGGTGGGAGAACTAGGGGACACCTATGGAAGCTGGGCAAGAGCATGGTTAGCAGGGGTGTTAGAGCTGGGTTCTTCTTTACTTTTAGAGTGGTAAATGAGTGGAATAAGCTGCCAGAGTCTGTTGTGGGTGCTATGACAGTGAGTGAGTTCACGGCAAGGTATGATAGATACTGTGAGAATGTCGTATAGTTGTGTGGATATGATGTTTAGGGCCTCCTTCGATGAGCCTAAGGACTCCCTGGAGTCGCCCGTAATAATAATAATATGAGTAACTTTGCTTGGTGGCAGGATTGGCCTGCTACTGGGTAGAGTCACCACAGAGGTGCTTGGTGGAAGGGTACGAATGTCACTGAGTAAAATCGCCACTAAGTAATGAGTAAATGATCCTTTGAGTCACTCTATTGGGTGATCTGAGGGATCGCACGAGTTTTTGGAACAGTATCCCTGCACCTGAACATATCTTAATAAAAGTCAAAACTGGTCTGGGTAGTGGCCCTTTCCATAATGCATTGCATTTTGGGATACCAAGACAATTGATGTGAAGTCATAAGCCTCTATATACAAATAGCCCAGTTGTGAAGATACTTCACATGCAACATTGTCTGCTTACACTTGGATAAAGGATTGAACTAAGAATATAATTTCTTGGCATGTTTAATTTATAGTACAACCAATGAAAAAACTTGAACCATTTTATTTTAGTTTCTAGGCACATCTCATGCAACAAGTTTGCACAATTTTGGATGGTCAGTAATAGGTGTGCAAATATATTATTATTGTTCTCCAAGGAGTCAAGAACTTATCGAGGAGGCCATACATCACCCACACCAGTTGTCATACCTTCTGAAATTCATTTACATTAGATGCACTCACTACTTCAACAGGCAAACTGTTCCACTCACTCACTGTCTATGAGAGAAAACTATAGCTTTTACACCTTTCTTACCGCACACAAACTTCCATGGATGCCCCAATCCTCCCCACCTTCCATATAATGAAAAATTTCATCAACTGACATCTATAATGCCCTCTCAAAAGTTTATAGACTTTAATCATATCACCCTTTACCAATATAATAAAACTATCCTGTCTAGTTTTTACTCTAGAGGGAAGAGAACTACCAGTTTGTAAGCGGATAATATTTACCAATGCAGAGTATATTTCTGTAATGCAAATCTTACACCAGGGTTATCCTACTCAGATATAGGCATGCATACACACACACCTCCTCCTTTTTCTTTCTATGGCTCTATAGCCCAAAGTAAGCCTTGGCTTCCTAGATTTGTTGCCTACAACCCTGTCTTCTAAGATCTTACTTCTCCAGTTTGGACATGACAATATGTTTCTATCTTGACCGATGGTGTCCATCCATCCATTTTGTTCTTCTTAGTCTTTTAGCAAGAATTTTATTATTTATCATATTCTCAAGAATACTGTCATTTTTGATATGAAAAACATGTCCTGCCCAATGTAACTTTTTTTTTTAAACTTAACTAGATACTGTAGGTTTTTTATAGAGTTGATATAACACATGGTTGTATCTGATCCTCTAGACACCATTATCATTCACTGGGCAATCATTTTTCTAAGGATTTTTCTTTCAAATGCAGAAATCAAATTCTCTATCCAAATATCCAAGTTTCATATCCATAGGTAACAACTGGACAAATTCTGTCATACCTTTCCTGAGACACTGCTCCATCATACACAACTTGTTGGTATCATTCATAAAGCCAATCTTTAATCTATTCTAACCAATCTCTTATCTAATCCCATCTTCTGCAGCTTATATGGATCTCCCTTATCCAACACATTCATAACTTTACAAAATGCAAGCAGACTCCTAAAGAAAGAGCCATCCTTTACAAACCCTTGCTGACCATCATAGAGAATCTTATGTTCATCAACCCAATCCCGTATTCTATTCCTAACCAATTTCTCCAACACAATGGCCACAACTGCAGTTATATAGATCGGTCCATAATTGGAAACTTCTGTCCTAGAGCCATGCTTGTGCAGAGGTACTATTCCACCTTCTTCCCACTTCTTAGGAACTTTCTCCACTGCAAGGCTTTCATTAAATAACCAGGTCAAGGGCATAGCTAAATATTTTGCACACGCATTCATCTGCAATTAAACAATGTTGTTCATGCCATTGATCATAATCATCATCTTCCTTGATTTTGTCGTTTTCTAGTGGTAAAATCAAGATCTATGGGAAAATCACATATCAAGGGTGGAATTTGATCTAACTTTAACAGCTTTTAAGCCTAACTGAACAACTAAATCTGCCAATTTTCTTTTACCATGTGATCCTCTTCATTCAATCACTACAATTACTACTCAGATGACCACACATTGTCTATCTGCTTTGCACTAAGTGAAGACATAAGAAGGCTGACTAGATTCAATTACTTTTCTGGCACTGGCTGGAATACTTTATTCCACCATCTGTCTATTGAAGGTATATCCACTTATTTAGGAAACTCAAAACCAAGTCATTCAAGCTGCCTGTTCTTGTGTGCACTCTTTACACAAGATGTGTCCTAAAGAGTTCATTTGTCCTCAAAACATTTACACACACACACACACACACACAGTAAGTTTAAAATTGCTTGGTATCTTTAACATATATATATATATATACAGGGTGTTTCAAAAAGAATGTCCCGATGAATTCAGCTATCGGCTTGATGTTGTCCATGCAGCAGGTGGAGGGCACGTTGAGCATTTGTAATTGTGGCGAGTGAAACTTTAGGCCTTACTTCATACTTGGTAATTTATTTTGTAACTGTACCACATTTTCAATATTAAATATAATTATTTGAAATCAGGTCATTCTTTTTAAAACACCCCCTGTATATATAAACTTTCCTCAAAGAATATAAAGCATTTTCTGACTGATTACAACTGCCTTTTTCCCCATGGTTAAAACTGCATGCAAGAGACTAAGAAATGGTGATCCAACTATTTCACTACAGCAGGTCATCCATGACCTTAATTCCAAAGTTTTCTAATTTAACAGGCATATTAAACCATAACTATACCTAACTATACTTTTTTCCTAATAAGATGGCTTTTTTTTGGATATCATTAGCGACCTACAAAATGCTAGTGATCTCATGATTATTTCTCTACTATACAGTAGTGAATCATTACTTTTCCCCCCTCTCTAAACTTTCAATCAACTTTTTTCTTTTTCTAATTGTAAAACTAGATCACTTCTCGTGATGCTTAACATAAGCAATGGTCTAATTCTAGTGTGTATATTGATGTCTTACACTAATAGTCTTGGCTTACTCACTGGCTATTATTTTATCACTTTCATCTGAAATTTTTTCCTTCATTATAAAAAATCACTTCTTTCATACCTTTAGCACAAATCTGATGACTCCTGTTAAGTTACTAACTCCTGCATCAAGTCTGTTACTCCACCACTCCCCAAGAGTCATGCTTAAAATAAAATTGCTCCATTATGTGTCAGAAGATTATTTCTGATCACATAAATTTTAATCATGTTGGATTTTCTGGTGCTTCCTGAATTGATTCCAGTGTTATGACTGGTTGATATTAACTAGCAAAGCATAACAAAACACATTTATACAGCTCTGATGTTTCTTCATTTTATTATTTCTTTTCCCTTATTTTGTAAGGTAACACAGTGCAGTTCACTTTAAAATTTTAAAAAAGTATACATCCAGTCACTGAAAAATGCAAGTATCTAACAAAATAACATAAAGTAGTGCTTAAACAACACCTTAATATTAAACAATGATAAATTGTTATCAAAGGCAATTATAAGCAAACTTAAGAATATAAAGTATTTGATATATGTATAAAAGATGCTCTTAAGAATCAAAGATGTTCCTTTGATTATTTTCTTTCATTTCATCAACACATTGACAATATGAGTTGGAAAAAGTGATAACTCATTGATAGAGTAATCACTTTGCAAGTGACCCCCCCACCCACCATTCAGTCTCTAGCTTTACATTTTTTGTTGCTGTCAGAAGGATAAAAAGGTAGTAAACTTGAAACATGAATAAGGCGTTAGGGCTTGATAATATATCTCATCATATTCTGAGGCAATGTTTCCAGGCAATTAATAACATAGATATACCTTTTTTTAACATGGGTCTTAGATTGGACCAAGTTTCAAAGGAGTGAAAGCGAGAAAATTGTTTCACTTTATAAGGGAGGTGAAAATATTAAAGCTGAAAGTTATAGGCCAATTTGTATGTCTGGATCTGAAGTTCTGGTTAAAGTGTCAGAAAGATTAATCAGAACCAAAATTCAGAACTGTGTTGATAATAGCAGTATTCTCTTTGAAGGACAACACTGGTTTACTAAAGGAGGATCATCGTTTCAAGCAATCTACTTTTTTATGACAAGGTGACAAATGCAGTGGACCAAAGAAATGAATACACAGTTGTATATTAAATTGGAAAGGATGGGATTAGATAGTAGATTAGTGCATCAGATTGGAGAATGGTTGTCTGATAGGTATCAGCAAGTTGTGTATTGTGGTGGTGGGGGGGCAATATCCCAAAAAAAAGAAAGTTATTATTGATGGCCTGCAAGGGTCTGTTGCTGTTTAACTTGCATGTTAATGATATTAGGAAAAATCTGAATGGTGATAAGCAGGTGTTTGCAGATGACACAAAGTTGGGAAGAACTACAAGAAGTAGAGCAAATGTTGTAGCCTTGCAAAAGGACTTAAATAGATTGGCTGAAAGGTCAAATGAGTCAGATTCCAGTGAGGCAGAGGATACTGATGTGTAGAAGTATGGATGTTACTTATGGTTCCACTGTATAAGGCTCTGATCAGGCTGCATATGGATTACTGTACAGAGATTTGGTCACCTGGTTTTGAAAGGATGGAAAGGGTCCAGAGATTAGGTGACTGTTGGTCTCTGAAATGTTGAGTATGAAGACAGGAGGAATTCAGTTTGCAGAGTCTGGTGAATATGAGGATGTGAATGAGACAGATAAGCTGCTAAGGCACTATTACCAGTCATAATGAAATGGAATGAATACAGCATAGAGCAATAATTAAACAGTAAGTTTAATCGACCTGATATTTCATCTTTGTCACAGAGATATCTTCAGTAATACACCATTAAAATTACAATACGTGGAAGAAATTAGACCATTTTAAGCCTAGAGTTGTATGAGAGGCACCCCTCTATAGATGCTGTTGGCTAGTTTTAGCTATTGGGCAGGAGGTCCAAGTATTAAAGTTTCTCAAATCTTGGAAAGTTTAACACAATCATATTAATTTAGATTAGGTTTTTAAAAAAAAAAAAAAAATCTGCTGCTGATTCTAAAAAGAGTATTTCAAGTTTATATTTGCTGTGAAGCATAGTAGTTTTTTTTTTTTTTTTTTTTTAAATCTGATCCTGTACAAGGTATCTAAGACATGGTCAGCTAGACCTGGCTGACCATAGTTGTTAGAAGGTATGTATTTATTAAAGCCAGCACCTCACAATCCAGTTCACTATAGAAAAAGAAAATAACAATAGCTTGCCTTTTTTTAAGATACTCTAACCATGTCTGCCAACAGCACCCAAATACAGAAAACCCACCCACACAGATAGATGCATACATAAACTTGACCATAATTTCCCCTTCTCAGCAATGTGGTATTATCAAAACTCTTATCAACAGAGCCTCTAACCTCTGTTCCACCCTCTGTTTCTCCTAACTTAACCTTCTCCCTATACAGTGTTTACAATGCAAAAAAAGATCTACAAATTATTTGTCCCTTCTACCTCCTCACATAAAGATTACAGTAATGCCATTACTATTCCCAACATCTGGAGCAATTCGGAAGAAAAAAAAAAAGCCAGGACGTCAAAGAAATATAATATCTGCTTTATTTTCAAACCACATTTGAAACTGGCTTCCCTTCTTTGCTCTCCTAAGGATCTACTTTCTCCCCTGTCTGTTCCAGGTATTTACAAGGCTCCTTGTACTTGCAACTCATATGATGGTCATACTGGGAGATCTGCCTTGGCGAACACACAGGAAATACCCCGTTGTCACAGCCATAGTCAGTCAAGTCTAGCTGATTATGCTTTAGATATCTTGCATGGGATTGATGGGAAAAAACTATTATGCTTCATCACAACAAATACGAATTTGAAAGACACTTTTTTAGAATTAGCAGATTTAAAACACTAGCCTAATCAAAATAAATATAGTTGTGTTAAACTTTCATTCTTAGACCTCCCACCCAACAGCTAAGGTTAGCCAACATCACCCATAAAGTGCATCCCCCTCATAGGACTTGCTTAAAATAGTCTAATTTTTTCCACTTATTATTGTGTGTTATTACTATTAATAACATATTCCTGGAGATGATGTCTCTGTAACCGAGTTGAAATAATTAAACAACAGATTTAATTGTTCGGTTATTTCATCTCTGTTACAGAGATATCTCCGGGAATATGTTATTAATAGTAATGATCAGCATACCTAAACCTAAGATGTAACTTGTTACCAGATCAATATAGATGAGGTTTTTCATGGAATGGAAGAAGATAGGAGTGGTCAGGAGGCCATCTCTGAAAGCTGTACAAGAATGTAGGTATGAAGGTGGTAGTGGTGGTGTGTGTGTGTGAGGGGGGAATAAGCTGGTTTTCACATGAACAGGGGCGGACAACTGGAATGAACTGACTGAGAGTGTGGCGATTGCTGAGACAGTAAATGCATTTAAGGCACAGTATGGTAAACTATGTGCGACAGTAGGCACTCCCATGACGAGTCTTAGGATTTCATGGAGGTCTGATGATTAGTGAAAAACATTTAAATCTTTAAGTTTCTCTATTGAAATACCCTTAAACATCTTCACTGCTCACTGGTTGCAATATTAAGTAACATAACTAATTAAACTGAGAAAATGTGGCATAAATTCCTTATGTCAAATGCATTTTGATTAAATTCATCACTGAAATTTAATATGTTTACTTTATAAAGATAATTTCAACTTCATACTTTTATGAACTTTTATATAGTTTTTTAATACTTTTATCTTTTAAGTTTAAGTATTTTGGTGCTATCTTCTGCTTCAGTATCATCCATCAGCAGATTAAATGCTTTAAAATTTTAAGTGTCATCATTTCACTCAATGTCTTTCCCACTTCACTGGAGTTCTTTTTACTTTTGCTATTCATTTGAATAAGATTTTCAAATGTAATTAACATTTCCATAACAGCCTGTGCTCATTTGGGATTGCTTAAAATGTTTCAATAATTCACTGTTATGAGATGTTCTGAATGCTTACTATGGCTACTTGCCAATGCCTGCAATGTGCAAGATCCAGTGTTGTAAACTTTCTGCTTACCTACTATTTATCTTATGTGTGTGTTTGTGGGAATTAACTGTTTTGCATTAACTATAAACTGACCAAGTAATTTAAAAAAAAAAAAACTATTAATATTAACAAGTGTAATACTTTATGTTATGTCAGTGCTTTTTTGTAATTATTTTACTATTCTTGATTTCTTTATTAAAATACTGCTTAATATCTACTCTATAATATAAAATGATACGCCTTTTTTTGTGTCACTTTTTTGTCAAGTTATTTGAAACAGCTGCAGCTCTCAGTGCTACAGCTGACATAGGACCTGTACGCATATTATGAAGCCTTCTAAATTCCCGAAAGGCCGCTACGGCATTGCAGTGTTTAAGGTAAAACAACTTAACAAGTAAAGCATGCTGAGCCAAGGTAGGACGCAAACTGAGCACAATTCGTCAGTCATTCGAATAACTGTGTGAACATTCCTAATCCCTTTTTAAGTGGAATTGGTGGTGCTGGATCATCATCAAATGAAAAGTTCTGATAAACACTATTCGCCTGCTGCATCATTTGGCTCTGTTTGAGCCAACATATCCTAATTGGTCATGAAAGCCAAACTTTCAACAATTAGGATATGTTGGGCCTTAAACCTTTAAGTACTGCAGTTATTATTTCATTATTAAGTTCTTAATTCAATGTCACTAGTTCAAAACCGATTATAATTGACCACGTAAAACACAGTTTATTTTAAATAAATTCCATACTTGTTTATTTCTTTTCCTGATGTTGTATATTCACCATTAAGAAATACTGCATTCCTCGCGAACAATGACACAAACTGGTGTCGTCAATCGCTGGGGTTATTATCAAGACGAGCATATATCACGTACTCGCAATAAAATTTGCATAATCCTTTTTACCTGAGTTTACTGTAAATATTTGACTGCTTTCATCAAAACCAGCGGCAAAAATTTCACCTATCAGCGACTTTTGGTACTAAATATTTTTTTTCATGGAAATCATTTCCCCATGCCTTGAAAAGTCTCAATATAAAATTTCGTCTCATTCAGTTTATTGGTTTTAGCTACAGATGCCTCCAAAGAGGGAAAGTTATTTTATGGCCACCCTGTATATATACCTTTTATAACTTAACTTAAAACTATATTTAAAAGAAAAGTATCCAAAAATTTTAAATATTAAAATTAAAGCAGCTAGTGCATTTTAACGACTTAGTAAACAATATCTTCCAAGCAAAATAAAATAACAATAAATAAAATAAGATAAAAATATGTACACTATCATGTTGTACATCATTTTTTATTTTGGAGCAGGATAAAATTGAATTTCATATTGAAAAGAATAACATGTAAGAAAGTTTTAAAGCGAATAAAAGAAGTTGAGCAGCTCTCAGATGTGAACTGTAGACTAAAATACACAAAGATTATTGAAGAAAAAATGAAAGAGTTTGAGGACAGGAACCAAACCTTGGAGATTCAGTGGAAAGCCATGAAGAAAACCCTGATTGATTCAGCTAGAGAGGCATGTGGTGAAGTTGCCTGCAAGGATAGAAAAATTAGAACCCCATAGTGGACACGGAAAGTTAAAGAGGCAGTAAAGGAAAAGAAGAAAGCATATCAAAAGTTCCTGGCAAATAAGTCAGCTTGTGCTCTTAGAGAATACAGAGACAAATGTAAGAAAGCTAAATACAGTGTAAAACTGGCTAAACAAGTCATGGGAAGATTTTAGTAAGAACATAGAAACTAAATATCAAGAAGGTGGCAAGATATTCTGGAGGTTGTTGAAGAAGCTCAGAAATGAAGGAAAGAGTGCTATAAAAGGAAGAGATGATAAAGGTGACATGAAAACAGGAGAAAAAGATATCCTAGAAGTATGGAGTAATTACTTCGAAAAATTGCTAAATGAAACGAGCAGTGATGACAGCACAGTGGTAAAAAACACTGACCGGCATAGAGTCAGGAATACATATCCATACTTGAAGTAGAAAAAGCCATCAAAAACCTGAAATGTGGAAAGGTAGCAGGAGTCAGAGAGGCAGAAGCAAACCTGCAAGACCTGCATTACAGGCAGGCGTCACTACAAGGTGGACACCGTTTCGAAGTGTTAGTATGAAGTTTCATTCTTTCTTTAAATTTTTGTAAATGAATTAAGTAATAATAATTAGGTAAGTCAATATAAATGCTGCAAATTTACAGTTAGAAAAAGTTACAAATTTACAAAAAATTCTTGTAAATTCTTTCCATATGATTATGACAAAAATAAAAATAAATAAATAAATTGCCATTTGTTTGGGAGCGCCCATTTTAGCTTTGCAGGCGGGTGACGTCCAGGCTAGCACCGGCCCTGGCATGAGTAGATGATATTCGTATAAAAGTCTTACAGTGGCTGCACTGTATAATTCAGAAGGCCTGGACAGAGGAACGAATTCCAGATGATTGGGGTAGAGCTCTCATAGTACCCATATATAAAAAGGGAAATAAAACTGAATGTGAGAATTACAGAGGTATTTCTCTACTGAGTGTTCCCGGTAAGATATATTTCTTACTTTTTTCTTTTTCTTATTTTTTTTATTTCTTAATTATTTCTCAAGTATACATGAGAAACGGTTGAGAAGGATTGTGGAAGACAAGCTTGGTGAAGAAAAGCTGGATTCAGTCCAAACAGAGGTTGTCAGGATCAGATTTCCACCTCTATGACAGATTTTTGAGAAATCATGGGAACATAACAAAGATCTATATTTAAGTTTCGTAGATCTGGAAAAGGCATATGACAAGGTGCCAAGAGAGAAGCTATTCAATACGATACAGTTATATGGTGTCAATGGGGCATTATATCAAGCAATACTTAGTCTTTATTTCAGTTGCAAGTCAGCAGTTAGAATTGAAGGAAGTACAGGAAGATGGTTTAATGTTAAATCTGGTGTGAGACAAGGATGTACATTATCCCCTCTGTTATTCTTTATCTATATGGATCACATTATGAAGGAAAGTGATATTAAATCTGATATCAAAATTGGAGATGTTAATCTCAGCTCTTTGCTTTATGCAGACGATGTTATACTTCTAAATAAATCTGCTACAAGTCTGCAAGATTTTCTGACTAAATTGAATAGCTGTTGTAATAGATATGGTATGAAGGTCAGCAATAAAAAGACAAAGACAATGAAAATAAGCAGAAACATTGAAAATATTAACTGCATTGTTAATGGAGAACCTATACAACAAGTAAAACATTTCAGCTACTTAGGCACAATTTTTAGTGACGATGGTAAATTAAATATGGAAATAGATAACAGAATCAACAAAGCTGGTATGGTAAGCAGTCAACTGAATAAGTTTATATGGAATAAGAGAGAAATTAGCCAAAATACTAAATTAGCTGTATACAAGACAGTATTCAAGCCAGTTTTAACTTAAGTATCTGACAGCTTGGTCAGAAATAAAACACTTGACCAAAGACTAGAGACTGTAGATATGAAAGTCCTCAGAAAGATTAGAGGCATGAACAGATGGCATCAATTACAATACCATATTAAAAACAAGGATATTAAGAAAGAACTTGCTGCTGTCAGCTTCCAGGAATGTGTTAGCAGAGCTAATCTCAGGTGGTATGGTCACTTAAACAGAATGGAAGAGGAAATATTAGCAAAACAAGTGTTTTCTGCCAGGTTGCAGGAAAAAAAGACCCAGAGGAAGACTAAGATATAGGTGGATTGATACAGTAAAAAGTGCCTTAGAAGATAGAAATATAAGATTTGATAATGTTATTGATGAGTCTTGACAGGTAACAATGAGTCAAGACTAATGAGTCTTGACAGGTAACAGAATGATTTAGAGGAAAATTGTAGATGGAAGTTAGTATTGATGTAAATTTTTCATGTAGTACTATCATATTCTGTATACCCCTTGAGGGTATATATCAGGAATTTGATGATGATGATATGTACACTAATTCTGTACTGCACATGTGTGTGAATATTTTTCATGTTATTCCCACTCATGAAGGGAAGTACTCGTAGACCTTTTACAGGAATCCATAAAATTCTACCTTCACCAACCATGACTGCAATATCTGACTTGTTTCTATACTTTATGAGCCCTCACTGTCTTGTATGTTTTTATCATGCCACCTTTCTTCCATCTATTCCTCAAACTTTGAAGATCAAATTTTCTCAGTGTGTCCTAATACGTGCAATTCCATAAGCTAGTAATAATCTTGGCTACCTAACACTAGATCTTTTCAATCATCTACTCAGAATTCAAGTGACCATATCTTCACACAGTAGCCCAGATTCTCTTACAGTACAGGTTTTCCAATGCAAGCTTAAACAATCCCAGCTTCGAGTCTACTAAATTTTCACATACCTATACAATATAATCCTAAATACTAGCTGAATTGACTACATGCAGCAAATTCCCATTACTATAATAATCTACTTGCAATGTCCTCTGAAATGCATAACCTTACATCTGGTAATAATGAACTGACATTCATTATCATTTGTCCATATACCCAGTCAGTTCAAGTCAATCTGAAGGGTTTTGATTCCTCCTCGCTAAACACCATCAGCAAACAGTTGATTATATATATATATATATATATATATTTCCCAGTATCATTGCTATACAAGTTAACAATGGCTTAAGTACAGATTGCTCTGATGCAGCACTGGTCAATCTCTCTCCTCTTAGTCTCAGCAACTTACGAGGGTGCTCTAACAAGTTCTCGGCTTAACAATGAAAATATGAATTTATAATTTCAAAATTATTTCTATTTTCAACATAATCTCCATTAAGACTAATACATTTATTCCAGCAATGCTCCAGCGGCATTATCCAGTCCCAGTAGTGGTTCTCAGTAAGATCTGCAAAATACCCCCCTCTACAGCTGCAATCACCTCTTGATTTCAAGAAAAATGCTGACCAGCGAGGAAGAGTTTAATTTTGGGAACAGATAGCAGTCAGAGGGAGCCAAATCTGGAGAATAGGGTGGATGTTCCAACAATTCATTTTGTCTAGTCTGGTTAAAAGATCAGAATAATATTCCCTGGTTATTGTTTTATCCTTTTCAAGATAATTAATAAACAAAATGCCTTTAGCATCCCAAAACACCGATGCCATGACCTGTGCTGCTGATGGAAGCGACTTCGTCTTCTCTGGTGCGGAACAACCGGCTTCTGTCCACTGTTTTGATTGCTGTTTGGATTCTAGTGTGTAATGGCGAATCCAACTCTCATCCATAGTAATAAATCGACACACAAAATCACTTTTATTCTTGTTAAAACGCTCCAAACACTGGTCAGAGATTTTCATGCGAGTGAGTTTTTGATTTGCTGTGAGCAAGCATGGCACCCATCTTGCACAAAGCTTTTTCATTTGCAATTCTTCATGCAAAATGTATCCTACACGTTCTTTTGAAATGCCTATAGTCTCAGCAATTTCACGCAGTTTGACTAGCCGGTCATCCAATACACTTGATCAATGATTTCTGGTGTTGTTACACTTTTTGGATGTCCTTCACATGGATCATCTTAAAGGCTGGCACAGCCACGTTCAAACTTTTCTGAACTTCGAATGAATTCCTTTTGGCATTAAACTTTCTTTTACAAAGAATTTTATAACTGCACGATATTCAATTTTATCAATTTCAAGGGATACAAACAAAACTTTCGTTTCAGACACCTGTATAAAACAAACATTATAGAATGACTTGCAATGTCACACGGATGCTTAGGACAGATGTACCGACTTTGAAAAAAAAAAATCTTGCCGATAGTGCTGCCATCTATGCTCGAGGCCAAGAACTTTTCAGCCCACCCTTGTACTTCGCTTTCAGCAAGCCAGTCTTCTTTATAGAGTGCAATTTTATTTTGCAAACCCATCCCTCTGTGTATGGTTAACAATCTTCCTTGAGGAATCATGTCAAACCAACAGGAAGTGTCATATCACTCAATAATCTTAAAACAGGAAGGCAATTTTCCAGGTGAATACCTGAAGGGATGGATAACTTGATAAACTGAAGGTAAATTACATGGTGTTGCATTACATTAGTTAGTGAACTAACCCATTCAACAGTCATTTGACAGAGATCACTGTATGTTATTATTATTACACGAGACCACCAGGGAACTAGTGACTTATCGAAGGATACATCATTCATGTCATATATCTAATCAATTCATTCAATCTATTGCACTTCCCTCCAAAGGCAAGCCATTACAGTCACTCACTGCTCTATGATAGAAGAATATACCTCTCGCTCCTTTCTTCAATGCATTCATTCTCAACTTCCGTACACACCTCACATATGTATATTATAATACATATAACTCATGTATAATTCGAAGAACTGTATTTCAGTATATTAAATAGAAACATTCAAGAAATTGTGAGGTCTACAGTTAACGGAAGATTCAATTTAACAGTAACTGAAGTGATAAATATTTTCACTTGGTTTTGAAGTAGTTTTATTGTTCGACACTTTACATAACGTACGTTTCTACAAATCACGAATCTCGTCGTTTACAGCAATCAGAACTTTTAACATTGCTATTACAGATAACCAGTTTACCTTCTTCGGCATTAAATGGAGCATCATTATGAATATGCATATAACTTCTGTTGGGAAATTATTTGATCCACTAAATTATATGCATAATATTATTTACGCACAGCCATCGGAGTTTCCAAATACGATACTTTGTAACGTACATGTGAAAGCGTGGAATAAAACACCACCTATGAAATTGAGCGATTTGGTAATACATAATATACCAAAATTTAGAATTCGTTCGGAGAGCAAATTTATGTGTAGAGATATTAGCTATATACTGTATGTATATTAATTTTTGCAAATAAATTAAATATTCACATAAATCTTATATATTATATAAATGATTAATTCTTAAAAAATTTAAAAAGACTTGACTTGAAAAGACTCGATGAGTCTTTGGACTCCTTGGAGGTGTTACGAAATAATGAATAATAATAATGAATAAATTAAATTCTCCCCATGAGAAATTCAAGGGGAGAGATGTTGATGGTGCGTGGGAGATTCTCAAGGAGTATTTGAAGACAGCTGTATCAGACTGTATTCCCAGAGTCAGAAGGAGAAATCAAGTAGGAATAAAATGGATGACTAATACTATTAAACAAGAGTTGCAGATAAAGAAAAGGTTGTGGATGACATATAAAGAAAAAGGTGATGAGCGTTCCAATGAGCAATATAAGGTATAGGCAAAGAGAGTAACGTGTATGGCAAGGAAAGCCAAAGCTAATTATGAGAGGAAGCTAGCTGATGAATCCAAAAGAAACCCTAAAGAGTTCTTTTGCTATGTGGCTAGTAAAAGGAAGAATATCCTTGGAAAGATTACTTTAAAAAGTGTTGATGGTAAGGAAATTACTGAAGCTAATCAAATAGTTCAGTTGCTTAGTGATCATTTCGCAAAAGTGTACCATCTTCGTAGTGATAGTGCAGTGTCAGATGTGACATTGACTGATGAGAGTATAGAGATAGATGAAATTGAGGTGCTTAATATATTAAAGAACCTTAATGCTAACACTGCCATTGGGTTAGATGGCATATCGGCCCATGTGTTACGAGAATGTGCAAGAGAATTAGCAACTCCTCTAACCAGGATGTTTAATTTAAGCCTCAGTTCTGGTAAAGTGCCAATAGAGTGGAAAGAGGGGAAAATAGTTCCATTGCACAAGGGAGGCTCTAAGACTGATGTTGCAAATTATAGACCAATCAATATATCTGGAGTGATGGTTAAGATTTTGGAGAAATTAGTTAAAATTAGAATTCAGGACTGGGTGGACAGCAATATGATACTTTATAAGGGGCAACATGGTTTTGTGAAAGGTAGGTCTTGCCTAAGTAATTTGCTTACATTCTATAATAAAGTAACAGTGGAGTTGGATAAAGGAAATCCTTACTCAATGATACTGCTTGACTTTGCAAAGGCTTTTGACAGGATTCCACATGGAACTCTGTTACATAAATTAGAACAAACGGGTTTGGATCCGAAGATGGTGATTTGGATTAAAGGATGGCTAGCGGACAGATATCAAAGAGTGGTTTACGGAGGAGCTGAGTCCAGGAAAATGCAAGTGACTAGTGGTGTACCTCAGGGCTCAGTTCTTGGTCCTCTATTGTTTAATTTGTACATCAATGATATTGGAAATACCTTGAATGGAAATATCCACTTGTTTGCTGATGATGCAAAATTGGGAAGAGCGATAATCAATTCAAATGATGTGGATATTTTACAGGATGACTTAAATAGGCTGACGCTATGGACTGAGGTAAATGGCTGTCAGTTCAACGTGGCTAAGTGTAAGGTGATGCACTTCGGGAGGATGACATCGCATGCTGTTTACCATATTAACGGAACTGAACTGCAGGAAGTTGATGAGACAAGAGTCTTGGGAGTTATTGTGGACAGAGAACTTATGTTTAAAGGGCATATTGCTAAGATTGCCAAAACATCACATCAAATTACATGGTTGTTGAGGAACACACTAACAAGCAGGGATAGGGAAGTTATTATTCCACTCTATAAGGCATTAATAAGGCCGCATTTGGACTATTGTGCACAGATCTGGTCGCCAGGATTTCTTGGTGATGCGGAAGTGGTAGAGAGGATTCAGAGGCGGGTTACGAAGATTGTTGCAGGTCTGTGGGATGTTCCCTATGAGGATAGATTGATGATCTGTGGGCTCCAAAAACTAGCTGATAGATGTAGGAGAGGAGATATGATAGAGGTATTTAAATTGTTGAAGGGATTTTACAGGATTGATACTGATGATATTCTTAAGACCAATATAGGATGTGAGAGAACGAGGGGCCATCCCTGGAGATTATGTAAGAGTGTGGTTAACAAGGGTGTTAGGACTAGATTTTTTACCTGTAGGGTTGTGAATGGGCGGAATACTTTGCCAGAACTGGTTGTGAATGCTTCAACTGTGAATGAATTTAAGGAGAGGTACGACAGGTATTGTGTAAATAATGGTTAGTGTGTCAATGTCGGGTCTCCCGCGATGAGTCTTTTGACTCCATGGAGACACCGTTAAAATAATAATAATAATAATAATAATAATAATAATAATAATAATAATAAAATAGATTACAAGCTGAACCACATTGATAGAACTGTAGTCCAGGAAATAGATGAAGCTAAGCATTTAGGGATGGTGGTGGATAGAGAGTTGAAGTTTAGAGGGCATATTGCTAAGTTTACTAAGATAGATCTAAATATTACTTGACTATTAAAGAATGTACTAACAAGCAGAGATAAGGAGGTTGTTATTCCTGTTTATAAAGCCTTGATAAGTCCACATCTAGATTACTGTCCTCAGGTGTGGTTTACTGGGTTCCTTCTGCATGAGAAAGTGGAAGGGAATCAGAGGGGAGCAATCAAGATAGTGAGTGGTCTATGGAACATTCCCTATGAGAATAGATCGAGGATGTGGAATGCAAAAGTTGGCTGATAATCAAAAAGATGATATGTGATAGAAACATTTAATTTACTTAAAGGGTTTTATAAGATTGATGCAGGTGAAATGTTTCAGCGGTTGAATAAAGGGGACATACAATAGGTCATCCCTGGAAGTTGAGTAAAATATGGTCAGTAGGGACGTGAGGACTAGATTTTTCGCTTGGAGATTTGTGAATGAATGCAATGGGGTTGCAGAGTCTCTTGTTGGCGCTTTGTTTGTTAATGGGTTCAAAGAGGCGTATGATAGATTGCGCGGATAGATTGGGTCTCCTGCAATGAGTCTTCAGACTCCAAGGATGTGCCCGTGCAATAATAATAATAATAATAATAATAATAATAATAATAATAATAATAATAATAATAATTTTTTAATTTTTTTTAACATTTTATTATGTCTCAGATAAATTACATACATATATTTTTTTTCCTTACAGAGTATTTAGATATATACACATATTTGCATATATTTACATATTACATATATTTCTTTTACAGTGAATTTCATACAAATATTTCCGTTTTTTGTATTCTAAAATGCGTTAATAATAGTTACTATGGATGGTAATTTATAGTTTGCAATAGGAGCCTGTGTAGTTCAGTAGAAGGGGCGTTTGTACTCTACAGCGCTTGACCGCACGACGAAAGGCGTTGAATCTAGTCACCCGCTAGAGGAATTTTTTATAAGCCTTTTCTCGACCGGTTCCAGAGTTAGTCGATCTCTGGCACGGGCTAGCGGGTTTTTCGTCCCGTAAACTCAAGAAAATCGGCCGTCGAACCCACACTATTTTTTGACATTAAAAATATTGTGTTAGGGTTAGGGACCACCAGATGGCGGCACTTACTAGCCACCTTCTTGACTGCGTGACGATTAATTAGTGATAGCCTTGGGCCAGCTATCAGTGGAAATTGAACTATCCGCTCAGTCTCCAAAAGTTAGATAGGGCTAAAAAAATGGCCTTGCCTGCTCCCTATCGGGAAAAAAGGCATTAGATGATTGGATAAGGTTGCATTTTTTAACAGCATTTATATTATAGCATAACAGTAAGTTATATATATATTAAAATATTTGCTCTTTAATGTTTTTAACCGCTGTAACTGCAGCACTTCAATGTAATAAATAATTCCTTTTTTTTCCTTTCTGTTGATCTCAGTTGAGATGTAATGTCTCAGCTTGCATCCTCAAAGCTTTTTAATGAGCTTATCTGAGGGTGACACAGTTAGATATATGTATTATTTTATTTGTTTTATTGATTTGATTGCTGTGTTGGAAGTAGGCTGAAGTTTGGGAGGTCAAATGAATGATCTGAAAGGTCTGATCAAAGTGAAATTGCAGGTATGTTCTGATGTTATTGCATCTGTCTTGATGGTTCAGATCATTTTTATTATGGTCTTCTTTTTGAACTAATTATAGGACTTTTTTTTTCACTGTGGTAGCTTTTCTATATCTTCAGAGCTTTTGATTTGTATCCATTTTGAAGTTTATGACTTCCTCAAGAATATCTTGGCATCTCTGATCCACAAAAATTGGTAATTTTTTTTCTATTTTTGTTTTTATTGTTGGTACTACAGATTCTGATTGAATGGTGTTAAATATTCAGATAGGAAGATTGGTGTGTTGTCTTGCAATGCGTTCAAGTCCTTTGCAACTGATTTTTTCTGTCTGCTGGCTTTTATGAGATTCTCTCTTGTGGATTTGCTTGTACGACGAACTATGACTGGTGCAGGTCGTGAAAAGCTTTGTTTTTTGCTTTTCCTAGGAATCCGATTTATGGTCTGAATGTCGTTAAAATGTAAGGGGAGGGGATGTCAATTGCATGGCCTAACATTAAAACTATGTCTCTAAGGGTTTCTGTAGGTGCAGTTTCAGGAAGACCGTTTATGATAAGATCTTCTTTATGTTGCTGCTGATTTAGACGTTCGTATTATAGTTTTAAGAATGAAGTTTTTGATGGAGTTCAGATGTTTCTTTTAGCAAATTGTGTTGCCTGTCATTTAGTACGTTAATTATGATTTTGATGTCTTTTACAGTTTACAACACTTCTATCACTACTAAGTTATTATGTTTGACCAAATCCTCATATTTTCCTAGATTTATGATAAGATCTTCTTTATGTTGCTGCTGATTTAGACGTTCGTATTATATATATTCTATATATATATAATATATATATATATATATATTTATTAATATATATTAATATATAAATTATTATTATTATTATTATTATTATTATTATTATTATTATTATTATTATTAATAAATCATGTAGGGAGTAGTGAGGCCGTTTTAGCCCTATCTAACTTTGGAGACTGAATGAGCAGTCAGCTATCTCTGATTGGCTACTCCACTGGTAGCCAATCAGAGATAGCTGACCCAAGGCTATCACTAATTAATCGGGACACAGTAAAGAAGGCGGATAGCAAGTGTTGCCATCTCGTGGTCCCTAAACCTAACACAATATTTTTAATGTCTGAAAATAGTGTGGGTTCGACGGCCGATCGAGAAAAGGCTTAGAAAATGATCCTCTAGTTGGCGACTAGATTCGAAAGAAAGTCTTTCTTCCTGCCATCAAGCGTCGTAGAGTGCAAACGCTACTTTTATTGAGCTACACAGGCTCAATAATAATAATAATAATAATAATAGGAATAAGAATAAGAATATTTCTAACACAATTCGATCAATGAACTCTTGGGCCATACCAATGAATCGATATACACTAGTATAACAGATTGGACAAAAGAAGACTTGGACAAATTGAACCACAGAATCAGAAAATTAATGACTATGCATAATGCATTACATCCGCGAAGGAATGTTGACTGGTTGTATCTACTAAGAATAGGCGAACGGGATCTGCTGCAGGTAAGACAAACTGTTGAAAAAGAAGAAGGAAATAGATAAAAAAATGGCACTGTGAAGATGCTTCAAGCTATTTCACATGAAGATCTTCTAAAAGCAATAGGAAGTAAATTTGATTACAAAAAGGAACAGCAAAAAATTGATCTGTGCTCTGGAAAAATAAATCCTTCCATGGCCAATTTGTTCGAGATCCTGAGAAAAAAAAAGTGACATTACTACGACGTGGTAATAGTTAAATTATGGATATATTTACAAAAAAAAGTTTAAGGATTTATACTAGCAGCTCAAGAACAGGCGTTACAAATTAATGCAATCTAAGTAAAAATGTTGAACATCAACAATAACAGCAGAGAGCTTATATAGCTCAGTGGAAGCGGTGTTTGCATTTTCAGCCCCAAACCGCCAGAAGATACTCTTATGTTCAAGTCTAGTCGCCGACTAGAGGAACTTTTTCTAAGCCTGTTTTCTACTGATTCTAGAGTTAGTCAATTTCTGGCACGGGCAAGTGGTATTTGTCTCGCAGAAACTCGGTTTTTCGTCACTTAAACTGAAGAACCGTAGAACCCACACTACTTCAGACCTTAAAAATATGGTTAGGGACAGGGAAAACGAGATGGCGGCACTTCTTGAACGAACCGTCTTTTCAATTCGTGCTGATAAAATTAGGGATGGCCTTGGGCCAGCTATCTCCAATTTGTTACCAGTGGAAACTGAACTGATCACTCATTCTCCAAAAGTTAGATATGGCTAAAACAGCCTCGCCTACTAAAAGGCGTTAACTGATATATTTAATAATAACAACAAATAAAGTTTATGCAATCAGAAAGATAAAACTGTAGCAATCAGAAAGATAAGACAATTATTTTGGCCACTTTTTGATCATGTCGATAATTATCAGTTTGGGTTATCTTGCTGCAGCAGGCACTGATTAGATAACCCAATCTGATAATTATCGACATGATCAAAAAGTGGCCAAAATAATTCATTAAGATGTATGCAAAAAATATGATTTTTCTGCTTCTATAACTGGTGGGAGAATAATATACAGATAGTATTGAAAAAAAAAACAACAACAAAAATTCTCTGGGATTATAGAATATAAACTGATCGGCATTTGGAACAAAACAGACCTGACATCACAATTATTGAACATCGACAAGTTTGGATTATTGACATTACAGTACCAACCGACAAATCACTAAATATAGAGATCTGGTAATATCGACTTGGCCGGCCGTGGCTTAAACACACCGAAGTCATCCCAATTGTTATCAGTGCACTTGGTGCAATTTCAAAGAAGCTATCCAATAATTTACAAGAATTAAACATCAACGAAATGATCACATATGATCTACAAAATGCGACATAACTTGGAACAGTCTATATTTTATGACGCCACCTATCAGACTAATTTTAGATTCTTGGGTAGAATCTCAATTGCTCTGTATCGCCAGCCGAATTGTTGTTTAAATGATATTTTCTTTCGACTGTGTTTCAATAATGTGACTAAAAAAAAAAAAAAAACATAATAATAATAATAATAATAATAATAATAATAATAATAATAATAGAGCCTGTGTAGCTCAGTGGATGTGGCGTTTGCACACCACGGCGCTTGGCCGCACGAAGGAAGACTTGATTTCGAGTCTAGTCGGCGACTAGAGGAAATTTTTCTAAACCTTTTTTCGACCGGTTCCCGAGTTAGTCGATCTCTGGCACGGGCAAGCGGGTTTTTCCTCCCGAAAACTCGGGTTTTTCGTCCGGAAACTCAAGAAAATCGACCGTAGAACCCACATTATTTCAGACATTAAATATATTGTGTTAGGGTTAGGGACCACGAGATGGCGGCACATTTGACCGTTTCTCTTCACTGTGTACCGCTTAATTAGTGGTAGCCTTGGGCCATCTATCTCTAATTGGGTACCAGTGGAGATTGAAGTGCCCACTCAGTCTCCAAAAGTTAGATAGGGCTAAATGGCCTCGCCTACTCCCCGTATACGGGAATAAAAAGGCGTTAGCTGATTTTTTTTTATAATAATAATACACATAAAATAAACAATATATACAGTATATTCTCTAATTTTTGCGTGTCCATTTAGAATCTGGAAAAAAGTCAGAACATGGCTTCTTTGATTGGAAAAGTCCTGAGCTCAGTTCTTGTGATGCTATCTAGAAGAATCATAAGATCAGTTCTTGTGATAATATCTAGAAGAATCATAAGATCAGTTCTTGTGATAATATCTAGAAGAATCAGAAGATTAGTTTCTTTCTCTCACTTTCACCAAATGATGGTGACTACCCTGTTTCATGTGGAGGAAGAGGAGTTCTTTCTTCCTGAAGTCGGTTTTGCTTTTTCTCCTATAAAACAGTTAATCCAGCCAAAGGAACATAACGAATTAACAGAGGAAAAACAGTGCAAAAGGAGAGGTAGTGTGTAGATGGTGAATTTTCTAGCTTACAAGAGGATCAGTAATGGTGAAGTGCAATATGTAGCCTCCCCTACTCAAACGCCAGTCTCACAGTCTCATGGTTAACTTGTTCTAAAATTATATACGAGGCATTGGCGACGAGAATGGACAGTACTGCTGTAACAGAGTGAATGTTGTTAGAACTGTCTGTCCAAAGGCATTAGGGAGCAACTCTATCATACAACGTATCCCATCGACAAGCTAGTAAACCTTCCTGGGGAATTGTGATATACTTTCAAGTCTAAGACAAAGAACAAATAGTGGAATTATCAGGGAAAAGATCATGGTTCAGGAAAAGGTTAACAGAATTGGAATAAGAAACAAATACCGAAAACTGCAACATGGAATGTAAGAAGCATCACTCAAAAGGAAAAGGAAAGTGATGAACAACTAAACCATTCAAACATGAAGATATGTGCAATAACATATCTTCATGTTTAATAAAAAAAGCAAAACGGTAGTAAAGAAACAAATAACTATATACACACCTATAGTGCAAAAAAAAAGGAAAAAAGAGCAAAAAGGCAGGTATAATGATACAAAAATAAATAAATCTCCTAACAATTTTTATATCCTTCCATTCAATATTTTATACAGGGAGTAGGAGAGCACGATTTAGCCCTATTTAAATTAGCCGGCCTGGTTGTCCGAGTGGTTAGCATATCTGCTCTCCAGCCAAAAGGCTGCGGGTTAGAATCCCTTCGTGTGAATTTATTATTATTCATTATTTATTATTTATTATTCGTGTGAATATATATTTCCCCACACAATCATACACAATGTCTATGATTGTGTGGGGAAATACTAGTTGTGGTGTCGGAAGGTAGATAGCGCTGGTGTAGATGATGCGGCTTGCTGCAGTTGGTGGACTGAGCGGTGGAGACAGAGAGTTATAGAGTAGGTGTCCTCAAACGATGAGTCTTTGGACTTCTTGGAGGTGTTACGTAATAATAATAATAATAATAATAAATGTTGGAGACTATGGCGCACAGTCTCCGCTGGTAGCCAATGAAAGATAGCTTGGCCAAGAATATCACTAATTATAATAAATCACATTCTATGAAGAGGACTAGGCAAATGTGAAATCTCTAATAGCCCCAACTTTAACATAGTATATTATTGATCGTTGAAAGTTAGAAAGTTAGATCGTAAAGATTATTGAAAGTTAGATAGGGTAAACGGCCTCGCCTACTCCCTATATGGGAACAAATAGGCGTTAGTTGATTTTAGCTAATTTTTATTATTGATCATATATAATATGGGCTTTATGATCGATTTCATTCAGCTTCTGGAAAAAGAAAAAAAATGGCCATGGCTGAAGTCGACTAACTAGTGAATTGGTCGAATAAAGAGTTCATTTAGCCAGAGACTTTATCCTATCAGCCACTATCTCAAACACTAAAGCCTTGAATGTACTGCTTTCAATCTTACCGACCTCCTGTTGTACTTCCACCCTTTTAGGCTGGTTCATCTTCTGTCATCAGTAATATCCTGGCCATTCTATTTGTTTATGTTGCCTCAAAATATTACAGCCTTCACATTGTAGACAAAAATTACATCCTCTGGGAGAGGTCTCGAATTCCAACAAATTTTGTCCACTGGGAATTAACTTTTGTCCAAATCTTAGGTCTTGTTCCTAATATTTTTGACATTAGTATTCATAAATGGCATTATCCTCATAGGCCCATAATTAATTGTTGCTAATTTCTTCCTCAGGGACTAAAGATGTATTTTCTATCCAATCATACACCAATTTGCCTTATTGGTCACTATTTGCCTCCATGCATCCTTACTTTCTTCCTCCATATTAAATTCAGTTTCTCTGATTTTGCACATTTAAATTTTGTCAATAAGCCTGCTGATTACCGTCGTCCAATTTTACATGAGCTGAAAATAATTCAGAATGTACTAGCAATCCCAATACTAAAGATGTCTTGAAATGCAGAAGAAATATCCTTCTCGAATAGCTGATGATTATTTTGCCTAGTGAGAGCATGCACCACCGTGTATTTATTATATTTTTATTTAATTTTTTACCAACACTAGTAAGGGTCTACACATTTGGTAGCAGAAAATACAATCACATCACAAAATTACTTCGGAACTTCTCTATTCAAAATTCTGGATTTTATAAGATTTTATACAAACAAGAAATCACAGTTAATCCTCAAAGGTCATATATAATTGTCAGTAGCAAGGTTTTGGGCAATCTTCGCAAAATTTTTAATTATATACCTATGCTATTATGCTAATTTCGATAATGCCGTCACATTGCGATCTTACTCCTGATTTTTTTGAAACAACTGTGTTTCATTTCAATCTAGTTCAATAATTCATACACGTTTTTCTTGCATTAATAACATATGATACCAAGATGCTATCTGGATGCATAAGTTTTGTATATCTTAACCATGATATTTCTTTTTAAACTTGATTTATTATTATTAAGAGCGACGTCCAGGGAGTAAAGGGCTCATCGAGCGAGGCCACTTACTACACGCACTAACTAGCATATTTATTCTTGAATTCATTTACACTGATTGCACACAGAACATTCAATGGCAATCCATTCCATTACAGACAACCCACCGAGAGAGAAATGTATCCCCCCCTTCTTATTGGAATTCATATTCGGCTTCCAAAGATGCCCTCTTGTCCTTTTCCCACACTGCATAAAATGAAAAACTGAAATTGAAAAACTGAAATGCGTTATGACCCTTTTGAAGTTTGTAAGTCTCAATCATATAACCCCTCTTTCCACTGTTTCCTAGTGTCTGCAATCTACAAATTCTCAAATGTCGTCATAATCAGTATTTAACAACGATGATATCATTTTTAACACTCACTTTGCGCTTTCTCTACTGCATCAGACTGTACTACCTCACCTATTACAACGGAAACCATGAGACCATACCTGCGCAGAATAGTCCAAGTGTGTTCTTATCCAGGCCGTGTAAAGAGGCAAAATGTCATCCTTATGTTAAAATCTGAGAGTTGATTTCAGCGTTGCATTTATCTTTTCAGTTGCAGTTGTTATCTTTGCTACATGGCACCCCTGAACTCCAACTTGCTATCTACTAATACTATCTACTAAGTAGTGGCACACACAGGGGGAGGAAGGGGCCCTGTCCCAACAAAGAAAAAGGAAAAACACACTAGAAAAGTTTCCAAAAATCTTTTCCTATTTAAAATTCATTTTTTTTATTTATGTTGTGTCCTGTCTTCGATTTTTATACTACTTATGAATTAGCGATCATTGCAGATGCTCAGTCATAGGTCGTATGTAATGCGTAGAGTGTATTCTCAAATCGTCTACTCAACTCGGCCCCCCAAGATTAAATTCTGAGTGTACTACTCACTTCAAGATATCTAACCTGATCAGATTCTTCTAGCATAATCCCATCATTATAATATGATATTGGATATATAATCACATCATAGTGCATGTTTTTTATTAACTGACAGCCGTTTTCCTATGCCCATAATTCTAGCCTATTGAAATCATTCTACAAGGACTGCATATAAGCTGCATTCCTGATTACCCTCCTATCTTTGCATCATCAGCACATAGCTGTATGTCGACTGTGAAATCGTTCCCACTATCATTAAGTACAGATTGAATAACAGTGGACCAAGGAATGGTCTTTGTTGTACACCACTACCATTAATTACCTTATATCTTGCAGACTCAAATACCCCATATACCACTTTTTGATATTTGTCAGTGAGTCATCATCTTATCCAAGCTAATATTTTATAATCCAAACCCATATACCCCAATATATATGCAACAGTCTTCTATGTTGTATTCTTTCAAAATCCTTAGCAAAATCGAAAATTATCATGGTGTATTCATTTCATTTGTCCAGTTTAATGATATCATTATAGAATGTGAGTGAGTTACTAAAACATGACGTCCCCTTAGTAAATTCAAGCTATTCATTGGAGAGTAGAAATTGATACTTAACCCATTTCTGAATGTGAGTGCTGACCAATTTTTTCCAAAATCTTCAACACTACCACCACTCATGGAATATTGGTTTGTCGATAGTTGCAAAATAGTTCATTTTTTATCTGAAAAGTCTTTCATTATTAACTTCATCCTCTTCTTCGAGGCTAACCTTAATAATTCAACAGAAATTTGCATGGGCAAGATGCATCATGTCATGTAACGAGTCACATGATTTGTATACGGTATTGATTAGTCTAATATGATGCTCCCAGGTCAGTGCAACTATGTTCGGGTGAAATGAATGCGAAAAGGCAACTTAGTTATTTCGTATGGGATTTCCTCCCTTCCTTCCCTGTCCCTTAGATAGGGATAAACCCTCCTAATGAGAGATTAAGTATGTATTTTATGACAGTAGATCTGTTGGGTGTTCAGGGAACTGGTTTGCCTGTTCTAATTGACGAAAAACGTACTTCCGGTGGAAAAACCCTCAACATTCATATGAGACCGACCAGCTCACCTTTTAGTCGAATGACTAAAAGGTGAAAGAGACCAGATAAAGGTTCCTCACGTCATGGACGGGAACTGAATCCAGGTCTTTCCGTCCAAAGGGCTTCGTCTACACCGATTGAGCTACTGAGCATCTGAAAAGGGAACTGAAGGAAGACCGCAATATAAAATTCCCACATTACCAGAACTAACATCCAGCGTCATCTTCAGTGGTGCAAAGTATACAGTGGAACGTGGGAAATTGGAAAGCTATGTTATGCATCGAGGAACCATGCCACCTTCCCCTACAATCAGAGTGTGGCGGATGCCTGGTGAACATGTCTTTTTAGAGTGTATAAATCCAGCTTTTTACTTCGGATGTGGCAGTGTGATGTATGATCCTATTTTTCCTGGGATCTCTGTTTATGGTGTCATGAACATTTAGCTCCAATAGGAATCTGGACAATGCAATGCTTCCTACTTTGAAGAATTTCTACAGAACTGATCATTATCTCCCTATAGCAAGGCGATGCACCGTGTCGTAAGGCAGATACTGTAACTACGAGGTTTGTGGACATGAAGGTAACAACAGTTGGCCTCCATTGAGCTCTGATCTCAAACCGATTAAACATCTGTTTGATGAACTAGAGCGTCAGGCGAGGGCAAAGGCTGTCAGCTCCACAATAGTCAAAGACCTTATTACATGCTTACAGGAAGAAGAATCCAAAATTCCCATTGATCGCTATCATCTGGTTGTGGAACATATGCCCCATAGATTTATTGCAGTCATCGCAGCGAAAGGAGATCCTACATCTTATTAAGGTTGGGCGTGGTTGTTTGTTCCTCACACTGTTATCGTTGACTTATTTCCAAGCAGCATATTGGTACTGATTTCGTCCATAAAGGATGGATAGAAGGAAGGAAATGTTTAAGAGAATATCACATTATTATGAATTACATATGTTAGTTTTTTTTTTTTTTACTACAATAGTGGGAATTAGCAGTCCGGTCACCTGTTGCTGATTGTTTTTTAATTATTATTATTTTTTAAAATATCTTCAGCTCGGTGGCTTCAGATTCTAATTATGAGGCTTGCTTTTTTTTAAATTAATTTATTTTGTACACAGCCGGAATTCTAGCATTATAACACTAAAATCTTTGTTTCATTTTCACTAAAAATCAATAGAAATTTTTCTGGGATCCTTTCTGAATCATGTTCTATTTTTCTCAAATAACTGTAAACCTTTAAACCTGTAAACAGTAATGGCGAAAAAACAAGTAAAGTAAACAAAATGCAAACACATTAGTTATGGAACAATAACGTTAAGTTTGAATCACGGCTAATGGAGACACTTCAAAACTAGCTCACATTAGCGAATGATGATTGTTGAAGGCATGACTATGAACCCCTTCCCCAAACCACTCTTCTACCAATCACTAGCTATTTTAAAAACAAGGGTTACAATTCCCGAGTTAGTCGATCTCTGGCACGGGCAAGCGGGTTTTTCCTTCCGGAAACTCGGGTTTTTCGTCCCGTAAACTCAAGAAAATCGACCGTAGAACCCACATTATTTCAGACATTAAATATATTGTGTTAGGATTGGGGACCACGAGATAGCGGCACATTTGAGCCGTCTCTCTTCACTGTGTACCGCTTAATTAGTGATAGCCTTGGGCCATCTATCTCTGATTAGTACCAGTGGAGATTGAACTGCCCACTCAGTCTCCAAAAGTTAGATAGGGCTAAATGGCCTCGCCTACTCCCGTATACGGGAATAAAAAGGCGTTAGCTGATTTTTTTTGGGGGGGGTACAATTTATAGAAATGGGTTTAAAAGAGATACAAAAGTGGAAAAAAGTTGGAACCACTGCTATAGAAAATCAGTACCTTATACACATATCGGCTGCTGAATTAGAAATTTTTATTTAATACTTCATTTGAACTCAATCCAAATTACAGCACATATGCAGTTTGGCATAAATTCCACAAGGTCTTTGATCCATCTACAACATAGATGTTTACTAGCGAGTGTTTTAACTTACTCAGATATGACGGAAGGAATTTACTCTCCAATGTCTTTTTCTAAAATGTCCCATACTTTCTTAATGGGATTCAGATCCATGCTTTCTGGTGACAAGAGGAGAGGTGGAATTCACTGTCATGCTCGCCGAACCAGTGCTGTACAATTCTTGCGCAATGGTGAGTATCATTGTCCTGGAGGACCTGGAACACCCGTTCTGTACCAACAGAAGATGCCCCACACTATGACACTACATCCAGAGCCATGGATTGTATTTACAATGTAAGCTGGATTCATTGCTTCATGGGGGGGGGTGGCTCTGGCCAAACTCTGTCTACCATCAGTAAAGAACAAGGTGCACTGTAACTCGCTAAACCATTCCTCACATCAGTGTAGACTAACTTTCCTGTTCTTCACAGAAATCAGTGGTTTCTATATAAGCATGCAACTACAATATGGAACCTTTTCAATTCCCTGCACACAGTTTGGTAAGATAGGGATTGGCATCAGCCTTCAGTCAATTGCTGCACGCAGGAAGATCTGTGTCCATACAGTTTGTTCAATATGGCTCCGCGCGTTAAACAGATTAAGCATTGGATACCGCAGTGTTTGTTATCAAAAGGCCAATACAAACAAGATACTTTGAATCTGCTCCTGTCCTCACAAACTAACCTAACTTCAACAAATATGGATGAATTAAACCGCCTCTCATTAGAGAAACAAATGTACAGACAGCACACCAGCAAATAACACTCATTTCAATCCTCTAGACCAGAGGGCGGCAACCTGCGGCTCCAGAGCCGCATACGGCTCTTTGAAAGAATAATTGCGGCTCTTTTCGTTATTAAACGATCTATCTATCTAAGCATAGAAGGTAAAACTAAATTTTTTGTAGGTCAGATGACCCCTAACCATATGTCGATACTCAAAAAACGTCAGTTTACATTGGGCGCAATCAGCCAGGCAGGCAGAGCGCTATGCGAGCGCTACTTTGTAGCGAAAATTAATCGTTACAAATTAAATTAATTTGTAGAGAATGGCGATCGCTACGGTAGCGCTACGATCGAGCAGCTGGCTCGGATACATTTGTGACGTCACGCTAGGCTAACAGCGCTTGCTTGTCTGCACGCGCCCGTTATCTTCGCATGTAGTGCAGCTGGGTTCTGTAAATCTGCTCACTTTGTTAAAATAAGTAAAGGTTTTGTAGTGGACGTTGCAGTGCTTTCATTTACTGGTGATTGTGTTAAGTAACGTGAATATTGTAACATTAAATTAAATATTAATAAAATAAAAATATTTTTACAGTATTTAAAAAGTCAGCAAAGAAGAGAAAAATAGAACAAGAAAATCGGGAGTTTAACAGTGAACGGACCGAAACCTATGCATTTGTAGCAAATACAGCAGGATTTCCAATGTGTTTAATATGCCCAAAAAGCTTTCTAACAAACAAAAAAAAAATACAAAGACATTTTTTAAATAAACATGATACATTTGACAAAGCATATCCACAGGGAGATGACAGAAAAAAAGGCAGTAGAAGAGTTTCAACGCAAAGTAAACCTAACTAAATGTTCATTTTCAAAATGGATAAAAGAATAATAGTTGTATCTCTTTTATGTTTTGTTCTAGTTTTGTGGCCGTTCAAGAAGTTATTAAACGAGGAAAACCTTTTATTATCTGCTAAGATTGCAAGGGACAGAACTATACAAATGGCAGAAGATATAACAAATCAGCAAGGTTACAGATCTGAAATCAAAATCATGCGATGTGGATGATATTGCACTGATTGTACTTATTTGTAGATACATAAACTCTCAAGGACCTCAGGAAGAATTACTCGATATACTACCACTTACACGACAAACTCGTGAAGAAGACATTGAATCAGCTGTTACCACTTGCTTGTAAGGTAAGGGTATTAATATTAAGAAATAATATCTATTGCGACCGATGGGGCTCTGAGCATGAAGGTACAAAAAAGGTTTTGTTTCTTTATTTAAAAATCAAATTTAGCATGATGTGGTTTCCTTTCACTGCATAATCCATCAAGAGATACTTTGTACACAAACTTAAAAAAAGAGATAACATTAGTGATGGATTCGGTTGTAGAAATTGTTAACAAAATAATGGCAATACTGCTACATCGTGGTGAATTTTGTAAACTTCTTAAAGAAATCAATTGCGAATATTCCGATCTTCTTTTGCATAACAGAATAAGATGGCTTTCCAGAAGTGCGGTGTTGATGCGATTTGCCATCTGCCTTGGAGAGGTTAAGTTGTTTCTAAGACAAAAGGGCCTTGAATATGCATAGTTTGAAGATACTCATTGGTTACAAAAATTCTACTTTGTGATGGATATTCCCATTTAAACGCACTGAATAAGAAACTAAGGAAAGGGAAATACAGCAGTTTTGCTTTTAGAAGAAGTGATTTCGTTTGAACAAAACTTATATTTGTTTGCGACAGACTTAGAGAAAGGCACATTATTACATTTTCCTACGTTGACGAAATATCAACAAGAACAAGCTGATAATAATTCCATAAATTTAACCTTTTTCAAAGAAATTGTGGTAAATATGCAATCTGAATTTAATCGGAAATTTGAGGAGTTTAGAAAGAACAAGGCAACTATGTTATTTTTATTGTGACCATTTGAAATTAATCCTGCCGAATTAATATTTACACCTTTTGCTGGAATTGATGAGGCTGCATTTCAACTTGAGTTTGAGAACCTGAAAACCAAGGATTAGTGGAATTCAAAATTTAGACATCTTAAAGCTGGAGTACTTGGAAAGACAAAAATCTACCCTTGCAATACAACCCAAATGGTCTGAAATAGATCTTAAAAAGCAAGATCAGATTGTATTTGACACGTGGAGTTATTTACAGTACACTTACATTTAGTTAAAAACATACGCATTTGGACTTCTATCGATTTTCGGATCGACGTATTTGTGTGAGCAATATTTTCCAATATGAATTTTATTAAAAGTAATTTGAGAAACCAACTAAGCAACGTGAGTCTTTCGTCATGTTTGAAAATGAAAATTATGACATATTCGTAATTATTGAGAAACTATCCGAAGAAGTTCAACAGCAAAAGTCACACTAAGAAGATATTTTGAATTAAAAAAATAGGTGTTATTGGATTACTTAAGTATAAAGAGCTAATAAGCTTCATTTCGGCAATGAAAACATTACTTAAATTAAGGGGATATTAAATCCCACATAGTTTTAAAACCGAATAAGAAACTCAAAGATAGGAATCAGAGAGTTTCTTGCCGAATATAGTAAAACTATAAAGAATCGGGAACACAAGCGTTAGCCAATGCAAGTGACCCTAGTACGTAGTACAATACCGGACGACTCGTTGCGAAGGTGGGGGAAGTTCAGATCGCTATTCTTAGGTATTTTCCATAATGTAAAACACATTTCCTAGGAAATGTATGCTGTTATTACATTATGGAGGGAGGTCACTACCCAGACCGGTTTCAGCCTTTTTTGAGGCTTCATCAGTGAGTAAGAATGGGAGTTCATGTCTTTCATCATCGGCCTTTGGAGTATAAAAGATTGCTGAGGGTCAGCAGGTAGTAATAGGGGAAGTTTAAAAAAGGTAGAGTAGATAGTAGGAGGTAAAAAGAGGCCTCAGTCAACCTGTTTAGCTGTGTAACCCAGAGGTTGTGGCTAAAAGGTCTGTAAAACATAATCTCCTTACACCTGTTCTAAAAAAAAACTTAAAATTTACACTTCACTTTATACGAAAAAGATAACTTTAGATTACATTAATCCAGGTGTCTGGAGACGTCATCTCGTAACCCCTAAAAAAAAAAGAAAAACGTTTGTTAAAATTTGGAACTTAGATTATTCTTAAACTAGCCCTTATAACTGAAAAAAGAAAAATAAAAAAAACTACGATAGCGGAATCCGTATTGAGGTGGACTTTATCAACCAGAGAACTAAGATTTGGGGGAAGAACCCGGCCCGAGTGATGCAGCCCACAAGGAGCTGCACCGCCTCGACGTAAGCCTTCGCAGCCCGGGTTCTCAGGTCTACCCCCTCTTTAGTGAACTAGAGAAACCAACAAGTTGTACAATAGAATTAAGGATTTAGTTGGTCTTGAAAGGAGGACAAGTTTTTAGTTTGCCCTTAACTCTTTTTTTGTTGTATTTTTCTGCAAGATTTGAGAAGCTACTGTTTTTTCCCGGCCATTTATTATTTGGTGAAGAGCTTTATACAGACTCCTTTCCGTTTCTTCGTTTAATTCAGGGATTCCTTTTAGCTGTGCTGGGTTTAGTTCACTTAATCTTTCTATATAGAGGTCTCCCCATTCGAAGCTTATGGTCTCAGGACCTGTGAGGAGGAGTATAGGTGCTCCTCTTTTGTCTATTGCCCTTTGGAGGATTACTGCGGAGTCTTCTGGGATTAAACGCATTAGAACCCTTTGGGCGTCCACGGCGGGGATGGATTCTTCTTCCGATTCCTCGGCTGAGGTAATATTGCCTTTTCTTGATTCCTCAGTCTCTTCTTGGTTTTCTATTCTGATCTCCCTTTCTTCCTCTTCCTCAGAGTCAGATACTTCTTCTGGGCATCTGTTATCTGGTTTTGTTCTCTTCGTTTCTTCTTCTTCAGGGCTGATTGGTCTATTTTCTGTGTTGTTGCTGGCTTCCATTTCTTCTACTTCTGTGATCTCTTCGGTCTCGATGCGAGTTTTCCTTGCGTTACGTTTCTTTTTTTTCTTTATTTTCCATTCTGAGTTTTTCGTGGTGGCGGCTTTATTTCCTGTTGTTACTGTCACGATAGCTGAGGGTTGAATGACTGGAAAGTCTTCCAGTTCCGTTGTTTTAGGCTCCTCTGCTGTTTTGCCTATAATTAGAATGTCGTCCTTTTTTTCGGGTTCAGGTTTATTTACTGGAGTGGCTGCTGTGGTTGGCGACATAGCACCTCCTATTCGTTCTGCTTGTGTCCTGTTGGGACAAACGTCTACCTTGTGGGTTGTATTTCCACATTTCAAGCAAGGTGCCTCACACTGACCTAGGGCATGTCCTGCCGCCATGCAGTTCCTGCATTTGTTCTTCAGGCAGTCTGCACCTAGATGTTTGAGTGATCCGCACCGAAAACATTGCTTTCTTACACCAGGGTAGTTGACTACTACCCTGGCAGAGCCTAGAAATACAAAGTTGGGGACCTCAGCCTTCATCTCCATAAGGAAGGTCACCCCGCCAGTCTTCCAGTCGGGGTAGTCGGCATCGTTGGTGATTTTGACGTCCCGTACGTCTCCCCATTTTGAGAAAACCTTTTTGATTATCTCACTCCCTTCCTCGAGATATTCTACAGGGAACCTTTCTATTCGTAGTGTCTTCAGTAGACTTCCTACTACGAAGGGATAGATCATTTTCCCTTCACATTCTACACCTGCCATTAACTTATTCCTGGTTTCTATATCTTTCACAACTACCTGGTATCTACCTGCTCCATAAGGGGTAAAACCAAATATCTTTTGTGCCCCTACTATGTCGGCGAGAGCTCTCGCTAAAGTCCTCTTCGGTATGTTGACGCCTGCCTCTATACCGAGGGTTTTCACTCGCGGCAGGAATGAAGTCATTTGGAAGAGAGAAAAATATCTCACTATGAATTAAGTCCCGGAAAAATGGATAGACCTTTAAACCAGGGCCAAGCGTTCCCCGTTTGCAGAAATCTTCTGCTACACTACATAGAGGCAGAAGACTACAAGCAGGCACAAGGAAAAATAACCAAAAAAAAAAATTTCTCACCAAGGCTGGAAGTTTCTGGCAGCAGGACTGGAACATGCAGCTTTCTTCTAGATTCGTTGGATCGGACACTCCTCACAAACTGGAACTCATACTGGAACAAACTGGAACTGGAATTCATCAGTGAGTAAGAATGGGAGTTCATGTCTTTCATCATCGGCCTTTGGAGTATAAAGATTGCTGAGGGTCAGCAGGTAGTAATAGGGGAGGTTAAAGAAAGGTAGAGTAGGATAGTAGGAGGTAAAAGAGGCCTCAGTCAACCTGTTTAGCTGTGTAACCCAGAGGTTGTGGCTAAAAGGTCTGTAAAACATAATCTCCTTACCCCTGTTCTAAAAAAAAACTTTGTAATAAATTTTTCTTAAATGTGCTCGTAAAATACTTTTAAATTAACAATTTAACTGACCAGGTGTCTTTGGAGGTCATCTTCTAACACCTGTTTCAGTATAAAACTTACATCAGATTTTTTTTTTTTTTTTTTTTGAATGCCTAAGTTCTTTCAAAACTTCATTTAATTTTATTGAAAAATAACAGTTTTTTTTTTTTTTTTTTTAATATTATATATATATATATATATATATATATATATAACAGTAAGAGAACTGGCCAACCTTACACCACGGGAAAAGCAAGATTTGGGGGAAGAATCTGGCCCGAGAGATGCCGCTCACAAGGAGCAGCACCGCCTAGCTGTAAGCCTTCGCAGCCCGGGTTCTCAGATCTGCCCCCTCCTATATGAACTGTAAGAACTCATGAAGAGAGAAAAAGAGAAGGAAAACAAACAAACAAACAAACAGATATTTCTTTTTAAAGGAAGAGACACGGTATGATTAAGCCCTGTCTCAGGACACAGAGGATAGGAGGTTTGCACCATTTATGTACAAACCTCCCATCCCCTAGTATATGTCTTTCTTGTGCGAAGAACCTCGGTAGGTAGAAATAGATCCCACTGAGTATTTTGGCTTGTATAGTGTTTTCATCGCTGATTTGGGACTTTTTCCGCACTTTCCAGATGTGATACTTGATTACATTGATGAGAAAAATTGTAAATTTCTGAATTTTCTTGACTGGTGGGGGGAATTGCAGGTACAAGACCTCCTGTAGGGTAAGCGGCTTGATTCCCAGTGCTGTGCTTAGTCTTTGCCAGACATATCGGGCGGGGGGGCACGAGTAAAAGAAATGTCCCACCGTTTCAATGCTCTGGCAGACGTCGCAGAAGGGGTCGCACGGTCTTGAAGTGTATTGGGACATAACCAGTTTCACCGGTAGCTGACCATAGGCTATTCGCCATGCCAGATCCCGGTGAAATGGCTGTCCCCAGCTATTTCTGATATTTTGAAATAGCGTTTCCATGTTAGTTTCTATATTTGGCGTATCACATCCGGAAAGTCGAAAGAACTCCCAATATCTTGCTTGTGGCTTTAATTTTTGAATTTCCATTCCTTTGGTTTTAAATTTTTTAAGTTGTTGGCATAATGGATAATACCATTCTGGCACAACCTCTGCGCTGGGGTCAGCATGTCCCGTGGTCCCGAAGTAGGGGAGAAAATGCCCTAGAAAATATTTAATTAGGGATCCTGAAATATGGTTAGATTTTAAGGCTTTCCCTATGGTTTTGAGAGTGTTTGCATAGAATAGGCAGTCTAATTTCGGAAGTGAGAAACCCCCTTGATTGATTTTGAGTTTTAAATATTCTTTTTTAACTTCATGTTTTCTTCCATTCCAAAAAAAATCTATTAGTATTTTGTAAAGTTGACCTTCTTGGGTTTTTTTTATATTAGTAATATTTATTGTATGCATTAGCATGGGGATTATTACTGTTTTTATTATTACTGTTCTTCCGTAGAAGGAGAAATAATTGGGTTTAAAAAGTTTTATTTTCTTTTCGCACTCTTCCCGCAATTTCTTAACAGGCAGTACCGGGCTCGCCTAGTACTGTTAGGCGCTCAGTTTGCGGGACTAAACCACAAGGAAGGTTATTTCTATGGAAATTTCCAAAAATTTTAATTTTAGTCTTCGAAGTATTGACGCGAAGACCACTGGCCATGCTGAATTTTTGCAAAATGCCGAAATAAATGTAGATGGACTCAGAATCTCTGAGCGTCGCAACTACATCATCGGCATATGCTACAATTTTGCTCTGTCTGGAGACTAGGGGTAACGGTATTCCTCTGACGGCAGGGGAGTTATCTATTCTTCTTATGAGGGGTTCTAACGCGAGCGAGAAGCGGAGAGGGCTTAGTGGGCAGCCCTGTCTTACCCCCTTTTTAATAGGAACTGGTTCCGAGAGGAACCCGTTGATAGCTATTTGGGTAGAGGCCTTTGCGTAGATGTTTTTGATTGTTTGCCTAAGCCTCCAGCCCACGCCTATTTTCTGAAGGATGTCCTGCAAGTACGTGTGTCTGACGCTGTCGAACGCCTTTTCCAGATCCGTAGAGAGAAGTGCCAAAGGGTAATTTTTATTTTTGGCCAGACGGATTAGATCTCGTAAGAGAAATAGATTTAATTCCATCGATCTACCCGGTATTCCGTAAACCTGGGTGCTTGTTATGATTTTTTCTATACCGCATTTGATGCGGCTGCAGATAATTTTTGCAAATATTTTGTAATCCGAATTTGTTAGGGAGATCGGTCGCCAGCTATCTGCCAAGGTGCGATCTCGATCTTTCTTTGGGATAAAAATTGTGTAGCTTTTAACGAATTCCTCGGGGATATTTCCCGAAGTGAGGAATTCGTTAAAAATTTTTACTAAAACTGGTAGTGCGTAGTCCCAGATAGATCGGTAGAATTCTATCCCTAACCCATCTAACCCTGGGGTTTTCCTTGCCTTCATTGTTTTGCAAGCTGTTTTTATTTCCTCAGCAGTTATCGGCCTGTCCTGCAGAGCGGTGAGATGCTCGGGAAGACGTGTGATGTCCCACTCATTGAAAACATCTGCGCTCTGCTGATCAGAAAAGGCGCCGAGGTACTGCTGATGGAAGATGCGAAGTATTTCAGGGGTTGATTTTATCAGTTTGCCATTCTCTTGGATCTGGTAAACCGTTCGCTCGTCATTTGCCGCCACCCGTTGTTGATTGTAGAAAGCGGCGGAAGGTGTTTCCAAATATCTGAGATAGAGTCTCGCTCGAAAATTGAGGTCCTCGACTCTACTCTGCCGCTCTTGATGTAGCTCGATTTCTACCTGTCTGATAAGATCGCTACAGAGAATTCCTCTCCGCTCGTTGGTGCGGTACCAGCCGAGCTCCCTATAGAGATCCCTCAGACGTTGTCTCTGTTGGTGTGCCCGTTCACGCCCACACCGCTGAAAGAATTCCCTTGCCTGCGACTTGAACTGTAGCCAGGTTTCCCAGTCCCAGTTAGTGTCTCTCCATTCGTTACAGAGGTTCTGTAGCTTATCGCTAAAAAGACTGGGGAAATTGGGAGTGAGCCTCCAAGGACCTCTGGCTGTTTCTATTATTTCTGGTATCCTTATTTTTAATAGTACCATTTTGTGGTCTGTTAGCAGACCTCTCGCAGCGATATGACGTACCCCAAGAACATGTGGTTCTAAAAACTGGGATACATAGAACCTGTCGAGCCTTGTTGATATCTGACCTCGGCACCACATTGTTCCGACTTTCAGTGGATTCTGCCGTCTCCAGATATCGACAAGGTCGAAGTTTTCGCAGCAACGTTTCAGTGTTGCAAAACCGCCAGTTCCGCTGTTAGCATTCCCGCCTATTTTGTCATATCGTGCATCTTCTATACAGTTCCAGTCGCCCGCCACGATTAGGTGTTGCGCACCAAGAAAATAGTTTTCCAGTGTGGCAAAGAAACCGTCTCGTTGGTGGGGGTTATTCGGGGCGTAGACAGCCACAAACCGGGTGTTACGGCCACCGTACTTCCAGTCCACGGACAAAAAACGTCCCGCAGCGTCTTTCTGGACATTGAAGAACCCCCCCGCAATTGGGGGGCGAATTAGTATCCCCACCCCTCGCGAGTGAGCTTCCCCGAAGCACCAGTAGCTGGTAACCGGGTAGCTTCTCGAAAAGTTCTCCACGTCCCAGTGTTTGTAAAAGTGGGTTTCTTGTAAGAATAAAATGTTGATATTATGCATTAGCATCAGTCTCCAGACAGCGCTTTGCGCCTGAGGATTGCGCAGACCGCTTACGTTTAATGTTGCGATTTTTAAACTTTGGTTCATTTTAGAGGTTGGGGGAGGTGTTACTTCGTTTACGAACTTCCTGGATTTCTGGGGGGGGGGGCGGGGGGCTGTTGTATTGTTGTCCTCCATGTTGCTGTCTTAGAATTTCATATCGTCGTCAGAGTCGTCTTTATCGGAGATCTGGGATTCCAGTTCCCCTGGTTCCCCCATTGTTGTTAGATTTTCCTTTGCTGGTGTTGGGGTTTCACTATTATTTTCTGTTGGATTTGGGCTGCTGGCTTTTGTCCTTTTATTTTCTTCCGTGTCCGAGTCTCTCGTGCGTTTTGCGGCACTGTTTGCTTCCATTTTTTCTTCTCTTGTTTCTGTTTTGCTAGTAGGGGTTTCTACCTTTGACTCGGAGCGCTGCTTCTTTTCTGGTTTTCTTGGTGTGGTTTGTTTCAACACTTTAGGATTTGCTATCAACATTGTGTCAGGTGTTGGCTGTACGGATGGAGCTGCTTCTTGCTCTGCAATCGCAGGGTTTTCTGTAGGTACTGCGGAGTCAGGGGTTATCTTACCTCCTGTGATTTCCGCAGCTGTTCTACGCGGGCATGCATTTACTTTGTGTTTTGTGTCCCCGCATTTTAAACATGCTTGATCGCATTTATCCAGGCCATGACCTGCTCTCAAGCAGTTTTGGCATTTGCCTTTGGGGCAGTCTGCCCCCATATGTTCGAAGGATCCACACCTGAAGCACTGCTTCTTGACACCAGGGTAATTGATCATTACCCTGGCTGAACCGATAAAGACGAAGTTAGGAACGGGTGTTTTCATCTCCATGGAGACGTATACCACCCCCGACTTCCATTCTGGGAAGTCACTGTCCTGCATTATTCTGACCTCTTTAACTGTTCCCCATTTGGAAAAAAGATTCTTAATTAGAGCGTCCCCGCTTTCTAAATATTCGACTGGGAATCTGTCTATTCTGATCGTTTTTAACATACTCCCTATTAAAGTAGGGAGGTATTTTTGTCCTTCGCATTGAATTCCTAAAGAGAGTTTTTCTCTCGTTGCTTCGTCTTTTACAACGACCTGGAACCTCCCTCCCCCGTACGGGGTAAAACCGAATACATTATTTATCCCTACCGTATCTATTAAAGCTTTCGCGAACGTCCGCTTTTCGATGCTAGATTTTACCTAGAAACCGAGGGTTTTCACTCTAGGTAAGAAGGAAGTCATGTCAGAAAGTTAAGAGTATCCTTATAATTTCCCCAAAAAAAGGAAGGATCCAGTGGACCTTCCAGGGGGGGGGGGAAAGAGAAACGCCAAGCGTTTCCGTCCGCAGAAATCTCCTACTGACAGGCGGAAGACTGACCGACAGGCAAGATCAAAAATATCAGAGATACCAGAGAAAAACAGGAAAATAACAAGATAAGGGTCTTACCAAGTTGACTTGCAGTTATCATGTAGCAGGGCTCGCACAGGATTCTCAGGCTCTCGATCTCAGGAAAAAAAAACAGCGGCTGGACTTCACAGTAGGTGGACATCAGTGAGTAGCTAGACTTAATACCAAAGTGTATAGCGAAAAGAACTTATATACTCTGCGAACGAGTTTTCCAAACAGGTGCAACCATTAAGTTACTTAAGTATAAAGAGCTAATAAGCTTCATTTCGGCAATGAAAACATTACTTAAATTAAGGGGATATTAAATCCCACATAGTTTTAAAACCGAATAAGAAATTCAAAGATAGGAATTAGAGAGTTTCTTGCCGAATATAGTAAAACTATAAAGTATCGGCGACACTAGCGTTAGCCAATGCAAGTGACCCTAGTACGTAGTACAATACCGGACGATTCGTTGCAAAGGTGGGGAAGTTCAGATCGCTATTCTTAGGTATTTTCTATAATGCAAAACACATTTCCTAGGAAATGTATGCTGTTATTACATTATGGAGGGAGGTCACTACCCAGACCAGTTTCAGCCTTTTTTTAGGCTTCATCAGTGAGTAGCTAGACCTAATACCAAAGTGTATAGCGAAAAGAACTTATATACTCTGCGAACGAATTTTCCAAACAGGTGCAACCATTAAGTTACTTAAGTATAAAGAGCTAATAAGCTTCGTTTCGGCAAATGAAAGCATTACTTAAATTAAGGCTGAAACCGGTCTGGGTAGTGACCTCCCTCCATAATGTAATAACAGCATACATTTCCTAGGAAATGTGTTTTACATTATGGAAAATACCTAAGAATAGCGATCTGAACTTCCTCCACCTTTGCAACGAATCGTCCGGTATTGTACTACGTACTAGGGTCACTTGTATTGGCTAACGCTAGTGTCGCCGATACTTTATAGTTTTACTATATTCGGCAAGAAACTCTCTGATTCCGATCTTTGAGTTTCTTATTCGGTTTTAAAACTATGCGGGATTTAATATCCCCTTAATTTAAGTGGTGTTATTGGATTTTATACATATGCTTTTGTAAGGGGAAGGAAATCTTTGTTTTATTATTTAATATTTAAAAATAGCGTATAATTTCATGTGACGTGTTACCCCTGTGTTTTACAAGTTGATAACGTGTTACTATTAAAAAAAAAAAAACGTGCGGCTCGCTAATTCTTTTTTAACAGATATAATTTCAAAAATGGCTCTTCACTTTAAAAAGGTTGACGACCCCTGCACTAGGCGATGCAATTTAGAATGATAGGCCTTCTTTTCTTTTCCATTTCAATTTTACTTACACATGTAGTGACTGTGAATATACTGTTTCTCCTGATGATGCAAATTTAATTTTGGCAAAATATTGGAAGTAGAAATTAAAGATACATCTTCTATCTTACTATATGTCTTATATCTACTTCTACATTGTAGTTTTCTAAAACAACAAGAGGAACGCATATTCGGTATCTTAGGAAAGAAATCTTCTGTTTATTTACTATGTACCACTATCTTCTCATTAAGTCCTACTGAACTGAGCAACACAAGCAAACTCAATGAATGTAACAAAAAACTGACACCAATTCTTGCAATATGATATCAACAATGAATACGTCAGAGCATCCCTGAGGGTGGCATGTAGTAATATCTTGAAATGTCGACAGGACTTAGAAAATGAAGTCCAATTTATTCATCTTCTATGAAATTTGTTGTATTGTTAGTTTGTATTATCATTATTATTATTCAAATATGGGAACCGTGTAGCTGAGTAGAGGTGGCATTTTCACTCTATAACGCTTGCCCGCATGAAGAAAGTCTACTCTCCAACTGGAGGAACATTTTCTAAGCCTTTTTTCGACCGGTTCCCGAGTTGGTCGATCTCTGGCACGGGGAAAGCAGGATTTTTCTCCAGGAAAAATCAAGAAAATCGGCCGTCGAACCCACACTATTTTCAGATATTAAAAATATTGTATTATTAAGGTTAGGGACCACGAGATGGCACTTGTTAGCCGCCTTCTTCTGATTAATTAGTAATGGCCTTGGGCCAGCTATCTCCTGCTACCAGTGGAGATTGAACTGCCCACTCAGTCTCCAAAAAGTTAGATAGGGCTAAAACGGACTCGCTTACTCCCTATACAAAAAGGCGTTTGCTGATTTTTTTTAAAAGTATGGGCACCATAGAGTCTGAAGACATTGTGAAAGACTGAAACTGTCCAGACAATCTATTGTTCCTCTCCGTAAACTCGTTAATAAACAAAGCACTAACAACTGACTCTGGTAATTCATTCTATTCATTCACACCTCTCCGAGAGAAAAATGTAGTTCTGATGCCTCTACTAACTGGACTTTTACACAACTTCCAGGGATTCCCTCTTATTCTGTCCCCCTCTAGCCATGGGCTAATCATTTCCTCTCCATCATTCCTATAAAATCCTTAAAGTAAATTAATGTTTACTATCATATCCCCTCTTTTTTGTTTATCAACCAACTTCTGCATTCATACAATCCTTATAGGGAACATTCAACAGACCTTACACCATCTTGGTTGCTCGCCTCTGAATCCCCTCTACAAGAATTCCAAGAGACCATACCTGATCACAGTAATCCAGATGTGGACATATCAAAGCTTTGTAAAGAGGAATAAAAACTTCCTTATATCTACTTCTTTAGTGTGTTCAATATCACAGGCTTCATCAGTACAGGCACAAAGGCTAATTAAACAATAACTGTTATATTCACAAAGCACCACCTAAGTAGCTAAGGTTAAATTTCCTAAATTTATTTTTTTTTAAAAATTTCTTTCCTCCAATATATATATATATATATATATATATGTATGTGTGTGTGTATACAATTACAAGTTAGGAAAGATTTGCTGATTTATAGAGCACTATCTCCCACAAGGGGGAGAGACGTACCGTGGGATCTGTTTAGGTTAGGGGAGTGAAGTAACGTTTCTTTGTAAAGCCGTTCCATTAGGAACTGACCTTTGTCTTGTTCCACTGAACTCTACGTCTGGTGTTGATGGCATGCTCTGCTAGTCCAGACTGTTCAGGTTCAAGGTACTGGATGTATGACTTGTGTTCTTCTAACCGGAATAAAGCAGATCTTCCTGTTTGTCAGAAATATGATAATCCACAAGAGCAGGGAATCCAGTACACAGCTCGATAGCTGAGATGTGGGAGCTTGTCCTTTGGAGACATGAGGAATGTGGAGATTTTTCTGACAGGTTGAAAGGCCACATAAATATTTAGTTGTTTTACATTAGCAAACACATAGCTAATGCCTTGTACATAGGGGATAGGTATACACGCAGGTTCTTCTGTACTTGAAGAGGATGCTGGAGCACGACTAATTAAAGCTCTTTTTATGAAGGAATTCTTATAACCATTGGATATGAAGGAGGAATTAATATGTTGTAATTCTTTTTGTATTAGTTCTGAAGAATAAAAGGAGTGGACTCTATGAAGTAGTGTTTTAATGGTACCTGCCACACAAAAATTTAGTTGTTTTAACACTTCAGCTATGCGTTCGCGAATGCTTTGTACATAAGTTCTTCTGTATTTGAAGAGGATGCTGGAGCACAACTACTTAAAGCTCTTTTCATGAAGGAATTCTTATAACCATTGGATATGAATGAGGAATTAATATGTTGTAATACTTTTTGTGATAGTTCTTCTGAAGAACAAAAGGACTCTATGAACTAGTGTTTTTATGATACCTGCCTTTTGACTGGGATGGTGATGTGATTCAGCATGGATGTACTGGCCTGTATGAGTCTCCTTTCTATAGACTGTGAATTGTATGTTACCATCTGGTTAGCAAAGAATTAAGAGATCTAGAAAGGCTAACTGCTTATTTACTTCTAGGGTGAACTGGATCCTTAACCTTTGATTCAGATATGTGGACGACATTTCTGCGATATGAAAGGTCACTTCGGAAGAATTACAACAGTTTCTCTCAAAAATAAATACACTTCATCCAAGGATCCAGTTCACCCTAGAAGTAGATAAGCATTTAGCCTTTCTAGACCTCTTAATTCTTCACCAACTAGATGGTAACCTACAATTCAGTCTATAGGAAGGAGACTCATACGGGCCAGTAGTACTTCCATGCTGAATCTCATCACCTTCCCAGTCAAAAGGCAGGTACATAAAAACACTAGTTCATAGAGCCCACTCCTTTTGTTCTTCAGAACTATTACAGCATATTAATTCCTCCTTCATATCCAATGGTTATAATTCCTTCATAAAAAGAGCTTTAAGTAGTGGTGCTCCAGCATCCTCTTCAAATACAAAAGGAACTATATGTATACCTATCCCCTATGTACAAGGCATTAGCGAACGCATAGCTAGTGTTAAAACCACTAAATATTTGCGTGCCTTTTCGACCCGTCAGAAAAATCTCCTCATTCCTCATGTCTCCAAAGGACAAGCTCCCACATCTCAGCTATCGAGCTGTCTACCAGATTTCCTGCTCTTGTGGGTTATCATATTTCAGACAAACAGGAAGATCTGCTCTGATCCAGTTAGAAGAACACAAGTCATACATCCAGTACCTTGAACTTGAACAGTCTGGACTTGCAGACCATGCCATCAACACCAGACAGAGTTCAGTGCAACAAGACAAGTCATTCACAAAAGTCGGTTCCTAATGAAACGGCTTTACAAAGAAACATGTGAAATGTTTTTTCACTCCTCTAACCTAAGCAGATACGATGGTCGTCTTTCCCCCCCCCCCTTCTGGGAGATAGTGCTCTATAAATCAGCAAATCTTTCCTAACTTGTAATTGAATACACACATATATATTTATGTATATGCTGGGAAAAAAATGTTTTTTTAAATAAATTTAGGAAATTTAACGTTAGCTTCCTAAATTCGCGCTTTGTGAATATAACAGTTATTGTTTAATTAGCCTTTGTAGATATATTGATGATGCCTGTGATACTCAGGCGAAAATTCTACAAATAAAGAATAATTTACGAGTTAATTCCGTTATTATAATAGTAAGTAATGTCTACTCACGATATTTCCTTACTGATAACTAATATTTCCTATATCATTTATGTACAAAATAAACAGTAGTGGTCCTATCACCAAACCTTGTGGCACACCACTATTCACCAGCTTTCAACTAGATTCTGCTCCTTCGTGTACCACATTCTGATATATGTCCAGCAGCTACCGTTTTATCCACATAACCAGTGTCATATCCATTCCCATTTGTTCTTATTTGTGTAAGAGTTCCATGTGTTATTCAGTCAAATGACTTTGCAAAATACAGAATAATTGTGTAGCCATTCCCTTTATCCAACTCAGCTGTTACTGAACTTATCTACTCGTTCTTATATTCCCCTTTTGACCAATTTTTCCAGTACTTTTGCCACCACTCCTGTAATACTGATTGGTCTATACTTCGCTACTGCAGTCTTAGCATCTTTCTAATCCAAATGAACTACTTTGACCTCTTTCCATTTCATAGAAACCAGCAGAGCTGAGACTAAAATGAAAGAGCCTAGTCAGAGGCATTGCCAACTCCCTTGCACATTCCTGCAAAATGCATTTACACTGATACACTGAGATTTGTAATATCCTAAGACCCTCCAATTCATCTATCTCTGATCTCACATGCCTGTCATAGCATTAACGTCACTCATATGATACACCTTTGCAAAATGGTCATTCAGTGACACTGTTCTAACCTCGCGTCCATCAGCACTCGTGAAGATTATTCTCCCTTAGTCATTCTGCTTGTCAAACAGCAAAAGAACTCTTTGGGATTTTCTTTGCTCAGCTAGTTTCTTCTTGTAATCTGATTTTGCCTTCCTTACCACTTGTCATCCTTCTTGCCTGATCCTTGTACTGTTCATGAGTCTTCTGATCACCTTCCTACTTATATATAGCCTCTGGAACAATTTTTATTTTCTGAAACTCATGCTTAATTATTACTCATCTAACTCCTACCTGATTAATCCTCCTTACGTTAGGTATACTATTTAATATAGCTTCCCCTAGATGTCCCTTAGCTATCTCCCATGTACTACTAAAATCCTTCACTTGCATCCATCCTAATTACGTAAGTGTTCCTGAATTTGCACTTCACCATGCTCAGTGAGTAATGCTCTCTCTAGACGTCTAACACCTAAATCATTTAGATGTAATCCATCAGTATTACACAAATCCTTCTTTCCATCAAACACAGGCCATAGGTCCAAAATCTATCATTCCTTCTGCACCTGTGCATTGATTCGTTTGCCATCAACAGCCTCCTCCTGAATTTGCCTCTATCATAGCGTGGGAGACTTACAATCTTCAAATTCTCGCTTTTCATTTTTGCTTCATCCAACAACCCCTTCACATCCTCCCTAACAGACTAATCACCTCTCAGATCAGTAGCACCAAATAAGACAGTTCTTATCGTTTTGCATCCAGATGGCATAATTAATAATATTATTTTTTTTTGCACCAGGGAAACAACCTTTTTTCAACTTTTGTTAAGTACTCCCTGATCATAGAGTCCCAGTACATAATTTTCTCCATACGTTGCTTTTCTCGTTTGTTGATCTCGATTTTTACCTCAAACCACCTGTTTTTCTCTTATCAGCCCTGCTAATCTCTTGCTGCTTCTGCACCTTTTCAATTTTGCACTTTTTTCTGTGAAGCATGCTATTTCCTTATCTCTTTCAAGCACCATGGTATGCAAACACCACATCCACTGTAGCTCAGTGGATGTGGCATTTGCACACCATGAAGGAAGACTTGGTTTCAAATCTAGTCAGCGAATAGAGGAAATTTTTCTAAGCCTTTTTTCCGACCAGTTCTCGAGTTAGTTGACCTCTGGCACGGGCAAGTGGATTTTTCTCCAGGAAACTAAGGTTTTTCGTATCGTAAACTCGAGAAAATTGACCGTAGAACCCACACTATTTCATTTGACATTAAATATATATTGTGTTAGAGACCACAAGATAGAGAACTTGTAGAGCCTCTTCACTGCTTGCTGCTTAATTAGTGATAGCCTTGGGCCAGCTATCTCTGATTGGCCACCAGTTGAGATTGAACTGCCCACTCAGTCTTCAAAAGTTAGGTAGGGTGCTAAAACGGCCTTGCCTACTCCCTAAACAGGAATAAAAGGCATTAGCTGATTTTTTTTAAAAGTCTATTTCAGGCTGCCATATTTTCACTGCACTTTCAATATTATTTTTGATATTAACGTTTTTCCATCTTACCATCGATTAGTATTAAGCGAATGTTGGTACTCTACTAACATTCACTTCATTCTCGCAACAAACTGGCCTTTGCTCTTGAAATACGTAGCACACACACTCGTTCATAGTTTCATTCACCTTCCATTAATCCTTTAATTTTCACAAGAAATACATCTCACACACACACTACAATTTACAAAATCATAGAAATTAGAATAACTTAACAATAATGTCTTTGCCATCATTGTTCTACCATGCTTTGGCACCATACTGACAATATAGTACTTAAACACAAAAAAAAAAAAAAAAAAAAACGTTTACTTACAAACTAGAGAAATTGGTTAATCTCATACCTGTATAAAACAGAAACTACAATTTAACCTATTCATGTTAACTAAAACATGCAAAAATGACTTATCACTTTTTGGTAGGGATAATACTGTAACACAATACAGCATGCTCTCCTGTTATACTACCCATGCTAAAATATGATACCCAAATTTGGTTTTTGACAAATATTTAGAACATGCCAAATCTGGAGCAACAATAGCGAGGATGAAGTTTCCAGAGAGAAAAATACAATTATAAGAATGATAGGGATAAGAAACGGACAAACTGCATCTTTAATGAAAAGAGGTATTTTTTTTAAATGATTTTTTATATTGATCCCATACACAAGAGATCTATAAGCACACAGTGCAGTGTGTGGGGTGCAAATGAGGACTGAAATAGAGGTTTATTGATTTTTTTGAGAAGTTGCAGGTTTTAGTTATTCAGGATACATAGGTGGACAGAATAAAAGAGGATGAACAGAAGCAGGTTCGGTGTGTTTGCAGCTGCAATAGAAAGTGGAGGAATGATAGTTGGCAATTCACTGGAGCAGTGACCATAGATAGATGCGGTCTTTCCACACTGCATCTATGGTCTGTGAGAGAGGCTGAACTGAATCTATAAGAGAAGGATTGTTGATGAACCTAACTGCTCACATCTGGACAATGTCAAGGATTTTAAGAGAAGTTTTAAGCATATCACCCCAAACATGCAAGTATTATTCTAAGTAAGGATTTGAGGTTTATATGTAGTTAAGAGTTAGCTGGGTGTAAAATAACCTCTTGAACAAAAGAGAATGCTTTGCTTTTTTGGATGACCATGAGGCTATTGATGTGATATGTTTATGCCAAGAGAGACTGGAGGTAAATGTTAGTCTCAGCAGAGAGATCTGATCTTGTCTAATGACTTGTGTATGAGGGTAAGGGTAGGCGAGCTGAGATCTCTTTTGCTAGAGAAAAGCCAAGACTGTGTTTTGGTGCCATTGAACATAACGAAGTTGTACTTGCCCCACTTAAGGATAATACACAAATCAGTGTTTAAAAGCACTAGTTGTAGATTATATTGCAGCTGGAATGTTTGAGCACTGCATGGCTTATCAAATGAGTAGGATGAGTGGAGAGTATTATCATCTGCAAAGCTCTGGATAGGATTAGTAGTTATTGATTAGGTCATTTAGTAGTAGGAGAAAGAGGGTAGGTGATAGGACAGAGCCTTGATGGTGAAGTTCAAAGAGAAGGAGCCATCTGCCATGACTCAGAGAGAAATCTGGCTGCCCAATTACAGAGGGTGGCAGGGATACTAAAGGATGGCAATTTGCTAAGCAGGCCATGATGCAACACACAGTCGAAAGCTTTGGCAATTCAAGTTTCTCCAGACCTTTCCATGGCACATGTCCAGTGGTGGGTGAAACTGCCATGAGGTGAGCTGTGGATCCTAAATGGTGACCACTGATTAATTGGTAAGCCTCTAAGTAATGGAGGAGTTGGCTACTGATGACTTTCTCCATTATTTTGGAGGACTGATGTGATGTGATGGTCAGTAGGTTTCTGTCACCCTTTTTGGAATAGGATGGATATGTGATTGTTTCCATGCATTGGAATAAGAACCAGACATGTATAATAGATTGTAAAGACAATGCAGGATGGGTTTTAATTGTGGACCACAATGTTTAAGAATAATTGGAGAGATGCCATTGCAACCAGAAGAACTGTCAAGGTCTGTTATGGCACAAAGACTGGTATGAAAGTGCAGTGAGAGAAAATACTCCCAGACATGACTTCCATATAAAGAGAAACCAGTTTCTATGCCATGACATGGACAGTGCCCACCCCACAACTATTCAGACTCTATGACATGACCTGGCAGTGAGATTATGCACCATTTGACTGGGAAGACTTCTGATTCATTACCAACAGGTTCTGGCATGTGCACTAATTGTCAGCCAGCCTGCTGCACCACTGTTTTAACTGATATTCCCTTGAAATGGAGTAAGTTATGGATCTCTAAGTATGTTTGCCTTGAAGGGTAACACTCACACTGCATGGAAAAGAGAGGGGGAACAGAACTGTTCTGGAGACCAAACATTGCATTTGCCATTTCAGACCTCCAATAAGCTGGATGATGAATAACATCTACTACCTACCATCTTGCACTCAGTAGAAAGATATATATGATATAACATAGGCATATGTAATTATTTTCAATGTATAAAATTTTAAAGTTTCATATGACATTTTTATTATATATATATATATATATATATATATATATATGCACCAAACATTAAATATGAACATTAAATTAAAAATTAAACATTAAATATGCACCAAACATTACATAATCCAGCCAAGCTTACCATATATATATATATATGGTAAGCTTGGCTGGATTATGTAATGTTTGGTGCAGATAAGTAGGATTCTCCAGCCATTTTCAGGTTTTTAATCACAGAGACCTGTGGAGGGAAAAAAAACCTGACCACAAAATGGCAATAGGTAGTTATGTGCAACATTGCTACTAATTATTCAGCAAGATGCAGAAAGTATACTCAGTTCCTATGATAATGAAAGATGGATACCAGAAGACTTCATGATTTTAAGAGTTAAAAAAAAGGCTGTACTTAATATCCTTTGGGAAATGAAAAAAATCTAATTTTTTTTTTAGCTTATGTAATGGATAAAAGTTTAAAACATTCACTCTATATAAAAACAACATAAAAGTGAAATTTTAATGGCTTATTTTTACATCAATTTCTGTTTCTTTACAAATTTCTCTCTCTCTTTTTTTTTTTTTTTTTTTTTTACAATTCAGAATATTTTATGACATTTCAAAATATAAATTACTTAATAACTTAAATATGTAATATTTTTAACAATCATTATTATGATACATACTGGCTATTATCCTATATACAAATTACAGCCTACACTACTAGGAACTGTAATAAAATGGACGGAATGCATTAACAAATTCTGGAATGAAAAATTTCATATACTACAAACAAAAACAAACACATACACCCTAACTGTTAGTCATATTTTACAAATTAGTACTTCTGCAATATTTATTTTAACAACCTTTTTTAATAACATTTTAAATTCGGACATATAACGATCTGTAATATTAACTCGGAATTGGGACATGTCTATATTTATATATACTGACTTAGATCCGAGAACTAGAAATAACAATTAAATTTATTCAAAACTCAACGTTTCATCAGATTGTCAGACTTCTTCAGGCATGGAAACAGAGAAAGCAAATAAAAAACACTATAAGAAACATCGTATCACTTTAAAAATGACTATTATAAAATTCAGTTAGCTTTGAACTGTAGCTATAGTCCGTGTTGAAGTTCTATTGTTGGGCATCGCGTGCATCTTACTTCATGAGTGTGCCAATATCAGATAGCATAGCTGAAAGAGTCCGGTAGATTATAACTAAGGTTATTATTTATATGATGAGGGTCCATAACAATTTCCTTAGACTCAACTATATAGAGCTCCACCTCGTCACGGCATATATGAAGGTTTTAAGTTGTTGTCCAGTTTATCTCATGTTTACGGCCTTCATCATTTGTGTTCACTGAAAACAGTACATAGCTTGACAGGGCACTTGCTCTAGTTCTTTTGTAGGCAATGTCCCTCTGGTGTTCTTCCAGACGTAGGAGGATGGATTTTTCAGTTTGGCCATAGTATTGTTTCCCACAGTCACACACGATTTATTTTGTACACTCCTGGAAATTGAAGATGGTTGTGAGCTTGTTTGTATTTGATTAAAATCAATCTTAGTTTAGGAAGAGCAGAGAAGCAGGTTTTTATGTTAAATTTTCGTAAAATTCTTCTTAGTTTCGTGGAGAGCAAGCTGATGTATGTATGGTAAGGAGATATAACCTTTGGGGTTGTCTTGTGTTTCTGAGTTGTTTTGATGGAGGCGGTATCGATGCTTATTAATAGTTTTTGACGAGTAGCCATTACTTGTGAAGATTCTTTGTAGACGTTGTAGTTCATTTTTTAGCTCTTCATCATCTGACAGTATAGATCTGGCAAGATGTGCTAGAGTTGAGATGATACCCACTTTCTGTGCAGGATAGTGATGTGAGGATGCATGTAGGTATCTATCCGCGTATGTAGATTTTCTAAAGATTGAGATTTTTATAGAATCAGATGTCTTAGTAAGTCTTACGTCCAGGAAGGGAAGGGAAGAGATCCATTTTCTTCAACCTCATTGTTAATTTGATGTCTTGGTGGAAGTTGTTTAAATGATTTAAAAAAGACTGAAGGTTATTGGTTTCTAATTATATGGAATCTATACTCAAGAACAAAAATTGTTCTGATCAGTCTGTAAATTATTTTAGAAATGAAAAAATTATTTTTTGACTAAAAGCAAGGAAGGAACACCATTTAATGATCAAACCAGATAACAATAGAAAGAAGCTTCCACAATATGGAATATGCAGAGTTCCGTCCTAAAATCCAGCCTTTCCCAACTGAATGAATGAATAAATGAAGATGAACTGCTTGTTCATTCAGTATTCAGATGGATGCCTACTAATAGGAGAATGAACTAGCAATTTGGAATTCAGTGAACTAAATTCTATTCTCTATTGGCTTAAACCACACATATTTTCAATCAAATATCATATCATCTACGTTACTGCCTGGTTAAACAAAGTCCAAGATGTTTTCATTTAAGATATTATTACTATAGGTATCAATCTAAAAGAGGTAGAGTTAGCAGAATTAGTGAAATACTATGTTGAACGTAACTTTTTTTTCTTAGTAACTGATGTTACTAAGAAAGAGAAAGGGAAAAAAAAAAAAAAAAAAACGTGGCGATTCTACATAATGACAAAATTATTTACTCCGGCAACAGTTATAAGAAAAAAGGGAGGAGTAACTACAGTATTTAACACTAAACACTGAAACAAACTTCTTGCACGGCAGGAATTTTCAAGTATAGTGATGTGGACAAATTTCAAAATGGGAAATTCAAACATGCAACTGATTTGTGTCTATGATCACAATGAAGGGGTACAGCAGTTAAGCGGAAGAATTTTTTTGAGAAAGTAACAGATATAAAAAAAAGACAGACTGGTCTTATTGAAGAACTAACAACAGAGTAGACAATGAATCTCACACATACAGAAATGTCCTGGGAAAATTTGGAATGCAGACACTGGGAAAAATTATTTATAAATATTTCTAAGATTCAGGTTAAGATATCTGTAAATAATTAATTTTTCTTTAATCTAACAAATACAAGGAGTAACATTAGTGTTAATAATTTTTTTTTTTCCCTTTAAGACAATTCTCATAAACTTAAGAACTGTACAAGCTTGTCCAGAGCATTTGCAAAAACTCATGTCCATGGTGGGACCTGAACCCACAAACTGTTGATTGGAGAGCAGGTAAGCTATCCACTTGGTCAACTCAAGTACATCACATTGTTCCTTATGTCATAATGGCATTATGGCTCTTATGTTTTAAACAATCCATTATTACCGTTCTGCCTTGTATTCATTAGTGTCACAGCCACTGATGATTAGCTGTAATAATCAGGTTGAACTATCAAGAGGAAAAGGGAGGACTAACTAAAATTAATGGTAAGTATTTGTTATTAAAACGATTGTCTGAGATTAAGGATGTGCATAAATTCACACAAAGGTAACACACACAAAAAGACAACAAAGTCTTCACTCAATAAGTCTGAAGATCAGTCTTCAGCCTGATTCAAGGAAACAAAGAATATATATATGTACAGACACACACCCAGGGATGTGCTGCTAGATTTTTAACAATTGGCTCAAAAACCATGCAATGGGTTCTCTTTGTGAGAATTGCATATCCCACCTCATCCCCAAAAGTATAAACGAATTCCATTATAAGGAAACATCCATTTAATTTTGCCTGGGCTGTTTCTTCTTAGGATAATGACCCTATTAAGTTCACAACAATTCTATAAACATGAGATCTTTGACAGATGTTTGCCGAAAATTAATATTCTTGTAAAATTGGTACTGGTGAAAATCTCCAGGCAGGCTGCTGAAATAAATGTGCCCCAGCTGGACTGTTTGTATCACCATATATATATATACTAGCTTATTGTCCCAATATGTCTAGCCATCGTGGACTGAAGTGCATACCACTCTACAGCCATTAACAATCAACACTAAAATTTAAGTAATTGGGTCACACAAGCCAATACAAGCTGGCTCCAGCACAACACTGTATATACTCCACAGATGACAATGATGGGCTATAGGTTCTTGTACCTTTGTATGTGGATAAATGTTAAAATATATAACAAAAACAGGTGATCACCATTTAGTTTTGAGCATGCTAAGAGAGTATCACATTGAAGAGAAAACCACGTATGAAAGTTGCAAAACAGAATCAAACTGGAGTTGCATCCTGAACTTTCAGATGTAAGCTGTAGACTGACAATATTGATGAAGAGAGTACTGACTGATTCAGCCAGGAACAGAATAATCTAAACTTAAAGTGGACTCAAAAAAATAAAGGCAGTCCTGAGAAATGTCCTCATTACAATGGACAGTTTGCTATCGTCTCTTTTGACATAACAATGTACGATATCTACTAATAATTATGGAGACATGCCTGTTATTTGAAGTTATGGAACATGCCAGGTTTGTTAATAACAAAAACCAGTGTACAGATAGTAGAAAGCAGTATTTCATTGTAGCAGTTGAATACACATGGTATGGGAACATGACACGAACTCAGTAACTTTGAAAGAGGTGTCATATCCATATGTGCCATTGTCACTCAATTGGAGCATCCAAAATCAATGGTTGGCAATGTGATCAGTAAATGGAGACATTCTGGCATCACTAGTGAGTGCAGGAAAACACCCAAGGTTGCAGCCAAATATGAATGACAAGGTGGTGCTAAAACAGGTGGCACACAAAAACTGGCTACAATTGGCATAGACCATCCGTGATGAGTTCCAGAGCACCATGCTGAGCACTAATACTGTATGAAAAGAACTCCATTTACTGGGATTCCACAGAAGAGCAGCAGCACACAAATTGAACATCACAACAACAAACAAATCAGCTTGTCAGAACTGGTGCAAAGAGCATGAGGAGTGGACAACTGACTTAGCGGAAAATGGTATTCTGGAGTGATGAATCAAGATTCAACTGTTTCCAGTCTAATAGCAGGGTGTGGAGGCAGCTGGTGAACGTGTTACCACAGCGTGTTGTACCCATAGTAAAATTTGGTGGTGGAGGAGTAATGGTGTGGGGTGCATTCAGCTGGTTTGGAGTGGGAACACTGGTAATTGTCCATGGTTCCATGAATTCAGCTCAGTACATTGATATTCTGGATAATCAGGTGTTGCCTACACTGCGGAGTTTTTATGGAACAGACCCATGTTACTATCAAGACAACAATACCTCATGCCACAAGACTGCAACTGTTAAGGAATGGTATGAAGAGATGGGTGTTAAACAACTGCCCTAGTCTGTGCAGAGTCCTGACCCCATCAAACACCTGTGGGACAAATTGGAGTGGCAATTCATCCCACCAATCTCTGCCACACATTGGTGGAAAGCTTCCCTCAAAGGGTGGAGGAGGTGATAAAAGCAAAAAGGTGGATATACCCAATATTAGGGTTCATCTGCTGGTCTCAACTGTAAATTCCTAGTAGATAGTGTACTTATGGAACTGTAGTTGTGACTCTTCAGCATTTTGTTATAGCACTGTTTGCTATAGTGAGAGTTGACTATATATATATATATATATATATGTGTGTTAAAGATACCAAGCAATTTTATAAACTTGGTTTTAATCCTTTTTCCCAAGTAAGCAAACAAGCAGGTAAGTCAATTGCACATGAAGTATTTTCAGGTCTGATGCAACTCGTGGTAAAGGTGGAGTAAGCTCTGATCACTTTCCTTAGTATCTCCCATAATGCAAAGCACATCTCCTTGTGGACATGTATGATGTTATGCATTAAGGGAAGGGCCACTATCCAGACCGGTTTCGACCTTTATTGAGGTCTCATCAGTGGGAGCCAGACCCTGAGATGCCAAGGCTGAAGTAATGCAGAACTTAATGCATAGCATCATACATGTCTGCAAGGACATGTGCTTTGCATTATGGGAGATACTAAGGAAAGTGATCAGCACTTACTCCACCTTTACCATGAGTTGCCTCAGACCTGAAAATACATGAGGCACAAACTTGACTTACCTGCTTGTTTCCTTACTTGGGGGAAAAGGATTAAAACCAAGGTTATAAAATTGTTTGGTATCTTTAACGTATAGTATACCCAAGGTAAAAAACTTTCTATCTATCTATCTATCTATATATATATATATATATATATATATATAGCTATAAAAAATTATGGGAAGAATTTGAGAAAAAATATAGAAGATAAACAGCATTAAGATTGCAACATTCTGGAAGCTAATGAAAGAAGCTAAGGTGAAAAAAGTACTGCACAAGGAATCAAAGGTCTGGAGTAATTTGAGAAAAATTAATAAAAGCAGTGACAAAACAGCCATAGGAAATATTTAGGAGGAATGCAGCCATGGGTACATTTCAATACTGGAGGTAGAAGAGGCTATTATAAATCCATGTCAAATGAGGAAAGATAGGCAATACAAGTTATATAACACCAAGGACTCATCAGGGAACAGTTACCCATATTTGACTAAAAATTGTATAACTGACAATTTAGAGTATAAAAATTTAACATTATCTGCATCGCATAATTCGGAAGGTACAATCAAAAAACTAAAAGCACATGCAATTGAGATAGCTCTCGGTATCTTCACAGACCTAGCTTTTAAATGATGAAATTTCAATAATGGTCAAAATAAGTCTTGGTAGTGAATCTTTCCCATAACAAATGGCATTATATAGGCTTGAGAAGGGATTTTAGTGTGCATTATGTGATACTATGGCACTGGTTTGAAGTCAATTGGTTTTATATAACAATCCTAGTTGCAAGAGTATTAGAACAAGCTGGGTTCAGGACAGACCAAACAAGATCTGTCAAGGCCAATTTTCACTCTAAAACAAACAGCCAAGAAATCATGTGAATAATGGAAAGGATTGGAATTTTAATATTTTAATTTTGTTTTCTGGAAAAAGGCATATCATAATGTTAAAGAGAGAGAGAAATTTCACTAATTCCAAAGATTACTGGAATCAGTGAAGCACTGCCAAGAGGATGATGTCCTGACAATAATAGAAATAGAAGAGTATAGTAGGAAGTGCAACCGTGGTGGAGTGTAACTTATAAGTGACGAGTCCTCTCAGTGTGAAAAATTTGTACGAAATGGCATCAATAGTTTTGAAAGTGCATGGTGGGAGGGGTAGAGTGACCAGGACAGGATATTTAGTGAGATGTTGCAATAGGCAAAGAACACAGAGAGTGATGAGGTGGAAATATTTAGGCGAATCAGTTTGGCAAGCACAAAACAAATGATCATTTTGGAAGATTTGAACTAAAGCAGTATAAACTGGGAAGAGGAAACAACATATAGCAGTAAGGGAATGGAATTTCTAGAATTCTTGAGGGACAAATGTCTCAGAAAACATGAGGATCAAGAGTTTTAGATTAGTCCTTGCATCAGAGAATCCGATTGTAACTGAGATACTTCCATTGATGAGAGTGACCATATAGTTGTGACATGGAGGTTGAATTAAACATGCAGAAGTGTAAAAGAGAAAGGAGTTTATGTGGAATTATAAAGAAGATGACCATAATAATCTTACATCTTATAGACAAGCTTATACGTTGGTTATGCATTACTAAATCACTTAAGGAATTGACAATGTACTGGGTGATTATAAAATAACGTCAAGTGTTCAGAGCCCTCTAGCGAGTAATGTATTAGACGAAACACACCAATATTCAGTAAACATACACAGTGGAACATGGGGATTCAATTTAACGAAAAAAAAGTACTAAAAGTCGCCAACAGGGGGAATTTCGCTGTTTACCGAGTAAAATGCATTAATTTGCATTATTGCGTTTCTTGTGAGCGATCATGCAATAAAAGGAAAGGCTGCGAGATTTCTTATCATTCGTAGACAAACTGCTTTTCAATGCCTCTTACCTTACGTGAACGTGCTTTGTTAGTCAAACTCTATTATCAGCGGAATAATAATGCCAGTGTTTGTCTTCATGATTTTCGGCGTATGAAAAATTTACAGCGGAACATGGGGATTCGATTTATCTAAAAAAAAAAAAAAGAAGTACCAAAAGTCGCCAACAGGGGAAATTTTGGCACTGTTTACCGAGTAAAATGCATTAATTTGCATTATCGCGTTTCTTGTGAGTGATCATGCAATAAAAGAAAAGCCTGTGAGATTTCTTATCATTCGTAGACAAACTGCTTTTCGATGCCTCTTACCTTACGTGAGCATGCTTTGTTAGTCAAACTCTATTATCAGAGGAACAATAATGCCAGTGCTTGGCTTCATGATTTTCGGCGTATGAAAAATTTACGAAAAGGACCGATTAGCGTAACAAACTTATGAAAACTGATTCGGCAATTTGAAACTACTGGAACTTTAGCAGTGAAGGTAGGCAGGGGATGCAAACCGATCAATCACCAACAAGTTGAACAAGTTGCAACTGCTATTGTGGAACAGGAGATGACAAATGTGCAGGGTACCAGCAGTGCATGAGCAATATCTCAGGAAACGGATATCGCATACACAATGGTGTGGAAAATCCTACATCAAATGTTGAAGTTTTACCTCTATAAAATCAGTTGTGTTCAAGAATTGCGACCTAGTGATGTGACCACACGAATCGACTTATCTTTGAGATTCTTAGCACGCATGAAAGTGGATGATGCATAGCTGTGGCAGATTTTATGGAGTGACGAAGAGCAATTTTATTTGAACGGCGATATTAACACATGCAACTGTCGCATTTGGGCTGCAACTAATCCGCACGTGTGTCGGCAAATGCCTATCCACTCGCCCAAAGTCACAGTGTAGTGCGGATTTACAGCATCTTTTATCATCGGTCCATACTTTTACAAGGAAAATCGCAAAATGGACCAGTGACCTGTTCCGTCAATGCTGACAGGTATGCCAATACGCTACAAAACTTTGTAGTTCCACAACTGCAGCAAAGAGGACGTCTCGATTCGACCATCTTCATGCAGGATGGTGCACCACCCCACATTGGACTTCAGGTACAGCGTGTTTTGCGACATTTCTCTGACAGAAGAATCATTAGTCATGCATTTCCCACGGCATGGCCACCAAGATTGCCTGATCTCAATCCTTGAGAGTTTTGGCTGTTAGGATTTCTTAAAAGCATTGTTCAAACTTGGAATATCGGTACATGTCCTACATGTACCGATATTCCAAGTTTGAAAGATTGAATAGCGTTACACGTGAGACAATTCATTCTGATATGTTGCAAGCCACTGTGGAAAATGTTGTGCACCATATGCAGTTCCTGGAACATCAGAATGGTGGTCATATTGAACCTCATTTGTAATTAACAATAAACATCATGAAATGATGTGTGCTGTCTCTCATTTGCCATTTAGTCATTCATCAGTCACACCTACTAAAATTAATTTGGCAGCGACAAAACTCCCCCTGTTGGCGACTTTTGGTACTATTTTTTTTCCGTTAAATCGAATCCCCATGTTCCACTGTGTACGTCTATCGAATATTGGTGTTTCGTCCACTATATTACTCACTAGAGGGCTCTGAACACTTGACGTTATTTTATAATCACCCGGTATATAAGAATATAAATTAAAAATAAATCAAAATTTGCAATTCATAATAATCTTAGAAAGCAGATGTCAGCAGTTCCCTGGATGGAAGAATTGCAAGAGGGAGATAAACAATGCATCGGCTAGTGAAGAAATATTTACCAATAGCAATGGCAATTTCATTCCTTAAGGGAAAAGATAACATGATTTGGTGGATGACCAATAAAATCACACGGGAATGGCAGATGAAAAAGGAGTTGTGGAAAAAGTATAAAGAGAGAAGTGGGAAGAAGATGCATGAGGAATACAAGACTCAAGCCAGGAAAGTACTAGTATGGTAAGAAAGGCAAAAATGGAACATAATAATGGTTAGCATCACATTCGAAGAAAAATTCCAAGGAATTCTTTCATGATGTGAATGAATAACTCTGTTAGAAGGAAATAGGGTTCAAGTGGCTAATGCAAATAACGCAGTGGAGCTGTTCTTTGATCATTTTGAGGCATTAAATCCTGGAAAAGTAGGTTTTATTCCTGGAATGATAAGAAGTGTTGAAGGTTTATAAGTCCAAAAGTTTCAAATATTAAGTACTTTATAGTGGAAGGAGGATAACAGCAATTGCACAAGGGTGGTTGTAAAATGCAGGCATAAACCAATTTGTTTTTCTCAACTACAGACTAGTTTGTATATTTCTTCTGTAGCTGTTAACATTTTGGAGAAATTATTGAAAGATCGTATACAGAATTGGGCAGATGAGGATAAAATTATCTGTGAAGATTATGGATTTGTAAAGGAGGCACTCTTGTTTTAGTAATTTGCTTGCCTTTTTATCATAAAGTGACAATAGCCATTGATGAGGGGAAAGGTACATACTTCCATTTTTTGATTTTGTAAAAGATTGATAGGGTGCCATATGATAAGCTGATATTTAAGTTGTAACACATGGAGTTAGATATCAAATTAGTGGACTGAATTGAAAATTGGCTGTCTGATAGATATCAGAGTTGTGTGTAGGGAAGCAGATAAAGGAAAAGGAAGATCACAAGGGGAATTCTACAGGGATCAGTACTGGTATCTTTGCTTTTATAACCTTTATGTCAATGATATTGTCACTAGGTTGTAGAGAGGTATTCAGTTCCAGAGCCTTCCTGGATTAGCCATTTTGCTAGACTGAGGTTCTGTGATAATAATGCATTAGTACACTCCACACTAACTAATTATACCTCTCCCATGTCTCTAAAGAGCCATGTAACTGGAAGCTTAAATATTTAACATTAATTAAATGTCATTTAATTTATGTTAAATATTTAAATAAAATCAAACAGGTGATTATATTTAAAGGAGGTGATTAAATGAAATACATTGGTATAAAATTAAATGCATCAGGCTTCAGAACAATATGTATAATTTCAGTCATTACAGCAATAAATAACAGACATTTCTTTGACAATGTTCATCCACTTAGCCAGATTTTCTTCATTAAGCCTACCTGTGACCTACTTCCTTGGAATTGATCGATAATTATTTCTCAAGAACAACTTCTTTCTGTGATACATTAAATCCTGTAAAGCCATTGCCAAACATTTTCACCATGAGAATTATCAAATGTCAAGACAGGCCAAAACTTATGCCTGCATTTTTTTCTTTCGTATTGATGCTTATACCTTCTCTCAGTCACTAGCAAGAAATCAAAGCACTTCATTACTGAAATAAAGAGCCAATAGGCTTCACTTAAGCAAAGTAAGTTTATTCAAATTAAGTGGATATTGAATCCAACATTATTTCTTAGCCGAATAAGAAACTCAAAGATAGAAAATCTAAGAGTTTCATGCTGAATATAGAAAACTATATAAAAGTTCGGTGAGTCCAAGCATAAGCTAACACCTGCTACATGCTGGGGAAACTCCTAGTAAAGGTGGAGTAGTTTTAATCTCAGTTATCTCAGTTATACAGCAAAGCTGTATAACTGAGAGGAGACCTCCACATAGCCTTTAAAGCAATGCAGAGAACCGACCAGGGCTTCTGACCTAATGTTCAATCCTCACCTTCTCGTGGTGAATCCTGTTGGGTATCTACTTGGATACTGAACGAACGAGGAGCTGGCAATTTGGGATTTAGCTGACCAAATTGTATTTCTATTGGTTAAAACCAAAATACAAAATGATGGTACAACATGACAAAATTTCATGCTGGCTGGGGCATTGCCCGGTTGTAAACAAGGCCCCCCCTGTTGTTTTCGCCAGGGAACCAGGGTGAACAGCGAAAAGTCAGCTACTGGAACAAATCTGAAAACACACCCCACCCCAACTCACCAGAATTAAAGATCAGTATACTATCAACATAAGAAGCCTGAATCGCAAAGAAATGGAGCTAGCTGAGGAATTAGATAAGTACTAGATCAACATAATAGGGGTGACTGAAACAAAAAAGACAAAAACTGGTGAGATCTTTCTGAGCAATAAATACAAAATGCTATATTCAGGGCAATTACAATCAAGGAAAAGAAGCAGTAGCCATAGTATTCAACACAAAATACGAGGCTCATCTTCTTGAATGGCAGGCAGTGTCAAGTAGAGTAATTTGGGCAAACATCAGAATGGGAAACTGGACAATGAGACTTATTTGTGCCTATGGTCCCACAGAAGGCTCTACTAAGTAGAAGTGGAGGAATATTTCGAGGCTCTAAAGAAAGCTACTGACACAATGAAAAAGGAAAAGTTGGTCCTTGTTGAGGATCTAAATAGCAGAGTAGGAAGTGATTGTCAGACATACAAAAATGTTTTGGGAAAATTTGCAGAAAAGAGCAAAGCTAATAATAATGGCAAATACCTGTTGGATTTCTGCTCAGGACAAGGACTGGTTATTACTAACACCATGTCACAACATAAAAATGTGCACAAATTCATATGAAGAGAAGAGGCAAGGAATAAGAAAAGTCTCATTCACTATGTTATTGTTGATAGTGATGTTTTCTCCCTGGTGCAGGATACCAGAGTGTACAGAGGATTTGAAGTTGGAAGTGATCAATAGTCTTGAGCTGGATAAAATTGAATTTCATATTGAAAAGAATGACATGTAAGAAAGTTTTAAAGCGAATAAAACTTGAGCAGCTCTCAGATGTGAACTGTAGACTAAAATACACAAAGATTATTGAAGGAAAAATGAAAGAGTTTGAGAACAGGAACCAAACCTTGAAGAAAACCCTGACTGATTCAGCTAGAGGCATGTGGTAAAGTTGTCTGCAAGGATAGAAAAATTAGAACTCCATGGTGGACACAGGAAGTTAAAGAGGCAGTGAAGGAAAAGAAGAAAGCATATCAAAAAGTTCCTGTCAAATAAGTCAGCTTGTGCTCTTAGAGAATAGAGACAAATGTAAGAAAGATAAACAGTGTGTAAAACTAGCTAAACAAAAGTCATGGGAGGACTTTGGCAAGAACCTAAAAAATAAATATCAAGAAGGTGGCAAAATATTCTAGAGGAAAGATTGCTGTAAAAGGAGTTAAAGATGATAAAGGTGACATGAAAATGGAAGAAAAGGATATCCTTGAAGTATAGAGTAATTACTTCGAAAAATTGCTAAATGAAACAAGTAGTGATGACAGCACAGTGATAAAAAACACTGACCAGGCATGCAGTCAGGATTCCATATCCATACTTGAAGTAGAAAAAGCCATCAAAGGCTTGAAATGTGGAAAGGCAGCAGGAGTAGATGATATTCAACCAGAAATGCTGAAGTATGGTAGTATTAAAGTCATACAGTGGCTGCACTGCATAGTTCAGAATGCCTGGACAAACAGAAGGATGAATTCCCAATGATTGGAGTAGAGCTCTCATAGTACCCATATATAAAAAGGGAAATAAAACTGAATGTGAGAATTACAGAGGTATTTCCCTACTGAGTGTTCTGGCAAAATCTATGCAAGTATACTTAAGAAACGGTTGAGAAGAATTGTGGAAGAAAAGCTTGGTAAAGAACAAGCTGGATTCAGGACGAATAGAGGCAGGATCAGATCTTCACTTTACGATAAATAGTCAAGAAAGCATGGGAATATAACAAAGATCTGTATTTAAGTTTTGTCGATTTGGAAAATACATATGACAAGGTGCCAAGAGAGAAGCTATTCAATACGCTACAGTTATATGGTGTCAATGGGGCATTATATCAAGCAATACTTAGTCTTTATTTGAGTTGCAAGTCAGCAGTTAGAATTGAAGGAAGTACAGGAAGATGGTTTAATGTTAAATCTGGTGTGAGACAAGGATGTACATTATCCCCTCTGTTATTCATTATCTATATGGATCACATTATGAAGGAAAGTGGTATTAAACATGATATCAAAATTGGAGATGTTAATGTCAGCTCTTTGCATTATGTGGACGATGTTATACTTCTAAATAAACCCGCTACAAGTCTGCAAGATTCTCTGACTAAATTGAATAACTGTTGTAATAGATATGGTATGAATGTTAGCAATAAAAAGACAAAGACAATGAAAATAGGCAGAATCATTGAAAATGTCAACTGTGTTGTGAATGGAGAACCTGTGGAACAAGTAAAACATTTCAGCTACTTAGGCACGATTTTTAGTGAAGATGGTAAATTAAATATGGAAATAGACAACAGAATCAACAAAGCTGGTATGGTAGGATGTCAATTGAATAAATTCATATGGAATAAGAGAGAAATTAGTCAGAACATTAAATTAGCTGTATATAAGACAGTGTTCAAACCTGTTTTAATTTATGGATCTGAGAGCTGGGTCAGAAGTAAAACACTTGACCAAAGACTAGAGATCGCAGATATGAGAGTCCTGAGAAAGATTAGAAAATAAACATCTGAAAATCAAATCTGAAAATAAACCCCAACTCAACCTCACCAGAGTTAAAGATCGGTACTATCAACGTAAGAAGCCTGAATGGCAAAGAAATGGAGCTAGCTGAGGAATTAGATAAGTACCAGATCGACATAATAGGGGCGACTGAAACAAAAAAGACCAAAACTGGTGAGATCTTTCTGAGCAATAAATACAAAATGTTATATTCAGGCAATGACAATCAAGGAAAAGAAGGAGCAGCCATAGTATTCAACACAAAATACGAGGCTAATCTTCTTGAATGGCAGTCAGTCTCAAGTAGAGTAATGTGGGCAAATATGATAATGGGGAACTGGACAATGAGACTTATTTGTGCCTATGGTCCACAGAAGGTTCTACTAAGGTAGAAGTGGAGGAATTTTTTGAGTCTTTAGAAAAAGCAACTGACACAATGAAAAAGGAAAAGTAGGTCCTTGTTGGGAATCTAAATAGCAGAGTAGGAAATGATTGTGAGACATACAAAAATATTTTGGAAAATTTGGAGAAAAGAGCAAAGCTAATAATAATGGCAAATATCTGTTGGATATCTGCCCAGGACATGGACTGGTTATTACTAACACCATGTTCCAACATAAATACGTGCACAAATTCACATGGAGAGAAGAGGCTAGGAATAAGGAAAGTCTCATTGACTATGTTATTGTTGATAGTGATGTTTTCTCCCTGGTGCAGGACACCAGAGTGTACAGAGGATTTGAAATTGGAAGTGATCACTATTTAGTCTTGAGCAGGATAAAATTGAATTTCATATTGAAAAGAATAACATGTAAGAAAGTTTTAAAGCGAATAAAAGTTGAGCAGCTCTCATATGTGAACTGTAGGCTAAAATACACAAAGATTATTGAAGAAAAAATGAAAGAGTTTGAGAACAGGAATCAAACCTTGGAGATTCAGTGGCAAACTATGAAGAAAACATTGATTGATTCTGCCAGAGAGGCATGTGGTGAGGTTATCTGTAAGGATAAAAAAATCAGAAATCCCTGGTGGACACAGGAAGTTAAAGAGGCAATGAAGGAAAAGAAGAAAGCATACCAAAAGTTCCTGTCAAATAAGTCAGCTTGTGCTCTTAGAGAATATAGAGACAAATGCAAGAATGCTAAACACTGTGTAAAACTAGCTAAAGAAAAGTCATGGGAGGACTTTGGCAAGAATATAGAAAATAAATATCAAGAAGGTGGCAAAATATTCTGGAGGTTGATGGAGAAGCTTAAGAATGGAGGAAAGAGTGCTGTAAAAGGAATTAGAGATGATAAAGGTGACATGAAAACGGGAGAAAAAGATATCCTTGAAGTATGGAGTAATTACTTTGAAAAACTGCTAAATGAAACAACCAGTGATGACAGCACAGTGGTAAAAAACACTGACCAGGCATGCAGTCAGGAATACACATCCATACTAGAAGTAGAAAAAGCCATCAAAGGCTCGAAATATGGAAAGGCAGCAGGAGTAGATGATATTCGACCAGAAATGCTGAAGTATGGTGGTATAAGAGTCTTACAGTGGCTGCACTGCATAGTTCAGAAAGCCTGGACAGAGGGACGATTTCCCGATGATTGGAGGAGAGCTCTCATAGTACCCATATATAAAAAGGGAAATAAAACTGAATGTGAGAATTACAGAGGTTTCCCTACTGAGTGTTCCTGGAAAGATCTATGCAAGTATACTTGAGAAATGGTTGAGAAGAATTGTGGAAGAAAAGCTTGGTGAAGAACAAGCTGGATTCAGGCCAAATAAAGGCTGTCAGGATCAGATCTTCACTTTACAACAAATAATTGAGAAAGCATCGGAATATAACAAAGATCTGTATTTGAGTTTTGTCGATCTGGAAAAGGCATATGACAAGGTGCCAAGAGAGAAGCTATTCAATACGCTAAAGTTATATGGTGTCAATGGGGCATTATATCAAGCAATACTTAGTCTTTATTTGAGTTGTAAGTCAGCAGTTAGAATTGAAGGAAGTACAGGAAGATGGTTTAATGTTAAATCTGGTGTGAGACAAGGATGTACGTTATCTCCTCTGTTATTCATTATCTATATGGATGACATTATGAAGGAAAGTGGTATTAAACACGATATCAAAACTGGAGATGTTAATGTCAGCTCTTTGCTTTATGTGGATGATGTTATACTTCTGAATAAATCTGCTACAAGTCTGCAAGATTCTCTGACTAAATTGAATAGCTGTTGTAATAGATATGTTATGAAGGTCAGCAATAAAAAGACAAAGACAATGAAAATAGTCAGAATCATTGAAAATGTCAACTGTGTTGTGAATGGAGAACCTGTGGAACAAGTCAAACATTTCAGCTATTTAGGCACAATTTTTACTGAAGATGGTAAATTAAATATAGAAATAGACAACAGAATCAGCAAAGCTGGTATGGTGGGAAGTCAATTGAATAAATTCATATGGAATAAGAGAGAAATCAGTCAGAACACTAAATTAGCTGTGTACAAGATAGTGTTCAAACCAGTTTTAACTTATGGATCTGAGAGCTGGGTCAGAAGTAAAACACTTGACCAAAGACTAGAGACCAGAGATATGAGAGTCCTGAGAAAGATTATAGGCATGAACAGATGGCATGAATGGCAATATCATATTAAAAACGAGGATATTAGGAAAGAACTTGACATTGTCAGCATCCAGGAATGAGTTAGCAGAGCTAATCTTAGGTGGTATGGTCACTTAATCAGAATGGGCGAGGAAAGATTAGCAAAACAAATGTTCTCTGCCAGGTTGGCAGCAAAACGATCCAGAGGAAGACCAAGATATAGGTGGATTGATACGGTACAAAATGCTTTAGACGATAGAAATATAAGATTTGATAATGTTGGAGTCTTGACAAGTAACAGACTGATTTGGAGGAAAATTGTAGATAGGAAGTTAGTAATGATGTAAATTTTTTCATGTAGTACTATCATATCCTGTACATCCCTTGAGGGTACATGGCAGGAATTTGATTATGATGATGAGAAAGATTAGAGGCTTGAACAGATGGCATCAATGGCAATGTCATATTAAAAACGAGAATATTAGGAAAGAACTTGACATTGTCGGCATCCAGGAATGCATTAGCAGAGCTAATCTCAGATGGTATGGTCACTTAAACAGAATGGGCGAGGAAAGATTAGCAAAACAAGTGTTCTCTGCCAGGATGGCAGGAAAACGACCCAGAGGAAGACCAAGATATAGGTGGATTGATACAGTACAAATTGCCTTAGATGATAGAAATATAAGATCTGGTAATATTGGAGTCTTGACAAGTAACAGACTCATTTGGAGGAAAATTGTAGATAGGAAGTTAGTAATGATGTAAATTTTTCATATAGTACTATCATATCCTGAACACCCCTTGAGGGTGCATGGCAGGAATTTGATAATGATCATGATGATATCTTAATATTTGAGGAGAGAGAGTACGATATTCATATACATGACTGTAGTATGTGAGCGGGATTAAGACAGCTTGGCTCTGCCAATGCCCCTTAATGTGAAATGCCGATTGTATTATAGATCTTGTCTGTTAGTGTAGCATTACTTATAGATACTTTTTATTTAATTAAGTGTTTGATTAATATGTACCATTATTTAGAATGAATAAACTTTCATGTTTTCTTTACCCAAAATACGTGTCTAATCCTTCAAGCCAATGCACCACTTGCTATGAATAGAACCTGTATAAGTTAAAGCGTGGGAACTGGTTACGACTGCAATATTAATATAAATATCATAAGAGTTTGTTTGTATTAGATTGCTAAATCATGTAATAGTTTGTGGGCTGACTCTCTGACAATATTAATTCTATTGTATAAGAATTAAGATGCCGCAGCTAAACAAATCAATTTTCTTAATTCCGAAAAAGAGTGGACTTCAGATTTTCAGCCAGGGAGAATTTGGCTCTACCTTGGGGCAATATCTTTGTCTGAAAGATTTGCACACGAGTTCAATTTAGAATGAGGCCACAGAAAGGTTGGGAACTTTGATAGATAGCTGTAACTAAGGGATTGAGAAGTAAGGGAAGAACAAAGCTGAAATAACCCAAGGTACAAACAAAATTTAGAAAAAATAAGTTAAAAGAAAAACAGAACATGAATATTAGGAAATATTACACCAGGAACCTTTGGTATGATTGCTTTTTTTTTTTTTTTTCCCAAGATTGCTTCTTTAACATCTTGTATCCACCATGGTGCTCTATTTTTCTATCATTGCAGACAGCTTCACCAAATATCTCTCTCTAGCTGAATCAATGTTTTCTTCAGAGTTTGCCACTTAAACTCCAAGGTTTGTGGTTGTAATCTTCAGAAATAGTGTACACTGGTTTTGGACACCAGTGTATGATCTGAGAATCCTTTGGGTGATATCACAGAAATAAGCATTGAAGATTTTCATGTATTTAAAAGTTGTCACTATTGAAAACCTTGGAATCTGTCATCCAGGACAGATTCCAAGCAATGACAACATTTTTTCAAGTATAAGAATGAAATAATTATAAATTCATGTTATCCAGACTTGCAGGTACATACACACACACACACACACACATTCTTTTATTTTTATTTTCTCGATATTGCTATAAGTACTTTCAAAAAATTGCAACTTTTCTTACATAATGATTTTCAGCACATTAATCTTCCTACCACCACAAAGTATGTATCAATGGACCAAACATGGATGTATGGTGTATTATTGCAATAACATGGATGTATGGTGTATTATTGCAATAACATGGATATAGTGTATAAGATGGATAGATTGTTCACTGCAACCAGTTGGTCAGTTAAGATCAGTGATAATTTTATTCTGTTAATTCAGAGCAATAAACACATATTATATCATTTGATCACTTTACTCTTTCATAAAAACAGATCACAAAATTCTATTCTTCCTTCAATTACTATTTTTTTCATTCTAATGAGCAATCAAAATTCTAAAGGATGACTATATAATAAAAACATAAGCATACAATTAAGAAAGTCATTATAGAAAAAATTATATACATGGTATATGCTAAGAGAAAATAAACTACATAAAAACCAGGAATGCTTTTTTTATTCCTGAGTTTTTTTTTTTTTTTTTTTGTAAATGGAACTGTCATTAGTGTATATAACACAAAATATGTATATACTTTGAATTTTAAATAAAATTTTACTAAATAACTGAGGTACGATTACAACTGCTGCAATAATTAATGATATTCACTGTCTCATAAAAAGTGAGTAAATATATTCATTATATTAACATAATAAATAAACTGAAATCACTAGATCAAAAAACAACATATAAATTAGCAGCCTTTTACATATATAAAATATACATCTGGAAAAAATGACTAGTATGAACAACTTGTACGTGCTGAGTAAAATTTGCACATAATCAAAAATATTAACATCTAAAAATAAAACACAAAACTCTTAATCATGATATTCAAGACTTGAAAGAATATTTGCCACTTTACATTATGAGTAACAATTTTGGATATTATCTTTCATATTTACAATTTCAAGATTAATACATAAAAAAGGTTACTATTTTTTCCATTCTAGATGAAAAGAAAAATTTATTTAGGAAAATTGTAACTCAGAGAAATCTTTAGATTTTTTCCTGACTAAATTTCAATGCAAAAAAAAATTTTTTTTGAAAATTAAAAAAAATTTATTTTTGCAGAACTTGAGTTCTTTCTCTCCCTCTCCCTCACTCACACACACCATGCACACTAATAATATATAAATATATAAAAAAGGAGTAAAACAAAGATATCACATTTACTTTCTTATATTTGTTTCACAATTTGAATTAAGAACTAGTTCTGTTCTTAGAAGAGTATACTGTAATTCAAAAAATTTAGTTCAAACTGACTCCATGTGATTTTTTGGAAAAAAAAGAAGTGAAAGTTAATAATCACAACACCCCTCATTAGGGCAACCTAATAGAATGCTCACTATTAGTAGAGGGAGCAGGTGATGATGGAGGTGCCACTGATGTAGCTGAACCAGTAGAATACATTCTGTACATCTCCTGTGAAAGTTTGTGAATATATTTTATATCTGGTCGATCACAAGGGTCAGGACTTATACAACTATCAACAAGGCTTCGAAGCTGGGAACAAAATGAAATAAAATTACTTAATTACTAAAATAATGCTGAAATGCAGAAATAATGCTAGATCTAATATCTACTTGACTTATATAATGAAATAAAATTCTTTTGCAGAACATATTTTAGTTGTAAAGAATTAATATGCATCAAAGTTACAAAAAAAAAAAAAAAAAGCAGAGAAACTTCTAGTTATGAATTATCTCCAGAGTTCAACAAGCTAGAAAGAAAAAGTATAGCAACACAAATGAATCAATCATATAAAATATCATTCAATCATTTCTATCGTTTGATGGTTCAAAATCAAAATAATCAAAATGAAACTTTCACACTGCCTATATGGATTAATGGTCTTCTGACCATTAATCCATATAGGCAGTGTGAAATCTAATTAGATATAAAAAGAAGAAAGATTAATTAGCAATATAGGATTTAGCGAACCAAGCTATATTTTGTCATTGTCAACCACAATTATTGCTCTACTAGAAACTCTTAGGTCAGGCAGATTAAAGCTCTCCATTTCTTTCTGTCCTTCCATATTCTTTCTTCATGAACAGGGTTCCAATTTGTCTTTTTTCAAAATTTCTCTATCTGGTGTCTTTCTGCCTTTTCCATGTCTGTTTCAGTCATTTCTCCTCAATTTTCAATTCATACATTCTTCTTCTTCTTGGCTTTCTTTCTGAATTCATTCTCTTTATTATGTCCAAACCATTTCAAGTGGGAATTTATAAGCATTTCTTCAGCACTTCCACTTATATATTTTGTATTGGTGTAAAACTAAAAATATGATTAATTAAGAATGATATGTTGTCACGAATGCAACACGCATGCATGGCAGAATGTGAGAGTGTTTGTGGAGAGAATAAACAGGAGACTAGAGAGATATGGATGTGTTGAAAGTGTGATATTCAATGAGTCATTAGTAAAGATAAATCAGTAACTGGTGGATGGAATGAAAGAGCAAGTAATTGCAGGAGCAATTACACAATCTTTTTCGTTGGTAAGCAATGATGGGATGCAAAGTATACACTTCATGGAGAAACTTCAAAGGAGGTGGAGGAGATGAGAGATCTGGGAGTAGAAATGGACAAGTACACGAAATTCATGGGCCATATTGCACAAGTTGTGAAGTTGTCACATCGGATAAATGACAATGATGCAGAGGATCTTGACATGCAGAAATAAAGAGGTTACGATTTCATTGTATAGTGCCTCAGGACTCATGGATTATTGTGCACAGATTTGGTCACTGGGTTTTCATTGTGAATGAGGATATGTTACAAAGGGTACAGAGAAAATTCACAAGGATGGTCAGGGGTTGTTATCAGGTTGACATGGAAGAGATTTTTCATAGCATGGGGAGGGGGGGCAAAACAAGAAGCCATCCCTGGAAAGTGTATAAAGAGGGTATAAGAAGAGGAAAGATACAAGTTCTTTACATGGAAAGTGGAATGCATTGCCTGAGTGTGTTGTGAATGTAGACACATTGAATCAGTTTAAGGAATGTTTGGATAAGTTTTGTGTATGTGATAATGTGTGCTTCTCACGAAGAGTCTGAATCCATGAAGATCAGATGTTAATACTAATATATTAATGTCTACCATCAAGCTACTGACCTCAATCTTCTTTAAAACAATGAACCTTCAATCAATTTCTCCACTACCTAGAGAGACACACACACCAGTACTGATTCTGTCTCTCTAGATCCACAGCCACTCTGTCAAGCCTACATCGTCTAACAATGAACAAAAGTTGGGAGAAACATGCTATTGCTCTTGCCATTTCAGAACATTTAACTGTCTGGCATCAACATATGATGTAAATTGCTGACCTGTTATTAACTACCATTCTGTAATTAGAGAGAGTGCTTCCTCGTGCTACAAGGTTTTGTTCTATCACCTACCCTCCCTCTCTCCTATCTATAACTTAACTGATGACAGTACCCGCCATTCAACTTGCTTATTCAACAAACCATACAATGCCAAGTATTCCTACCTTCAAAGCTGTCTGCAACCACTGTCTTAAACACTGGTCTCCATACCATCCTTCCATGAGAAGAGAATAACCTGATCACCTTCAATGCTACCAAAATGCAGTATTGCCTCCAGCTTGTTTCTCACAGAAGAAACAAGCAGGTTTGAAGAAACCTCAGAAAGAAAGAAAGAAAGGCTGCAACAGCCTTTCTTCTGAAGTTTCTTCTCCAACAATTATAATTTCCAACTCTTCAAGAAAAGTATAACGTCAATAGGTTTTTCTTTCCCAATCCTCACTTGCACCCCACATATACAGCATTGATGTGTTATAGGTTCTCTCTCTCATATATGATTTATGTATATATATAACCAGTAAGAATGCAAACGTAATTATGCAGTACTATCGTATTATCCTGCTCTTCACTTGATGATACAAACCACAAATTACCACATCAAATTATTATTATATTAAAATTGATATGATCAATTATCTAGGATCTGCTACCTACCTGTTCTGAATATAGATCACTAGGCAGTGGAGGATATTCACACTTTTCTATCTTTTTACACAAAGAAAACAGATTCATTTTGTCTCCATAAAATGGTGATTGTAGTGCTGCCATCTGCAGAAAAATAGATAAGGTGCTATAGCTCTATTAAAACAGATAAGGAGCTCCAGTAAAAAATTTAATCTAAAAATAAAATTCTTTAAAAATATAAGTGTGTGTGTGGAGGGGTATCATTTATTTCATTTTGATTAAAATCAAAATGAAATAAATGATACCAGCAAGCTCTTCAAATAATTCCTCTAGATTAATTTAGAGGAATTTGAACATAATCTATTTCTGGAAATGAAAAAAAATCCCAACTAGAACGATTCAACATGAATGAAATTCACGTGTCAAAATAAAATTTTTGAACTATTTAATAGCTATGTGTGTGTGTGTGTGAATGAAGTTACTTCACGTGCAAACTTTGTTTGCTTACACTTGGATAAAGGATGAAATCAAGAATATAATTTCTTAGTATCTTTAATTTATAACATAATCAAGCAGAAAAACTTTCAATATCTATCTTTAATTCAGAGTATTTTAGTATTAGGGCGTGACATCTTTTGGCTACTTGTACATGGAAATATGAGATCTGGCTAATGGCCCATACATGTCTGTAAGGATATATGCATTGCATTCTGGGATACTAAGGCAAGGATACAACTTTTCCATAAATTTTAATTTATGGAAAAGTTGTTCAAAAAACATATCAACATTTTGCATTTTTCATCTCTTGCACATACAAAGCACTGAGGAGCTATAGCTTCCACAACCTTTTGTGTGCTGAGTTGATATACAGTAGTAACAGATTTATCCAAACAAGCTGAATTTTTGCCAAGTTTTTGGTTTGGTTTTTGTTTCAGTTTAAGTTTGAGTACAATACTTTGGGTGAGTGCTGCATGTTTTAACTGTCTCTATGATATTTATTAATAGTGTTGTGCATTTTTAATTTTGTGAACAACTTGACATTCCTAGTATTATTCATTTTGTGCAGATATAACATGGATACATCTCCAAGAAAGTGCTCTTGGAGATGTACTCTTTCTCATCACACATCCATAACTCAAAGAGAAATTGCCAATGAGTGTGGTGTTGGTTTGGGAACTGTTAATGCAATTTTAAAGAGGCTTAGGGAGACAGGTACCTTTTCTTCTGACAAAAGGAAAATGTGGGTGAAAAAGGAAAACTACACATTCAAGATTGTTTACTAGTTAGGAAAAACAAAATGAATCCAAGATTGTCTGCTGAAGAATTAAATAGAGACTTGGCAGCTAGTGGGATTAATGTTTATCAAATGACAGTCCATCAAAGATTGTTGGAAGCAAGGAGAACTGCCCGCAAATCAAAAAAAGAAACAATTGTTGACAAAGGCTATGATGCAGAAAAAGAGTTTACATTGAGCAAAAGTGTACAAAGTGGAGGAAGGTCATATTTTCAGATGACAGCCATTTCTTTGTTCTAAGGAGAGTGAGTAACCTATGTTTTCAAATTAGCGGCTGAGAAGACTTCTCCTGCCCACCTTCGACATGCTCCTGAACACTCAGATCAAAAGATATTCAGGATTTTGCTCCATGCCACACTTAAAAAAAGTGAAAGAATCCCTCAAAAATCATAACATCCAATTGCTTCAGTGGCTAGGTAACTCTCCTGACATTAACCCAATAGAAAATTTGTGGGCAACAGTGCAAAAGAGATTTGGAAAATTAAATTGCAATACAAAGGATAACTTAATACAATCCATGCCTAAGCGAATTAATGAGCTTATTAGGAACAGAGGAGTACATATAAATTATTAGGAAAAGTTGGAGTTTAATTTTTGTATTTATTTTCTTGCAAAATTAAAATTTTCCTTGAAATCTGAGTGTTAAGATTAATTTGTTCACGACCATATATTATTATTAGATCTCCAGGCAGTCTCATCAAGGAGGAGGGCATAGAATATTTAAACCAGCTATCATACATTCTCTTAAACTCAGTTACACCAGATGCACTCACTATTTCAACAGAGAAGCTGTCCCACTCACTCATGGTTCTGTAAGAAAATAATGTAACTCTCATGCCTTTCTCACCATGAATGTTCTCCTGTTCTCTCCCCACCTTCCACATAATGAAAAACTTGATCAACTTTGAGAGGATGTTATCCTATAACATCCTCTCAAAAGTTTACAGACCTAACATATTTTCCCTCCCCACACATTCTCAATCCATCCTCCTAATCTATATTTCATATAGATTATTCTTGTAGAAAGGCTTAGACGTTCGTTATACATACTCATTAAATAACTTAAAGAAATTATAACATACCAAGGATATAAATTAAATTAAACTTTAATCTATTTCCAATATTTGGCAACATCACGTTGCCATCTTCACAGGAACTTAAAATAAAGACACATGCACATAGTAAATGAGGAGGAAGCAGGAAGCTATTGTTTTTCCTAAAAGCCCTGATGGTTCCCCCTAGTGGGCTATGTAGGTATTCTTATTGGGCTGAAGGTCTTCTGATGTAAGTCTCCCAAATTTGGGGCAGTCTCATGCAACCAAATTTGTTGAGGTTTGGCATGTTCCTTAGGACTGAGGCTGATTCCATGAATAGCCTTTCAAATTTGAATTTACTATGGTGTATTACAGTGGCTTTCTTCCACCGTATTCTATGGCATGTATCCAGAACATGGTCTGCAAGACCAGAGTGGCTGTACTGGTGAAACCAAATGTAGTCCTTGTGTTCTGAAATTCTGATATTTGCTGTCCTGCCTGTTTGGCCAAAGTAGGACAGCTTATAGCTGCAAGGGACATGGTATACGCCAGGTAGGTCAAGGGAAAGTGGTTGGTCTTTAGTGGAGCAGGTAGGGGACGCCAATTTTCTATACTGTCTATAACACGAGGTCAAGTCATGTTTTTTTAGTATTTTTGTAATTTTTTCTGAGGTGCCTCGGATGTAGGGAATGGTGATGGATTTAGAGTAATCCTTGTTGTGAAGGGGAGTGGGTTACTGATTTCAATATTTTTTGGATTTTTTTTGGGAGGGGGGCAGCCATTGGCTGAGTAAGTGTTGAGGATGTGGTTTAGTTCTGTGGTTAGGGCATTGTCATTTGAACAGATAAGTTTAGCCCTGTTGTGTAGTGTCTTAATAACTCAATATTGTTGTGAGAGGGGGGGGGGGGTTGTTGGTGAATGTATCTGCCTGTATGAGTGGGTTTTCTATACTGAGAAAACCAAGGTTCCATCAGGCTGGCAGGTGACTAGTGTGTCTAAGAAAAAGAGGCTGGTGTTTTTCTTTTTTTCCAGGGTGAACTTGATTCTGGGGTGTTGGTTGTTTAAGTGTGCTAGGAAGGAGAGGAGTGTATCAGAGCCATGTGGCCAAATAGCGAACACATCATCAACATAGTGAAATCTATGGTCGGTTTTTGTGGGGCAGAGTTTAAGGCTTTCTCTTCAAAAGTCTCCATAAAGAAGTTGGCCAAGGGTGGGCAGAGTGGTGAACTCATGGCTGTCCCCTCTATTTGTTTGTAGAATTTTCCTTGCAAAACGAAATAGCCTGAGTCCATTGTGAACTGAAACAGGGCTGAGATATCGGGAGGAAATTTAGCTTGGATTAGCTGTAAGGTTTCTTTGAGTGGGATATTTGTGAATAAGGAAGAGACATCAAAACTGACCATTGTGTCAGTATGTTGGAGTGTAAGGTTTTCTATGCTGGCTTTGAAGTGGGCTGAGTTTTTTTTATATGTGATAGTGTGTTGCCAGTATACTGTGTGAGCGCTTTGGCCAAATGTTTAGCTAATTTGTATGTGGGGGAATCAATGCCATCCACTATGAGACGTAATGGCACATTTTCGTTATGTATTTTTGGGAGTCCATATATAGGAGTTAAAAGCTAACCTGTGTAGTCCGTTTGGTTGAGTACTATGGTGGCATTTCCCTTATCTGCTTTGGTGATTACTATTTCTTTGTTTTTCTTCAATTCCTGCAGAGTTATTGGATATGTTAGTTTTTGGTGGTCTTGCTTTGGTGAGAACACACCTTACATCCAGTCTAATATTATTGGTGACGGGGTTTGGAAGGTAGTGGATCCCGCGTTCAATTCGGATCATTATATCCTTGGCTGGTAATTTTCTGGAAGCAATGGCGAAGTTGTGATCATGTGAGAGAGCGTTGAGTGCTTCAGGCTTCAAATTAACTGAGGAAAGGTTGACTACTATTCGGTAGGAAGTTTTGGTTCGGAGGTTGAATACTTTTTTAAATTCTCAAATTTCTTGATATGTCGAACTCATATTTTTTAAAATTCTTTATCCACAGCAGTGCATGAGATGTCGTATAAAATTGACCAAAGCTCTTATTCAAGCGCCCGAATAGCTAAGTTTGCGTCAGTTAGGAGAAAGTGAGTGGCGGCAATTTGTTCTTGTAGCAGAGGTTGGCTGGCGAGGTTATACATTTGGAGAGCCTTTTGGGAAAAGAAACAGTGCTTGAATTTAACACAATTTGGGATTACCTGATTATCCCTGCAGCGTTTTAGGAAGGTCAGACGATTCAGTTGTCTTGATAGCTTCAGCTTCATTTTACCGTAATGGCAGGTCTTCTGTGTGATGGAATCTCCGTGGATGACAATAATTCTCACAGAAAGGCTTAGACGTTGGTTATACATGCTTATTAAATAACTTAAGAAAATTACAACGTACCAAAGATATAAATTAAATTAAACTTTAATCTATATTTCCAATATTTTGGCAAAATCATGTTGCCATCTTCACAGGAACTTAAAATCCATCACCATTCCCTACATCCGAGGCATCTCGGAAAAAATTACCAAAATCCTAAAAAAACATGACTTGACCTCGTGTTATAGACCATATAGAAAATTGGCATTCCTTATCTGCTCTACTAAAGACCAACAACTTCCCCTAGACCTACCTGGTGTATACCAGGTCACTTGCAGCTGTAAGCTGTCCTACTTTGCCCAAACAGGCAGGACAGCAAATATCAGAATTTCAGAACACAAGGACTACATCCAGTTTCACCAGTACAGCCACTCTAGTCTTGCACACCATGTTCTGGATACACGCCACAGAATACGGTGGAAGAAAGCCATGGTAATACACCATAGTAAATTCAAATTTGAAAAGCTATTCATGGAATCAGCCTCAGTCCTAAGAAACATGCCAAACCTCAACAAATTTGGTTGCATGAGACTGCTCCAAATTTGGGAGGCTTACATCAGAAGACCTTCAGCCCAACGGCCAAGAATACCTACACAGCCCACTAGAGGACACCATCAGAACTTTTAGGAGAAACAATAGCTTCCTGCTTTGTCCTCATTTACTGTGTGTAGTACCTGCGTGCACATGTCTTTATTTTAAGTTCCTGTGAAGATGGCAACGTGACGTTGCCGAAATATTGGAAATATAGATTAAAGTTTAATTTAATTCATATCTTTGGTATGTCGTAATTTCCTTAAGTTATTTAATAAGTATTCATATAGATTAGGAGGATGATTTTATTTTATAACCTCAATATTATCTTTGTAACTCCTCTTTTCAGCCTTTCCATGGCATCTTTATCCCTTTGGAATCCAGGAGACAAAATCTGCACATAACACTCATATCAAGGCCTTGTAAAGAGGCAAAATGGTCTTACATATCCTTACATGCCGATGTTCATTTCAACATCACAATTATCATCCAAGCTGTATTTTTAATTTTTGATATCATTAGTAGTACTCCCTCCTCTGCTCTCTCTTATGTCATTCACAAAAATACTTCACTCTTTACACTCAATTCCAGTTACCACATCTGACTCCAAAAATCAGGTTTTTCCAATGCCAACAATTTTTGGCCATAATATATTCACCAAAGCAACAAACTCGACCATTTTGTTCCTAATGCATGCTACATTAGTGTACAGACAATAACATGTTAGTCCCCTTGCTTTTTCTTACTTAAATCTTGGCCTAGTTGATGAACCTTTTCTCTTTTCCCTCCCCAGGCACATTCAAACTATTCTTACCAAAATTCTTCAGCTATGCTCATTGAGATTCACATCATTATTAAGTCTGCACATCCTAGCTGAACTGAAATACACCTCCTCAGCATTCCTCAAAGATTATCTACTTTCTTTCTCTGCATTAAGCCCGATTCCAATAAATTATCTCTAGGTGTCAGATGGCAAATCTATTCAAGTGCAAGCCATCCCATGTACACAAGTATTTTCTATTCAAACTCACTTGCTAGCAAATGACAGCAAAATCACACGTTAGCAAGTGAGTTTGCAGTGACTCCACTGTCAAGTGCAAAAATGTAATTATCGAATCACCAGACCATATTACTTTGTTTTGATGTATTCTAATTTACTTACCCTATTATTATTATTAAATGATAAGAAGGATTATAATTATAATATATTATTATCATCATTATAATATAATAAGGATGAAATAATAAAATTTGCCATTCTTTCCTTCCTCTTACTGTTCTCCATATTTTTCTTTTCATATCTTAGTCCTTATAAACACTTTTCTGCTTTCTCTACCTCCCTGGTTGATTTCGAAATAATTCCTTTTAATCTGGAAATTTCATATATTAATTTTTCTTCATTGAGATCATCAATCCTTAGCTTTCTTCTTCTGGTGGTTTCTGGCATCATTATCAAAAACAATCTTAATTTATCAATATATCTTAAAATATATTAGCAAATGGATCAAAGTTAATGTCATATTAGGAAGATAATGGCCAGGGTAACAATTAGCATGCTGGAAAAAACTTGCTCGTCCATGGTTTTATTGCTGCTAATATTATTTTTGTATTCTTCAGAATCATGCTGATTATTACTATAGTGTGGTATAACTATAAAGCCTCCACAGCTCAGTCAATACAGACAAAGCCCTTTGGTTAGAAAGACCTGGGTTCGATTCCCATCAGTGACATGAGGAACCTTTATCTCGTCTTTTTTGACGAAAGGTCAGTTAGTCAGTCTCATACGGAGGTAGAGTTTTTTTTTCATTCCCCAGAACAGGCAAACTAGGGGATGCAGCAGAGGAGTGACGAACTGGCTGCATTAATTCATTGTTAGCACCTCATTGGGGGGGGGGGGATCAACCCATCCTAAGGGACAAATGGGAAGGATAAGATAGGTATAACTATGGGGACAAAGGCCTTCACACTGCACAGGACCCAAACTAAGTTTTCAGATACCTTTTAATTTATTAAAAATCTAAACTATCTTATATGGATTTAGGGCCATACTTTGTATTACACATACATTACTTTCTGGATACACTAAAAGGATTAAATTTAATAATTCAAACATAATAACTATTTATTTAATAAAACTGAATTTTTCTGACCCTTTGTAATTTGCTTTATTTCAATAGCACAGCAATCTTCAAAAAACCTTACACCTTTGCTATAAAAACAATTTTATAAAAGCAAAAATGAATTTCTAATTTAGAAATCAATTAAATATGAAGCCACATTCAAATAGATCAGGCAGGAAAAAAAAATCTTAAAAAGAAAGATAAAGTAAGCTGCAGAAAGGAACAAAAGCTTGAATGTGGAAAAATGATACATGAAAGATTCACAAATGAGGTAGAGTTTCAGTTGGTTAAAGATATAATAATATACATGAGAAAATGATACAATTATACCATATCATTTTTGAATGATAAGGTAATCTCTCTCCACAAGTACATGCCAATTTACATCAGGGATATGTATGTTCAGAATGGCCTAAGAATGGCAATACAAATTAAACATTTTTGATATACAGTAGAATCTTGAGCTAAATTTTTAGGTTTGAAAATAACAAGATCTATGAAAAACATCCCGTCTGACCATTTTCTTTGGTACATATATGAATAAGTTTAAGCCTTCTTTAATAAAATTTTGTTAAGATTTTCTTGTTGATTTCGTTATTTATAAGATGAAGTATGAAAAAAAAAATGTAAGCAGATTAGAATTTATCATCATCATCAAATTCCTGCCATGTACCCTCAAAGGGTGTACAGGATATGATAGTACTACATGAAAAATTTACCTCATTACTAACTTCCTATCTACAATTTTCCTCCAAATCAGTCTGTTACTTGTCAAGACCCCAACATCATTACCAGATCTTATATTTCTATCGTCTAATGCACTTTGTACTGTATCAATCCACCTATATCGTGGTCTTCCTCTGGGTCGTTTTCCTGTCAACCTGGCAGAGAACACTTGTTTTGCTAATCTTTCCTCGCCATTCTTTAAGTGACCATATCACTAAGATTAGCTCAGCTAATGCATTTCTGGATGCTGACAATGACAAGTTCTTTCCTAATATCCTCGTTTTTAATATGATATTGCCATTGATGCCATCTGTTCATATCTCTAATCTTTCTCAGAATTCTCATATCTGCGGTCTCTAGTCTTTGGTCAAGTGTTTTACTTCTGACCCAGCTCTCAGATCCATAAGTTAAAACTTATTTTTTACACTGTCTTGTACACAGCTAATTTATTATTTTTATTTATTAGAATTTATATTAGAATTTTTATTTTTTTATTTGCAATAGTATTGTGCACTGGTCTAATATTACAGGAAACCAATAAACTATTTAATGAAATAATCTAATTTGAAAGCAAAAAAAGTTAAAAATTTTAATTCATACATTCATTTTAAAAATTTTATGGAATTTACAAAAAAATGGATACAGCCAAAACACTATTAACAAAATTCTCTACAGAACCACAATAAAAAACAAAGACAAACCAGACTACAGTAAAACTATAACCATTCCCTACATTAAAGGAATATCAGACAAAATAAACAGAGTACTACAAAAGTACAACCTCAAAGCCACCTTTAAACCCCATGCAAAATTAAAAGCTTACTCAACTCTTCCAAAGACCCACTCCCTCCACTAGCCCACTCTGGAGTATACCGGATTTATTGTACATGCAACATACCATATATAGGAGAAACAGAACGCACTATTCCTATTAGACAAAAAGAACATAAACAACACATTAAATATAATAATTATGGTGAAGCAGGCCTTTCTGATCATGCCCTGAATACCTTACACAGAATTGACTGGAAAACCACCAGCTGTCTACATCACACTAGAACATGGTATGAACGGAAATTCAAGGAAGCCTGTGAGATCAACCACCCCAATCTGAACAACAATGATGGTCTAAAAATCCCAAACATATGGAAGGTATATATTCGACCTTCCTCACCAAGAACAACTATAAACAGGACTGTAGAAAAATCCAGGATTGTAAATCAAAAATAAGAATTGTAATACTAAAAATAAGACACCAATTGTTTCTGAAAGAAAACCATCAAAAAGAATGTTTATTCCTGTCATTGTAAAATAGAATTTAGCTTGATGTAAAAATTTATTTTTTTATTATTATTATTATTTTTATTTATTTTTATTTTTTTTCCACCAGAGGTCACGCCAGAAGAATAACATGTGATCAAATCATTGTTTCTCTAGCTTACAGTTAATGATGTAACTCAGCTTGTCCTGTATATTTATGTACGCTCCAGATGATGATCTTGATGTGTAGATCGAAACGTTGGGATAATAAAAAAAAGTTTTTTTTTTAACACGGTTGTAATTTCCATAAAATTTGTAAAATGAATGCTGATCACCGTGTAACCCTAAAAGAAAGGTTTAATTCACACAGTTTTTGTTTTATATATATTTCTTCATTATGGAACAGGCATTACTAAATGCAACAGTTGTTTCATTATCAAAGTTACTGCAGGTCTTCATAATCTCTAATATGTTGAAAGTTTATTTTTCACTTGGTCAGACTATAATAAATTTAGTTTAATCCTTTATCCAAGTGTGTGCAAACAAAGTTTGCGCCTGAAAGTATCTTCAGGACTGGAGTAAGGTGGTACAACACGGGCGCAAACTTTGGTTGCACACACTCGGATAAAGGATTAAACTAAATTTATTATAGTCTGACCAAGTGAAAAATAAACTTTCAACATCTTTCTCTAAATCCAGAGTAATTTAATAAAAAGGTGGCACACCGTTTAGCAGCTACTATAGGAGGAGATGACCTTGCTAATGCTTCTGCCTTGGTATCTCCACTTGGACCTGGCTCCAACTGAAGAGACCTCAATAAAGATCGAAACTAGTCTGCGTAGTAGCCCTTCCATTAATGCATAACATTATACATATCTGCAAGGAGATGTGTTTTGCATTATGGGAGATACTGAGATAGGAGTGTTGGTAGCTTGCTCCACCTTGCAAGGAGTTGCCCGGTGTTGTACCACCTTACCCCAGTCCTGAAGATACTTTAAGGCGCAAACTTTGTTTGCACACACTTGGATAAAGGATTAAACTAAATTTATTATAATTTCTAATATGTTGAACACGGAATAAATTAAACTTCAAAATCTTGAACACAAGTTGCTAATCAATGTCTCGCATTCCTTAATGTTGCTGATACAGGCATACTCCAGTCATATGATATGTTAGATTTGCTGCCTCCCTCTCCCCAATGACTTGTAGATGTATGTAATGGTTTAATAACGTTTTTAAGAAGTCATATATATATATATACAGGGTGTTCGGGATAAATTTGACATATTTATAATTAATTATATTTTTCCGTAAGTTACATGTATTAACACACACTTCTCTTCATTTAAAAGTTTGGACCCTTCTTCATTCATATACAAGATGTCAGAAAGGATGGATAGCTGGAACCCACCTGAATCATGGAAGAGAATAACTTGTATCATGATGATTCGTGCCCGCCATCAAAATAAGGATATTACGACTGCTGCCCAATGCTCCCTGAATACAGTAAAAACAATCAGGCATGAACTAGAGACTTGCAATGGTGACTACGAGGATGTAGCAAGAAGAAAGATCCCTAGCAGACGATCTGATTGCGTTCGTACAGCAGAATTCCTCGCAAATCTGCAGGAACAGGTGTTGAAGAACCCTGGCATTGGAATTCGGGCTTTGTTCGTGGAGTTGCTAACTGTAGTCAAGCCCTGGATAACAAGGGTAGCCAATGGTAGGCCGTATGTATGGCAGCAGGATTCGGCCCCTTGCCACACCTCTGGGAAAAGTCAAAAATGGTTGTCTGAAAATTTCTACGACTTCACCAGTCCAAATGTTTGGCCTCCAAACTCCCCAGACCTTAACCCCATGGATTATTTTGTATGGGGCGCAGTTGAAAAAGACACCAATCGCACTTCCAGTAATACAAAAGCCCAGTTAATGGATAAAATTAAAACAGTTTTTGCGGCCCTTCCCAGGGAGACTGTAGCATCAGCTTGTTCGAGGTTCCGAAGCAGAATTGAAGCTGTGATCGATGCTAATGGTGGTTATTTTGAGTAAATCTTGTTGATAGTATTGTAATTAACTCTGCCTGTAATGTTTTTTTGTCAATTCATTAAATTTAATAGATACAAAAAAGATTTTCTTTTTCCTTACGAAACTGTCAAATTTATCCCGAACACCCTGTATGTATGTATATATATATATATATATATATATATATATATATGAGTGACTGATGTATATAAAGCATTTAGTTATGTAAGATACAAAAATGGAAAATTTAGAATAAGTTTGGCAAATAAAAAAGTTTTTCTGAATGCCTTGGCTTAGGCAGGGGGAGGGGGTCAAACTGGCAGCCCATGGACCACATGCAGCCAGCAAAGCAATTTCTTGTGGCCTACGACGCCTCAAGGAAAGACACAAAAAAGGATGGTTGCTTTTTACAATAAAACAGAAATATCGATTTAAACATTCAATTTATTCATTTTCATACAACATTTATAGTTACAATACGGATGCAACATCCTGCTATAATACAATTGCAATAATAAAAATTTATATCGCAATTTCAATGTTAAATCCGATCCTAATCAATCGTAAACTATATTTATGCTTTCATTGTTAATTTAATCCACGCTCAGGGTCACATGCTGAAAAAATTGAATTCTATTGGCTAGCGTCTGTTCACATGACCAAAGTGACGCAAAGAATCCAGGCTGTGCAAGTACATAATTGCCTGCTACAGTCAATCAGCAATCTCTGAAGCACATGTCAATGCACCAAACACGATCCAATGACACAAGCAACATAATCTAGGTGTCATGGAATCTCTTTTTTTATTAATTTTTATTTGCAATAGTAACATGCACTGATCTACAGTTTTGTGTGTTTTTATTCAATAAATTTAGTTTTAATCATGTAACTATATATTAATAACAATTTTTATAAAAATGTATTTATTTACCCAGACAATATTGCTTTCTAAGCCAACAAAAAAAAAAAAAAGAAAATTTTTGCTGATGAGGGGAGAAAATTCTAAGAAATATAGGAATTGAATTACTTCTACACTGAAACAAAGGACAAAATTATGTGCATTATTTGTAAATCTAAATGAGAAAGAAAAATTGAAACATTTGCTTATAAAACTAGACTATTGAATGACACAAATGTACAATGGCTATATGAACAAAGAATTAACCAATATCTAGATAAAATAAAACAAAATGAAGAAATAGAAATAGAATGGCTTAATATAAAAACGATACTAAATGCAGCAGCAAATGAAAGCTTAGGAAAGACCAAAAAATTCAATAAAAGAAAAAAACTGAAGATCTGGGATGATACAATCAAAGAAATAATTAAAAAGAAAAAAGAAGCCTATCACAAATGGTTAAGCAGTAAAAGATTAGAAGATGAAATAGAATATAAAAGAATAAGAGCCATAGCTAAAAGAGAAGTCAGAAAAAGACAGAGAATCATGGAATAAATTTGTTTCTAATTTAGAACATGATTTATATAAAATAAGACCCAATGTATATAAGATTTTGAAACACCTAAATGCAGATACCAAAGAAAACATAAAATTAAACACTGAATTAAAATTAGAAGAATTTCTAAATTACTACACAGAACTGTGGACAGACAAATATTTTAAAAAAGACAACTGGCAAACAATTAACGAAAATGAAAAGGAAATAACTGAAGAAGAATTAGAAATCAGCCTGAAAGAAATAAGAAATGGAAAATCACCTGGAGAAGATAAGCTAGGTTCAGAACTATATAAATATGCAGGAACAAGATTCAAAGGAAGACTCTTATTATTTTTAAATAAAATTTACTCAACTGGTATCCCCACCAATAGAATGGAAAAAAGTAATTGTGATTCCTATCTTTAAGAAAGGTAATAGAGATGACCCAAAAAACTATAGAGGTATCAGTATACTAAATTCATGTTACAAAATATACAGCAGAATCTTAAATAACAAGCTAATGAAATATTCCGAAAACTTTATTCTAGAGGTACAAAATGGATTTAGAAAAGGACGATCATGTATAGACCCAGCCTTCTGGCTAAAATTAATAATAGAGAAAAGAAGAGAATATAATTTGGAAACACATATTGCATTTATTGACTTTGAAAAAGCATTTGACAAAGTTAAAAGAAACATATTATTTAACATATTAAAAGAAAGACAAATACCAAATAATATCCTAAAAGCTATCACAAGTATATATGAAAATAATCAAATACAAATAAGATTAAATCACGAGCTATCATATACAAGAGAGATAAACCAAGGGGTCCGACAGGGATGTCCCCTCTCAGCAACTCTTTTTAATATCTACTTAAATGAAATAATAATAAAATGGAGTAAAAATTTACACCAAGGAATTAAACTTTCACCTACAGTTAACTTAAACACTCTCCTCTTTGCAGACGACCAAATAATAATTACAAATTCTGAAGATAACTTACAGAAAGCTATTTTAAATCTAAATGAGATATCCAAAGATTATGGTATGATAATAGGAGGTTCTGTAAATATTTGATTTAAATTATTTAAAATTATTTAAAATAAAGAGCCAATAGGCTTCATTTCAGCGATGTAAACATTATTTAAATTAAGGGGATATTAAATCCCACATTGTTTTAAAACCGAATAAGAAACTCAAAGATCAGAATCAAATCAAAGAGTTTCATACCGAATATAGTAACTATAAAAGTCTCGGCGACTACTTGCGTAAGCTAAAGCACGTAGTCCAAGTACGTAGTACAAACTAGGGCAACTCGTAGCAAAGGTGGAGAAAGTTCTGATTGCTATTCTTAGTATTTTCCATAATGTAAAGCTCATCCATCTCCTAGGAGATGTATGATGTTATACATTATGGTGGGAGGTCACTACCCAGACCGGTTTCGATCTTTATTGAGATCTCATCAGCGAGTAGCTAGACCAAAATAATACTAAGGGTATAGCGAAAAGAACTTAAATACTCTGCTATACGAGTTGTCAAATAGGTGCACCCATAAGTTATTTAAAATAAAGAGCCAATAGGCTTCATTTGATTTGATTCCGATCTTTGAGTTTCTTCTTCGGCTTTAAAACAATGTGGGATTTAATATCCCCGTAATTTAAATAATGTTTACATCGCCAAAATGAAGCCTATTGGCTTTTGATTTTAAATAATTTATGGGTGCACCTTTTTGACAACTCGTATAGCAGAGTATATAAGTTCTTTTCATAAATATAAAGATAAATCACAAAGTAACAACCAATGGATGCAAAGGTCAACACAACAGACTAAAGAGAACACTGCTAATTCAATATGAAATGAATTTGTTTTATTCAACATTATCAATTCCAATAAGTATAAACACAACACAGAAAATATATTTTAATTTAACACAACAAAAATTCTACCATTTTTTTCCCATCATTCAAGTTACTGTAAACTCTTATCTTGTCAACTATACAATATTTTAATAACCATTTACAGAACATTCAAAACATAAACCAGAATTTTATTGCATGGAACCTCCATTCAAAGACCCATTATAGGAGGTCCACACACTCTCCACAAAATCTTTTTTACTTTTCATTTGTTGAGTACACTGACCAACCCATTCCATTCATTCACAGCTCTTCTTGCTTCCTGATTTATCCTTATGTCTAGACACACACTTTGTATGCAGTCATTCAAAATGAAATCCAACTTAATAGGGTAGTTAATCCTTATTCCCATAGTATCCTAGGTCTGTTTAGTACTTTTTTTTTTTTTTTGGCTGGTTTGCCAGTTTTGAGGCATCAAAAACCAGAATTTCTGGGGAAGACAAACCTTCTGCTTTCATATGAAATCAACTAACTCACCATTCGATTAAAAATACCTGATAAAGTTTCCTCACATCATAAATAGCATTCAAAGCAAAGTCTTTCTGACCAAAGGGTATGTTTAAGCCAACCAAGATATGGAGGCTCTCACAATTCTACAAGCAAAAAAACCACATTCTTACTCACTTTCTAGGGGGTGGTTCCTTGTTCTGCCTCTTCCCTAATCAAATGCCAAAATATTTCCTTTGTATTAATTCTACAACCCTTTCAGTAACTTAGATGTTTCTATCATATCCCCTATTTTCTGCCTATCAAACAACTTTTACAGTCCACAAACTTTCAATCTATCATCATAAAGAGCATTCCATAGATCACTCGCTATCTTGTTACTTGTCTCTGGATCTTGTCCACCAGTTTTACATTCCCAGAAATTCAGGTGACTAGACTTGAATACTAATTTAGATTTAGCTGTATCAAGACCTTAAATGAATAATGATAGCCTTCTTATGTCTCTCTCTCTTATTTTATTAGTGTGTTTTACAATAACCAAGTAATCCTATGAGCAACCCTGGCCACCTTTGTAATATGGCCTCTGAACTTCAACTCGCTATCCTCTCCCATCAATTTCCTAGAGTACAGTTCCACCAATGTGGTACAGCTTGTAATCTTTTCATTCCAAAATGAATAACTTTACACTTTTTTTTTTTTTTTCACATTAAGGTGGAATCCATTATCATTTGTCCATACTGTCAGAATATTTAAACCATTCTCTGCAAGCTCTCTATTATCTTAATTAACAACATCAACTATCAATTTTACATGATCAGCAAACAACTAAATATTTCACTTCAAATCATTTCCTTCATATAATTTATATACAAATTACACAGTACCTTGCAAAACACTGCTAGTAACCTGCTTTTTCCTGGATTCTGTTCCTCTATGCACTACTCTTTGTTTCTGTCCATCAGTCACTCTTGTATCCACATTACTGATTTTATATCCATTGTTCCAATTTGCTAAATAGAGTGCCATGAAGCATCCTGTCAAATGCCTTTGCAAAATATAGCATTATCATCATGCAGTCATTCCCTTTATCCAACTCAGCTGTCACTATTATAAAAAATTAAATTATTAAGGAATGAGCTACACCTCACAAAGCCATACTCGCCTCCCCCGAAGAGAATTATATTCTAATCCACATATTTCTAATTGGCTCTTTGACAAACTTTTCTAATACCTTTACCACCATTCCTGAGAGATATTGATTGGACTATAATGCTACTGCAGTCCTGGAGCCTCTTTTATGCAACTTCAAATACCTCAGAACTTTATCTCGGAATAAATTCCATTTCCTTCCAGCTATTAGATTTTTCCTCCTTCCAATCTATGTATCTGTAGTTGAAGCCCCGCCCCCCAATAATAATTACTCAAATGGCACTCACTGCGCTAATTTACTAATGTCTTCCACATCATTCCTTGCACCTGAACAGTAACAACCAACTATATATATTCTGTCCCATTGGTCTCACACCAGACCACCCCAAATGAGCTGCCATCCACATCCCACCTCTTTAAACCTCTACTCTTATTTTTTTTTTTTTTGGGTGTAGTTCATTTGTTATCATCAATAGTACACTCTTCCCATATCCTATTTTCTTATTTTCTCAATAATGCCTATAACTTTCGACAAGTTGCACCAACTAATACCAAGCTTGTACTTTTTACTTCTTTCTAGAATTGGTATACATAAACTGTAATATCCTTTTAGGCTCCAACCACCTTTACACCTTATATTGACTACTGTATTTGATTTTATTACTTGAAGGTCTAAGATTACCCATTTTTTGGTAATTCTCACACTCATTTGCCTCACTGGCACACACACACACGCACGCACGCACACTTTGTACTTCCATATACTCGATAAACAATGCTTTCTGGAGATATCTAACTTCATATCCATTCTGCAATCCATCAGCAACATATAGTGCTTTCATCCATCGAATTCAGTCCATAAGTGTGCAAACTGCAAAAATCTATGCACTGATTCATTTGCAATTACTGCCCTCCTGCTCAGCTCATCTCTATTACAGCATGACAGCAGATAATCTTTACTTTACTTTCTTTTCTTTCTTTCTTTTTTTTACTTCTTCCAATAATTGTTATATTTTCTCTCATACAATATTTTTCACCTTTCAAGTCATTAGTGCCAGCCAAAGCCATCAATTCTTTCACCTTACCTTCTTGCATTCTGACAGCATCGCTAATGTTATTAATTTTTAATCTTCTTATCACAGAATCACTATAAAAATTTTTCTCCTTACTCTTCTTCTCTTACTTAGTCATACATTCTTGATTCTTATTTCACGCCTCATTTTTTTTTCCCCTATTCTCAGTTCTACCAATTGCCAAATGTTTCTTCAATAGTTGGATCTTGTGCTTTGTTCTTTGAAGAACTCTACATATGCATGATATTGCTTTCATGAGTTCTTTGTTCCCTTGACATTTCACTACTGCATTTTCAACAATACTGCTGGCAATCGACCTACCAAGTTACCAACCTTTGCTGGCAAAGGTTGGTTGATTGGTAGAGCCTCTGCTACTAATGGCTCACGCAAAAAGTTAAGCAAGTTTGAGCATGGTTAGTAGTTGGACGAGGCTTCAATCGTTCGATGCTGTTGGCACACTCTGCCTCAATGGGTCTTTGGACTCCCTGGAGGTGTCACATAATAATAATAATAATAATAATAATAATAAGATTTTCCCAACTTCTATCAACCTTATCTACTTTGCTATCATGTGTTTTACTTTCTCTATGCAACCTGCACTCTCTCAAAATATTTCCTACATATTTTTTCACTGGGTTCACTTTCCTTCCACAAATTTTCCATTTTTCATAATGAATACAATTCACATGCACTGCGCCTAACAAAATCCTCACTGATTACTCCTCCTTCTCCTCCTCCAAACAAAGGCATCTTGGCTGCCATTGTTCTATTACACATTGACTTCTTAAAATCTAAACAACTCGATCCACACACTCTCATAAAAACTACAATGAATCACTAATGTTATTAATTAAAAATACAAAAATAGTACTTATTTTTCTGCACCCCTCTAAGCATGTGGGCTGTACATGTCGCCCTCTGTATATTCTTGTTCATTTCAATTTCAAACATTATCAGAGAGAAGACAAATGGTATGCAATATTCACATTTAGAATATTGCATACCATTTGTTTCCAGATATCAACCATAAGAAACTGACTGTTATTCAAAACAATCGAATGTGCCTACTTTGATATTTAAAAAAAAAAAAAAAACAGCTTTACTAACTTTTTTTTTCCAAATGAAATATTTTAAGATCTAATGACCTTTTATGAATATAAATGAAAGTGAATTCATAATAAAATAATGATCTGAAATAGCTACTATTATTTTACTTTTTTGCTTAATGTTTTAAGCAAAAAGTAAAATAACTGCTTAATATATTCAGAGAAAATTGTAGAATCTGAAACCACATTATGCATATTTCTTTCAGTATGAGGCTTTTGTATTAATAGAAATATAATGAATTTTGTTATCAATATCTTTAATTGTTCTGACTACAATCATTTAATTCCCAGCATGCAAATTATCAATATCAGAGGCAAGTATATGAAAGTATGTGTCTTTTATATAACCCAACTTGACAAAAGCACACATTATAAATCCAACTTTATATGATTGTAAAGTTGCAGAGCTACTACCATTTCACTTCATGCTTTAATGTCTATAGTGAAGGTTACAAATATTCATAGAAGATCAAAAGATATCAAATGAAATATGTTAATTTATTCCAACAAAAAACTTCTGCCTTAAATAAAAATCAAAAACAACTAAGAGACCAGAAAGGTTTCTGCATTTAGGGTCAAAAGGCTGGAAACATTTATGTAAATCATTTCCATGAGCATCTTCACTGCACCAGTAATAACAACAACAACAATGCCTTTTATCTAAAAAGACCCAAGTTCAAATTCCATTTAGGATGCAAGAAACATTCAAAATGCAGAATTATATGTAGATGGCAATTATTGGAGTAATGGTCAAAGCAACTAAGGCTAAATGTATTTTATAACATTCATATAACCAAATCTGTTTTGGAAAGGGGAAAAAAACTTGCCACCCCTGAATGTAGACCAGTTAACTTACCTTCAGCTGAAAAGTTCTTACAAAATGTTTTGCGTATCCTGACTGGATTCAATCTTGAAAAAAGAGAAGGAAAAAGTGAAAGGAAATGTTCTCATGATCACACTACAGTGGTGAAATACGATATGCGTTTGTAAACTAAGCTTTTTTTTTTTTTCGCCCTTGTGTGAGTGTATATCTCTCTCTCTCTCTCTTTCTATATATATATATAATATAAAAACCTTCTATTATTAGACATAAGAAATAGTACAAAGGTTAGATTAACTGCTCTATCATTACCAAATAAACTGCACATGGCCTAATACAAAGGAAGATGGGATGATATCACTTCTATAAGGTGAATTACATCTATACCTGTTATATTATTGTCGTATGAATTAAATCATTTGTTAGTTTGGTGGAAAAAAAACAGGTACCATATAATTTGCAATAAAAAGACAAATTCAGTCCATAACAGAATCAATTTTTTATTTGGCTTATAAATAGACATTTAATTCAGCAGCTGTTTTTACCCTTAAGAAATGAATGCAGAAATTTCGAGAACTACTGAAAAACTTACTAAATCCACTTACCTCATACAAAAGGCAACCCAAGGACCAGATATCAGAAGCAAAGTCATAGCCGTGTTCATGAAGCCGTTCAGGTGACATATAATAAGGAGTTCCAACTATATATAAAATTCATAGAGGTCAAATTTCATAGTTGTAGAAGAAAAACCTAAATAAGAAAGGCTTATTTAGGTTAGCTAACAATTAAGTAATATTATATGAAAATTATTAGTCACACCTTAGTTACCAGTTAAACTGCAGTTACTATAATAAAATACTGCATATCTGAATGAATACTGTGTCTTGTTAATACAGAAAAACTTGTTAACTTGAGACAATATTTGCAGTGGCATAATTATTACTACAGAGTTATTCAAGATCATCTTCTATAATTTGTAATTGGTATAAAAAGATAATTATAGAAGCTAAGAATTCTTTTCTTCTGCATCTCCCTTATCTTCTAAATAAGACTACTTAGTGGAGAAGTGAGGTGAAAAGTACCAAACATGTGAAAAATACTCAAAAGCCATTTTAAGAATTCAGCTGTTGTGGAAACAAGGCCAAGTTAAATAAGCAGAATGTAAAAATATAAAAATTAGATCAAAAATTACAGAAAACAGAGATGGGTATCAAAATAAAACTATGTAAATAAAACTTGTTGCAGGTTTGAATCCCATGGTGGGATTCAAACCTGCAACCTGTTGGTTGGAGAGTGGGTGCATTAACCACTCGGCTAACCAGGTCGGCCAAGTTTTATTTACATAGTTTTATTTTGATACCCATCTCTGTTTTCTGTAATTTATATATTGCCTGGTGTGAGACCACTGCCTCGTTTTCTAGAGGACTAAAGTGGTATGAAAAGGTTCCACGCATGTGGTCTCTAAAGCAGGGTTCTCAGACTATGTAAAAATAAATAAAATTTTTTTTTTAAAAAATTGATAAAAAATTGAAAGAAAAATTCTTATTTCACCCATGGTACAAGTCTGCTATAGGTTTGCTAATAATCTTTTGTGGATGGAAACCACATAAAAATGTAGCTTTTCTTCTCCTCCCTTAGAAATGTTTAAGTAACAGCTTGTACTTGGTATGGTGACTTGTGAAAATTATTCAATGGAAAGAAGAGGGAGGAAAAATGGAATGAAAAATTTCTAAGGATAAGAGATCAAATGAAAGATATTTAAGATGAGGAAATATCAGGTAACCAAAAAAGTTCATGCAGTTTTTCATAATAAAAATTAAACTGCAGAAATTTTCATAAAATGTTTTATTCATTAAAATAAGCACCTTTACAATCTACAACTCTTTCCCAACGAGATACAAGTTTCTAAATTCTGCTTTTATTATTACGGGCAACTCCAGGGAGTCCTTAGACTCATCGAGGGAGGCCCTAAACATCATGTCCACACAACTATACAACATTCTCACAGTATCTATCATACCTTGCCTTAAACTCACCCACCGTCATAGCACCCACAACAGACTCTGGCAGCTTATTCCACTCATTTACCACTCTAAAAGTAAAGAACCCAGCTCTAACACCCCTGCTAACCACACTCTTGCCCAGCTTCCATAGGTGTCCCCTAGTTCTCCCACCACCAATCCTGATCTCAAAAATATCCTCTGAATTAATCCTATAGAAATTCTTTAGCAATTTGAATGTCTCAATCATATCTTCCCTCTTCTGCCTATCAACCAATTTCTGCAACCCACAAATCTTCAACCTGTTCACATATGGTTCATTCCATAGACCCACTATCATCTTAGTCACTCACCTCTGGATCCTCTCCACCTCCTCCCCATCAAGAAGAAACCTAGGTGAACAAATCTGGGCACAGTAGTCGAGAAGAGGTCTTATCAAGGCTCGGTACAGAGGTACAATAACTTGCTTGTCTCTGCTCGTCAAGGTATTTTCAACAACCGAGTGAGTTGATTAGCTGATTTAGCTACTTTTGCAATGTGCCCCCTAAACTTCATCTCCCTATCCACCAACACTCCCAAAGTCCCTGGCCTCATCAATCTCATGGAGTACAGTTCCACCAATGTGGTATACTGATGCTAATCTTTTCATCCCAAAATGCATAACCTTATATTTTGTCACATTAAATTGACACCCATTCTCCTTAGCCCAGAACTCCAATCTATACAAGTCGTCCTGCAAGATTTTGACATCTTCTGCATTCATTATTGCCCTACCCAACTTTGCATCATCAGCGAACAAATGAACTGTTCCTCTTAGATCTTTCCCTATATCGTTAATGAACAAATTAAACAGCAGTGGTCCAAGAACAGAACCCTGCGGCACACCACTAGTCACAGGCCGTCTTTTGGACTCTACTCCTAAATAAACTACTCTCTGATATCTCTCCATCAACCACCCATCTATCCATCTCACCAACCCTATATCCATTCCCATATGTTGCAGTTTACGGATTAGAATTCCATGTGGTATCCTGTCAAATGCCTTAGCCAGGTCCAGCAGTATCACTGTAAACCCATTACCCTTATCCAGTTCAGCCATCACCTTGTTATAAAACTTGAGCAAGTTACTGAGGCATGATCTACCTTTCACAAAGCCATGCTGTCCCCCCATAAATATCTTATTTTCATCAATCCATTCCTGTATTTTTTCCTTGACTACTTTCTCCAAGACCTTGACAACGACTCCTGATATGCTGATTGGTCGGTAATTTGCAACCATAGTCTTGGATCCTCCTTTATGCAGTGAAACTATTTTCCCCTCTTTTCACACCTTTGGAAATAAACCAGACCCGAGACTCAGATTAAACAACATGGTCAAGGGCACTGATAATTCCTTAGCCGCTTCACGCAAGACCCGTGCCGGTATACCATCCAATCCCACAGATGTATTCACATTAAGGTTCTGTAATAGACTATTCACCTCCACTTCATTCATCACAATTCCCGTATAAACTAATGGTTCCTTCATTTTTTTCAATGTCACCACCTGGATGATATACCTTTGCAAAGTGTTCGCTGAGTAACTCCACTATATCGACTGATTCAGTGACCTCCTTACCATCGTCATTCCTTAAAATCATTATGCAGTGTACAGCTTTTTCCTTGCTTGCAGTATATTGAAAGAACTGTTTGGGATTCTCTTTAGCTTGCATAGCTAGTTTCCTTTCATAATTTGCTTTTGCTTTTTTTACCACACTCGTTACCCTTCTGGCCTGCACTTTATACCGTTCGTGTGCCTGCAGGTCACCCCTTGCTTTAAATTCCCTCCACGGTTGTTTATTTTTTTGCAACTCAAGCTTAATGGTGTTATTCATCCATTTAACCACTACTTGTTTTACTATTCGGACCCTAGGTATACAATCAGCCATAACCTCCTGTAAATGCTCCTTGACCACTTCCCATGCTCTATCGACATCCAACCCTTGCAGTTGTACATGCCATGGCACTGATCCAAGCAATCTCCTAAGCTTGTCATACTTGCCAGCACGGTAATTCCGCATATACCCTGTCTTAATCGAAAATTCCACACCTTTAGCCACATCCCAGGTCAAGACCTTATGATCACTCTCACCAATAGGTGAGAACATGGTCATATTCATTACAGTCAAATTCTGAGATGCTATTCCAAGGTCAAGCACTCTCACACCCCTAGTATTTTCAATTACATGCTGTCTCAGATAGTTATCCCTTAATAATTGAATAAAATCCATTTCCTTCCTCACATGTGTCCTCTTCTCCTTCCAATCAATGTCACCATAGTTGAAATCTCCCATAATAATTACCCTCCTTCCACTCATTTCAATTTGTTCATGCATACTATCTCCACCATCTATTCCATCACCTGATCTATAGCAGCACCCAACTGTATATTTTATTCTGTCAGTCTCAATCTCACACCAAATAGCCTCAAATGAGCTCTTTTCATTATCCTGCGATACAACTTCAATTCTCCTTGGCTGCCGTTCATCAACTATCATCAATAACACCCCTCTCCCTATTTTATTCTCTCTGTCCCTCCTAAACACACTATAACCTACACATTCTATCCCACTAACTATATCATCTTCTGTCAGCCATGTTTCACTAATGCCAATAACCTGTGGCCAGGAAGAACCAATCAAGGCCAAAAATTCTTCCTTCTTGTTCCTCATACTCCTGGCATTAGTATACATGAAATGCAGTGATCCCTTTGTCCCACCCCTATCTTGATGCATTATTCTAAATATCCCATTCCAATTTTTTGTCCTTAGTACTGGCTTGGGTACATTATATACATTCTTACACTCAACTGTCTCACTGATGTCTGCATACCCCCCCCCCTCTTGGTAGTTCTAGTTTCCCTGGTTCTGCACATCCATTTTCACTTCATTCAGCAACACTTTTTCCAGTCTCCGCACACCAAATCCATTCAAATGCAGGCCATCCATTTTGTATAAATCCTTTTGCCCAAACTCATTCCACACACACCGTCTGCATAACCTGCACATAATGTCATTTGCGATTATGGCCCTCCTTCTAAACTCCTCTCTATCATACCGCAGCAACAGACTCACCATCCTAACTCTGTCACTCTTTTCTTTCGCTACCTTTAATAATACTTTCAAGTCCTCTCTCAAAATAAAGTCCTCTTATAAAACATTTTGTCTTTAGAAGTAATAAACCTAGCAACCTCTGCTTCAATCTCCATTTTATTGTGGAACTGTGTTTCACATGTGATTGTCTAGTACCAAAAAAGGTACTAATCACTTGGAGAAATGAGGTTTGGTGTTGTCCTGTAAGAATAGCACTTTCTTCCAATTAACTAGTCCTGGCTGTTTCTGAAGTAACAACCTGCTCATGCTTGAGTCACATAGAGTAGATCTCGGCCATAATTGTTTGGTCTGCAGTGAAAAACTTGTAGTGGACAATACTGGCTCCAGTCCACCCACCCACACAACCTTCTGGGAATGAAGTGCCTTTGAAGTGTGCAGTACTGGATCGTTTGGTGACAACCAATGATAAGTTTGCTTCCTGTTAGCACACAAGATTCATTTTTTTTATCACAAGTGAGCAAATAACCAGAAATGGCTTGTTTTTATGACATGAAAGAAGTGAAGAACAAATTGATAATCTTTGAAGTTTACTGTCATCTGATAATGCATGTGGGACCCATTTGCTTAGCTTCCATAATTTTCCCAGTTGATGCAAATGTAAACGAATTGTTTCACCACTCACGTTAAACATTTGTGAAAGTTCTTGATGTGTTAATTTTGAATTATTTTCAACAGTGACATGTAATTCTTCATAATCAATAATGGAGGATCTTCCTGAATGTGGTGCACCTTTAAGTGATTCATCACCAAAAACAAATTTTTAAACCATTTCTGAGCAATACATTTTGCTACCACACCTTTTCCAAATGCCATATATATCTTATGGGATACTTCTGAAGCCTTTGAACTGAGTTTAATTCATAAAGGAAACAAGTCTGAATCACACCAGGTTCAACTGACATCTTAAAAGGATTAAAAGTCACAGAAAAAGAGTACACACCAAGTTAGAGTGCATCAATCGACTAAAGCAAATCTGTGCCTTATGATGCACATAAAAATTTTGCTGTGCAAACTACTACAAAATAAAACAAGTCAGTGAACATTACCAAAAATCACATGAATTTTTTTGGTTACCTGATAAAACAATAGAAACTGTTCCTGATGTGGGGAGATGCCCATTGCATAAAGAAGGATACACACACACACTAAAATATATGGCAAAATACAGTGGTCGTTGTATGGATAGAAGTAGAAAATTTTAAATAAAATTATCTTTTCTCAGTGTCTTGATAATTTGTTGCAGGTTACCCATAACAACAGATCTTTTATTTCTAACTAAAATGTGGAATGTGAAAGACCACATAAAACAAGGAAAAAAATCTGTTAACCACACATAAATAATAAAAGTATGTTGTTGACTAAGCACTTCTATGATTGATCTTAATTGCACTTTTCAAGAAAATGTTTTGTTTAATTCAAAAAATAAAATGTTTAACTTCGTGAAAATTTTCAGTTTCTTCTCTGAAAGGTGAATTGATATGATTTAACTTATATTTAGCTGTTCAACTAAATGCAGAAAACATCACTGGAAATAAATTATACAAAGAATAATTTTTAGCTGCAAAAATAGTTTCATCAAAAGAAATCTTACTATTGGGTTTAAAAATGAAATCACTTTGCAGACAGATAAAAAACTATGCAGAAATAGTGCTAACTGCAAATTATCATTAAAGTTTATGCAAATTTAGCTAAAGTTAATGTAAATTCAGATAATATATAAAATGTATCCCCAGGGCAACTAGAGAAGAGAAGAGATGTCTTTATACTATGTGGGGAGATGTGTAAAATATTGTCAATTTCTTTACATTTTTCTTCTATAAATAAAGTTGTCTCCCATTATTATTTCATATATTACCAAATTCCATACTGAAAAAGTCAGTATCCTCTTTTCTGATTTTAAAAAAAGTAACATACACACTTATCCTTTGTTTCAGATTTTAAAATATGACAAACCCAAAGATTTCTAAACATATATCATGCTTGATTTTTATTCAAGTAATCGTAAGAATACACAACTTTGATGGATTTTTTCAAAAGCTGAATATCGAAATTTTCTAGGTGGTTGTCCTCAGCCACCTGTTATGTGCCTATTATGTTAGACATCACCATGACATGTTTTCACTCTTTGGGCTATCTGGCTTACGTATGTATGAAAAGTGCAATAAACATACAGGATATGTTGTTTTACTGGTAATTCAGAACAGGGAGGGTAGTCAGCGTGTTGCCTAGGTATTACTGTGGTAAGATGAGGATGTTATGGTGCAAGTCCCTTGGAAAGACTGCTGCTGGAAGGTAGAGGAGTGAGTAGAGAGAATGAATCAGATCAAGTGAGAAGTGATGAGGAAGAGCAGGAGAGTAAGACAGGAGAGATTGAAGAGGTGGTTATGAATGGGGAAGTGAAAGGATGAGTATAGAAAATGAGAGAATGGGTGTGCAAGAGGAGCAGGGAAACAGGGAGGCTCGTGGTAGACAGGGGTACACAGCGTGAGAAGGTGGATGCTCCAAGAGGATGTGAGCGCATGTATAGACAGGAAAGGAATGGGATGGGATGACCTGGGATCAAGAGGAAACAGTTGGAATTGAAGAGGGTTCTAAAATGAATAAGCAGAAAGGGAAATGGCCCCAGTCGAGAATGGAGAGATCACATTGAATGAGTGGTAACGGTGGAACTAGCTGTACATCAAGGAATGAGCTGTTGTGCTTATATACAAATGCTAGAAGTGTAAAAAACAAGGCAGATGAAATGGTTGCACTAATTGTGTCTGTTCATCCAAAGATTGTTGGTTTAAGTGAGATATGGTTGGAAGAGGACGACATCCTGACAGGAATAGAGATGGAATGGTACGATGTGTTTCGTGAGGATAGAAGGGGTAAAAAGGGAGGGGAAGTGCTATTGATGATAGAGAAAGAGGCATCTCTACTTTGTATGGACATAATTCTTTCTCTATCATCAATGCAAGAGGGAAATAGTGCCAGTGGTTTTGAGACAGTATGGTGTGAGATAGAGGTGAATGGAATCAAATACTTGGTGGGCTGTTGTTATAGACCAGGTAATGTGGATGGTGGTGATAAAGAAATGTATAATCAAATTAGCCAAGCAAATAACAAAAGGGTGATCATTATGGGCGATTTTAATTATGGCAATATAGACTGGAATGATGAGATAGCAACCGGAAGTAAAGAAAATGAGTAAAGAAAATGAGTTTTTGAGGGATAACTACCTCTGTTACTATGTAACAGAGGGCACACGAGGATTGAGGGTCTTGGATTTGGTCATCTCATCAGAGGATGTAATTATAAATGAGGTGTCAAATCATCCATAAATTCATGAGAGTGACCATGAGGTGATTACCCGGGTGGTTGCCAGCAGCGTGAGGACCTCTGTGAGAAAAGGGTATATGTGGAACTACAAGAGGGTTGATTATGAAGAGCTCAGGAGACAGCTTGTGGGTGTAGCATGGAATGAGGAGTTAAGTGGAAAAAGAGATCAATGCAGCTTGGAGGATTTTCAAAAACTATCTAGTAGGTGCAATGTCTAAATGTATTCCAAGGGTGAGAAGGTTAAATAAGGTAGGTGTGAAATGGATGAATAAAGAGATTAAGCATGCGATACAGAGAAAAAAGGCATTATGGAGGCAGCATAAGAAGTGGAAATAACCAATTCCATGAGGACTACAAAGACCAGGCAAGGTAGGTGACTTGGTTGGTGAGGGTAGCTAAAGAGTGGTATGAACAGCAGTTAGCTAATGAAGCCAAGAAGAATCCTAAGAGTTCTTCTGATATGTAGCCAGCAAAAGAAAGAATGATTATGGAAGGATGACACTGACTGGAGAAAATGGTATACAGACAGCTGTTGCAGAAGGTGTGGTGGAGATACTTAATGAGCAGTTCATAAAGGTCTTTCAATCTTGTGAATGTGACTTCATGGAGAGATTGAGAGCAGTTAATGATGGGGAAGAGAGACTGACTAAGTACGCAAGAGGTGTATGGGGAGTTGAGCAAACTAGATGTAAATAAAGCTGTGGGTCTTGTCAATATATCACCACATATTCTGAAGGAATGTGTCAGAGAGTTGACGCCGGCCTTGACATTTTTTCAATGCAAGTCTTGCACTCGGTCAAGTTCCTAAGGAAGGAGTGGAAGGAGGGCAAGATTGTGCCACTTCGTAAAGGAGGTGATAGAACTCAAGCATCAAACTATCTGTGTGTCAGGTGTTGTAGTTAAGTTGTTGGAGAAGCTTGTGAGAACTAGGATTCAGAATTGGGTTGACAAGAATGGTATTATCTTTCAAGGACAGCATGGATTTGCTAAAGGGAGGTTATGTTTTAGTAGTCTACTTACTTATTACAATAAAGTGACTGCTTCCTTGGACAGAGGAGAAGGATACACAGTAATATACTTGGATTTTGCAAAGGCTTTCGATAGATTACCGCATGATAAGTTGACAGTCAAACTAGAGCAGATGGGGTTGGATATTAGATTAGTACACTGGATTTGAGACTGGCTATCTGATAAGTATCAACAAGTTGTGTATGGGGGAAGCAATATTCAGGAAAAGAAAAGTTACTAGTGGTGTGCCTCAAGAGGTCTGTTTTAGGGCCATTACTGTTTAACTTGTATATAAATGATATTGGTGAAGATTTGGATTGAGATATTCAGTTGTTTGCAGATGATGCAAAGTTGGGACGAACCGTGAAGAGTAGAGAAGATGATGTGGCCTTGTAAAACACAGGGGGTTGCATGTCACACGAAATTATATGATATTTGTAAATAGTAAATAATAAAACAAAGATTTTCTCCTCCTTACAAAAACATATGTATAAAATCCAATAACATACCTATTTCTTTAATTTTTTTAAATTTAAAATATCTTTTTAGTGCAACTTTTGCTGTTGAACTTCTTCGGATAGTTTCTCAATATGCGGTGAATACGCAGTAATTTTCATTTTCAAACATGACGAAAGACTCACGTTGTTTAGTTGGTTTCTCAACTTACTTTTAATAAAATTCATATTAGAAAATATTTGCGCACAAAAATATGTCGATCCGAAAATTGATAGAAGTCCAAATGCGTATGTTTTTAACTGAATGTAAGTGTCCGATGTTACATTGTTACTTCCTTATATTTCTTTCTTACTTTGCTTATGTTTACTTCGTGTCTATATCATTAATAATTACTTAATTCAACACTTTCTGTTAGAACCTTAATTATCTTTCATTAACACTTTAATGTGTGCAGTCTTAACGTTTACTTTGGGCCGTTAACAACTATAAGGATATTGCATGTCGGTAGAAGACAAAGAGATTGCCAATAAACAATGGCAATTCCTTTGTTTCAGTGCTGGTGCTAGTTCTCTCTTTGGATTCAGGGAAAATTTATTTTATACTGCGCTACCTTGAATCCTAGATTTTTGAACAATGAAAATCAAAGAACCAGAACTTAGCATAGCACACCATCCCTAATTTCTTAAACTATATAAAGTAGTTCAAATCTCGTCTATCTCTAACTTAGTTTGCAGGTGTAGCCTCCCTCATAAATTACCTCCCACTGTGGTTCGATTATTTATGAGCAGTGCAATAGAAAATGAAATCAGGCAAGTATTGAATTTAAAGAAAACATTTAATTACACTCTAGTCATATTACACATCATGAATAAACTCTGGCACATGTTAGCTTCAATATTAATTTCAATGAAAAAACATAATTATCTAACCCTTCTTACTCTCTCTTAGCATGTCTCTTAGTAATATCAGTACAGTTAAAACATTCTATCAAAGGTAAATCATAAGCTAGAACTCCACAAAACTAAAGGTTATTCATTCATAGACATTAATTTAACTCTAATTTCTTCATTCATATCTCAGAGTTACACTGCCCTCTTAAACTACATCTCTAAAGTCCTTGTATAAAAATCACAACCTTCTAAACTTAATGTCCAACTAAAATTTACAGTCTTTCTTCCTTTATGCATTCTCTACACAGATTAAAGTTCTACTTTATCAATTGCTGGGGAACCATTAGAATATCATACATATCACGATATAACATCACCTCCAGATCCACTTTCTGTTCTGCTTGGTCTGCATAACCTTACTGAATGATCCGGACTGGATATATCTCTGGCGACGAAGACACGTGCTCGCCATTCACTGGTCATCTGGCTCGGCAAGGCTTAGCTGTCTCTGCAGTAAACAGGAACTCAGCTTTGCTGGGCAAATCCTTAAGCAGCAATCTCCCAAGGACTTCTCGGCATTCTCCCACGATTTCTGCTTCGACGATCCCTCCAAGGAAAACGGGGGCGAACATCGATAAGCAAAGAGGACGACTAAAGAAAAGCTCGCCAAAAAGAGACTCTGAGCTGGTGCTGCTTCACTTTTTAAATTCCATGCCAACACCTCCCTTACTACGTCATTAAATTTCTCCTTCTTTGCTCACGTCACCTTACATTTCCCAGCACTTAGCATCACAATCTCCCCTAGCATACTCTTTAGTGGTGGCATGTGTGTGTGTGTGTGTAGGGGGGGGGGGAATGCGTGCTCTCCTTCCACAGTGCACGTGTACTTTGGCGTACGTATTTTGCTCTTGGCTATCTGTACTTAATCCGATTAGCCTTCTCTCAGTAATATACAATTATTTATACAAATTTAGCAAAGTTTAAACAATGGACTAATCACAGTAAATATATTACAACACTATGGGCAAATAAAAGGATTCTTAAATTATTAACGTTTCTGGTAATTTACAAGCAATATTATCCACCTGATATATCAGTACAGTATATGCAAAAATGTAAAATGCATGGTAAGTTCTGAAGAAAATATAAATTAACAGTTTCAGTTTCATTCAGAACTTAACACCGATAAACAATTCAACTTTTCAAATAACTACCTAGGATGTATGATCACATATGAAAATGAAAAAGATATAAACGTAAAATTTGCAAAATATTTAAAAATAAGTGTAATTAACTCTATATTTAAACCAAACCTAGTTCAAAAACAAACCAGACTAAAAGTATACAATACATTAGCCCTACCAGTCTTAATGTATGGAAGTGAAATCTGGACAATAAAACAAAAAGACAAACAAAGATTAATAACAGCAGAAATGAAGTAAAACTGCAAAGTATACCCTATTTGATCACAAAAGAAAAGAAGAAATTATGAAAGAATTAAACCAAGAACCAGTAATAGAAAAAATTAAAAAAAATAAACATAAATGGATAGAACACGTTCAAAGAATGAAAACAGAAAGATCACCAAAACAAGCCTTAAAGTACAAGCCATTAGGAAAAAGAAAACCAGGACGTCCTCTTAAACGATGACTTCTAAGGCCGGAACAGGCTATGCTAGGCCTAAATCCTTGTAATGCATGATGATGACTTGTCAAATACAATCTGATCTTGCTTTTTAAGATCTTCTATTGCAAACCATTTGGGTTGTATTGCAAGAGTAGATTTTTGTCTTTCCAACTCCTCCAGGTCAGCCCAAGATTTCTAAATTTTGAATTCCACAAATCCCTGGTTTTCAGGTCGTCTCACTCAAGTTGAAATGCAGCCTCATCAATTCCAGCAAAAGGTGAAAAATTTAATTCCGCAGGATTAATTTCAAGTAGTCGCAATAAAAATGACATAGTTGCCTTGTTCTTTCTAAACTCCTCAAATCTCCTATTAAATTCAGATCCATATTTACCACAATTTCTTTGAAAAAGGTTAAATTTATGGAATTATTATCAGCTTGTTCTTGTTGATATTTCTTCAACATAGGAAAATGTAATAATGTGCCTTTCTCTACGTCTGTCGCAAACAAATATAATTTTTGTTCAAACGAAATCACTTCTTCTAAAAGCAAAACTGCTGAATTTCCCTTTCCCTGTAGTTTCTTATTTAGTGCGTTTAAATGGGAAATCATATCCACCATAAAGTAGAATTTTTGTAACCAATGAGTATCTTCTAACTGTGCATATTCAAGGTCTTTTTGTCTTAGAAACAACTTAACCTTTCAAAGCAGGAGGCAAATTGCATCAACACCGCATCTCTGGAAAGCCATCCTATTCTGTTATGCAAAAGATCGGAATATTAGCAATTGATTTCTTTAAGAAGTTCACAAAATTGCGGATGATGTAGCGGTCTTGCCATTATTTTGTTAACAATTTCTACAACCAAATCCATCACCACTGTTATTTCTTTTTGGAAAAGTTTGTGCACAAAGTATTTCTTGATGAATTATGCTGTGAAAGGAAAACAAATCATGCAAACTTTGTTTTTTTAAATAAAGAAATAAAACCTTTTTTTTGTACCTTTTGTGCTCAGCGCCCCATCGTCAGCAATAGATATTATTTTGTTAATATTTATACACTTACTTTTCAAGAAAGTGGTAACAGCAGATTCAATGTCTTCTCTACGAGTCTGTCGTGTAAGTGGCAGTATATTGAGTAATTCTTCCTGAGGTCCTTGAGAGTTTATGTATCTACAAATAAGTACAATCTGTGCAATGTCATCCACATTGTATGATTCGTCACAGGCAATGGAGAATCCTGGTTTTGAATTTAGATCTGTACAATGCTGATTTGTTATATCTTCTGCCATTTGTATAGTTCTGTCCCTTACAATCTTAGCAGATAATGGCATGGCTTTTATTTTTGTGATTATTTCCACTTTGTTTTTAAAATCACAGAAGAGAAATTTGGACATTTTAATAAAACATTCTTTCACATATTCACCATCCGTAAAAGGTTTCCCTCGTTTAACAACTTCTTGAGAGGCCACAAAACTAGCAATAGTTGTATTTCTTGATGCTTTTATCCATTTGGAAAATGAACATTCAGTTAGGTTTACTTTGCATTGCAGCTCTTCTACTTGCCTTTTTTCTTTCATCTCCTCGTGGATATGCTTTGTCAAATGTATTGTGTTTATTTAAAAAATGTCTTAATATATTTGATTTTTTATTGTTTGAAAGCTTTTAATGACATATTAAACAAATTGAAAATCCTGCTGTATTTGCTACAAATGTATAGTTTCGGTCCATTCACTTTTAAACTCCCAATTTTCTTGTTCTATCTTTCTCTTTTTTGCTGACATTTTAAATACTATAAAAATATTTTTATTTTGTTAATATTTAATTTAATGTTACAATATTCATGTTACCTAACACAATCACCAGTAAATGAAAGCACTGCAATGTCCACTACAAAACCTTTACTTATTTTTACAAAGTGAGCAGATTTACAGACCACACCAGCACTATATGCGAAGACAATGGGCGTGTTCAGACAGGCAAGTGCTACCGTAGAGCTACATGTGCTAGCCTAGCGTGACGTATTTGGTTTAATAAATTAAAATAACATAAAACACAATTTAAGTAATTTTAATTGGCATGAGTAATTAAAACAAATTTATGAATTCTTGCATTATCCATGATAATGCAAGACGAATGTAAAGAAAGATTATCGCTTATGATTTCAAAGAGTTCAAACATGAACGTATAAAATTTTTCAGCATCGCATGTACTATTATCAATTGTAAAATATCCTTGATTAAATGTAAAATGTCCTTAATTTATTGCAAATGCTATATTTAGGGTTTTTAGTTTCTAATTTAATAAATAACATTCATTTTGCATTATTCAAATATAGATTGTTTAATAATGAAAAGAGCCACAATTATTCATTCAGAGAGTCAGAGGTTGCTGACCGCTATTCTAAATTCCTGTTTCCCCCTATGTATGGTATGTTACATGTGCACTGTATTTCGTATACCCCTGGGTGGACTAGGTGTGGAAGAGGATCTTTAGAAGAACTGAGTAGGTGTCTTAACTTATTTGTGGGTTTAAAGGTGGTTTTAATGTTGTATTTGCATAGTGTTCTGTCTATTTTTTCAGAAATGCCTCTAACATAAGGAATGGCAATAGCATTCCTGAAATCTTTTTTGTTCTTACTAGTATCTTTATGGAGGATCTTGTGAATAGTTTTTTTACTGTATCCATTTTTTATAAATGTTTGGTTGATGATCTTGTATTCCTGGTTTAGAGCTTGTTCATTAGAACAAATAGTTAGAGCTCTGTGTTTAAGGGTGCTTATGCCACCTAGTTTTTGTTGGGTGATGGTAAGAATTTTTGTGTATATATTGGCCTGTGGGTGTGTAGGTTTGCGGTAAACTGAGGAGGAGAGACAGCCAGAGGGAAGACGTGACAAGTGTGTCTAGGAAAAGAAGAGAGTTGTTTTTTCCCATTTCAATGGCAAATTGGATACGTTTGTGATGTTTATTTAGGTGGCTAGGAATGTATTTAGAACTTCGCAGCCGTGGGGCCAAATGGCGAAATGTCGACGTATCTGATCCAAATTTTGGGCTTTAGACATGCTGTCTCTAGAGCACGTTGCTCAAAGTCTTCCATATAAAAATTAGCTATTGGGGAGAAAGTGGTGACCCCATGGTTTTTTTCTTCTTATTTATTTATTATTTTTTTTATCACTAGAGGTCAGGCTAAGGAAAAGGATTAATTAACTACGTAGATTTAGTTTACTGGTATACAGGGCTAGAGCATGTAGCTTGGTTCCTTATACACTTGTATCCTTCCGATGACGACCTCAATACAGGGGTCGAAACGTCAAGTTTTATTTTATTAGTAATTAATAAAATAATCTGTTCAACACGTGTGTTTTTGTGTCCCTAAATTTATAAATATGAGTGTGTATCACATTGATGGCACTGTACTCCAGGAAACAGATGAAGCTAGGAATTTAGGGACGGTAGAGAGTTGAAGTTTAGAGGAGATATTGCCAAGGTTACTAAGGTAGCTCTTAAGATCTTGGCTATTGAAGAACATACTAACAAGTAGAGATAAGGAAACTGTTATTCCTCTTTATAAAGCCTTGATATGTCCATACTCTGGATTATTGTGCTCAGGGCTGATCTCCTGGGTTTCGTTGGGATGAGGAAGTGGTGGAGAAGATTCAGAGGCAAGCAACCAAGATGATGAGTGGTCTGTGGAATACTCCCTATGAGGACAGACTGAGGGGATATGAAACATTTAAGTTACTTAAAGGGTTTTATAGGATTGATGCAGGGGAAATGTTTCAGCACTTAGCTAGAGAGGGCAAAACAAGAGGTCATCTTTGAAATTGAGTAAAAGTGCAGTTATTAGGGAGGATGAGGACTATATTTTTCACTTGGAGAGTTGCAAATGAATGGAATGGGTTTGCCAGAGTCAGTTGTTAGCACTTTGTCAGTTAATGGGTTCAAGGAGAGGCATGATACATTGTGTGGATAAATCGAGTCTCCTGTGATGAGACTTCGCATTCTACGGAGATGTCTGTAGAATGGTAATAATTTCCATGAGATCTTTTAGTTGATTTTCCTTACTGTATTATTAATCCAGTATGGCACATATAAAAATAGTTGCTTTCATTTTTAAAGAATATGGCAAATCAAGGAAGAAAAGTTATATTGACAAAAAATAAAGATCTGATTAAAAAAAAAAAAACTGATGTGTTATTCACAGTTTTAATGAAATGCTTCTCTTCTAAGTTAACTGGGTGAGCTGATAAGCAGTTTGATCAACAGGATTACTTCTGGTTGTCCAAATGATTTAAGCACAAAAATAACTTAAAACTCTAAAATAATAGGGTTTACTTCTAAAATTTACTCCACTAAGTTTTATTTGAAAATTAAAAAAATTAAAGACCAACTTAAATGGTCAACATGCACCAAAGGGGGTTTGAAGCAATATCACAACATAATTCTCATTAAAATGTGCATTATATTAGGGTTTCCCCCCCCCCCCCCTCCTATAACAAAGCATACCCAAAAAATGGAAATCTGAGAATCTGTATGACAAATATCAGTTCAGGTAATAAAAAAAAATAAAAAAAAAAAAAAATGGAAAAATGGCAACAGCCCAAAAATTCTACGATCAAATGGATTAGCACTGCGATTATTCTCAAGAGTAAATTATAAAGTAATTTCTTATTACTTAGTTCTTTCAAGAAAATAATCACTCAAGAGGTCAGTTGGAACTGTATTATCATAACTCAATTTTCATTAAAATAGAGATTTAAGAATATGTCCATGGGCATCATATAATATTTTGTGTTAATTCAAAAAAAAAAAAAAATTTTTTTCCCCCTATCTGAAAGATAAGCTTTCAAGTGAGGATTCTTAATATTTTAGTCAATAAGTAATGCTCCATACCATAAATGTCAAAATGATCAGAATGAGCTTGATATTACATGAAGGAGAAAGAAATCAATATATATGTCATTTAATGTGATTTTTGCTGTAATAAAACCACAGGGTGAGAATGAACATTGTAATTAATGTCATATGCTAGGTCAAATCATGTACATGCAGCATCTAATTGATGATGAATGAATAATTATTACTGATTATTACTTACATGGGTACTCCATGGAGTCAAAAGACTCATCGTAAGAGACCAACTTTATCTCTTAACACAATACCACACAATAATTACTACGACCTATAAACCTAGTGTTAGTTATTTTTTATTAGATTAGTTTTTTGGTCGAAAAAATCAGCATATTCATCATGAACAGACTTGATGGGGAAGTTAAAAGAAAGGTATGTAAACTAGAACAACTAAAATGCAAGAAAGCCAAACTTCTGAATCAACTTACATTTCTAAAAAATTGTAGGAACAATAATATCATTCTGAAGTTTTTACTTTTCAAAGAATGTTTCCATTCCAGAAGAGATAAACAGATCTATGAAAATTGTCATTAGCTATGTTATGTGAGAGAATACAATCCACAAGGTAAGAACTGAACCAAGTTGATTTGTTGTGTACTGATTTGCATTACACCATCTACGAGAGTGGTCCAAAAGGTTCTCAGCATAACAATGAAAAAACAAATTTATAATTTCAAAATTATTTTTATTTTTCAACATAATCTACCTTAAGACTAATACATTTATTCCAGCGATGCTCCAGTGCCATTATCCTGTCCCTGTAGTGGTCCTCACTAAGATCTGCCAATACCCCTCTACAGCTGCAATCACCTCTTGATTAGAAGAAAAAGGTTGACCAGCGAGGAAGTGTTTTAGTTTTGGGAAGAAATAGAAGTCAGAGGGAGCCAAATCTGGAGAATAGGGTGATGTTCCAACAATTCATAGTGCAGATCCCTTAATTTTCCCATTACCAAAACACCTTTGTGGGAAGGTGCATTGTCCTGATGAACGATGGTTTTTTCCCTTCTGCAAACCGGGTCTTTTCTCATGAATTTTTTCATCTAGTGTACTTAAAAAGATCGGAATAATATTCCCCGTTATTGTTTTACCCTTTTCAAAATAATTAATAAACAAAATGCCTTTAGCATCCCAAAACACTGATGCCATGACCTTTCCTCCTGATGGAACCAAATTTGTCTTCTTTGGCACTGAACAACCAGCTTCTGTCCAGCTGGTTGTTCAGCACCAAACAACTAGAATCCAAACAACCAGTTTTGACTGCTGTTTGGATTCTAGTGTGTAATGGTGAATCCAAGTCATCCATAGTAATAAATTGACACACAAAATCAGTTTTATTCTTGTTAAAATGCTCCAAACAGTATTCAGAGATTTTCATGCAAGTGAGTTTTTGATCTGCTGTGAGCAAGCATAGCACCCATCTTGCATAAAGCTTTTTCATTTGCAATTCTTCATGCAAACTATATCCTACATATATAGTCTCAGATTTTCACGAACTTTGATTTGCCAGTCATCCAATACCATACCGTGCACTTGATCAATGATTTCTGGTGTTGTTACACGTTTTGGACGTCCTTCACGTGGATTATCTTCAAGGGTGGTACAGCCATGTTTAAACTGGGCAGCCCATTTCTTAATTGTTGAAAACGAAGGAGAAGAGTGCCCATAAAGTTTTATGAACCTTGAATGAATTTCGTTTCGTGTTAAACCTTCTTTTACAAAGAATTTTATAACTGCATGATACTCAATTTTATCCATTTCAAGGGATACAGGACAACACTTTTGCTTCAGACAGCTGTAAAAAACAAACTACTCGATAGAATGACTTGCAATTTCGTATGGATGCTTATGACAGATGAACCAACTTAGAAAAAAAAAATATTGCCAATAGTGCTGCCATCTATGGTCAAGGCCAAGAACTTTTCAGACCACCCTTGTATGTAGATAACATATTCATAATATTGAAACATTGTGTGGCTGAGTTACACAATTTTCTGTCGTATATTAACTTCTTCCACCATAAAATCAAATTCACTTTACAACTAATAAATGAAGGAAAATTACATTTTCTGGACATTCTAATAATGAAAAAAAGAAGCAGACGGAAGCATTTCTCTTGGTGTGTACTGTAAGCCAACTCGAATGTTGTTATCTACATTTCTCCTCGTAGCACTATATTTCACAAAATTAGATATTGTACATACGCTGAAAAAAGAAGGCAATCTATTATGAGAGATGAAGGAACACTAACAGAAGAATTGCATTCTATTCTCCAACTCTTGACCAGCAATGGGTATCCAAAAAAAAATGGCACAAAGAATACTATTCTGTAATCCCTCTCCGCAACAGATCCATGACATTCAATTACAGAGCCTCAAGTTTCCATTCCTTTTATTGGCAAACATTCACTAAAAATTGCAAATCTCCTGAAATCTCATGACATTAGATTGGTCTTCAAACCCATTATGATGGTACAATATCTGTTACGCTTACCCGAAGGACCCACAACCCTTTCAACAAACATCCTGGAGTTTACAATATTCCATGTTCTCGTGGACTTAATTACACAGGGCAAACAACAAGAAGGTTAGAAATAAGACAAAAGGAGCATATCGAAAACCTCAATAACAACAGAGAAGACAGCTCAAGGTTTAGAATTCCATTTCTCCCACAATTAACACAACTTTAGTGCCCACAACATCAAAGAGGCTATAATGGTAATCCACTCACAAGCCACTCTCAACAGAAACCAAGGGATGATTTTGTGTGACATTTGGAAATCACTAATTAGATCTTTTAACACATTAGACTTGAATTTTTCTGCAAACTATCAGGCTCATCTGCTGAACAACGACTGATCATGTGCCAACTTCCATGCTCCATGTGTTTTTGTTTTACTTGTATTTTTGTGTAATGGTTAGTACACATTCAGTTTTTACTTACATAATGATTCATATTTAATGCTTGTATATTCGTGTGTTCATCCTTAACCCAGATGAAGCCACTAGTTTAAGTGGCAAAATCAGTGGGTTTATTAAATAATTATTACAACCTATAAACCCAACGTTAGTTATTTTTTATTACATTAGTTTTTTGGTCAGAAAAAAAATCAACATACTCATCAAGATTTCTTTATCAGTTTCCTATCAATAATTAATTCTATCTTTCAAGCATTATCTTAATTTTTAATGTAGTTCTGGTACTGATATTCTAATTTTTAAGAGGTCATTTATATCAGTGATCTCCAGTTTTTGAAATATTTGATTTTTAATCCAACTCTCATAACTAAAATGTGTTAGTTGTTTGAAGTTTTGCTCATAAGAATGCCAATGTTTTCTACTTAACTGAACATTTAGTTCAGATTTTCACAAATCTTGAGATGCATTTTAACTAGAACATATTTTAACCTCTATATATGAGTTCATATGCACAATCTTTTGAAGAGCTCATCATATACCTTTTCCAGATGCAGAAATTTAAATAGCTCGAAGAAAAGTGTTCTAATCCTGAACAAGGTATCTTGTGGTATTCCACTCCTAAAAATCTGGTTCTTTGAAGACTCCTCTCCACCATCTGATTACCATAAGTGATTATCAGTACTTATTCGGCACACTATAATCACTAGGCTAGGTTCTTATGTGGAACGATATCAAAAGCTTGCTCAAATCCAAATGAATCACATCACAAACCTATTACCCTGGAATATTTTCCCACCATCTCATCATAAAAAATGTAAGCAAATTTCCATAATTCTTGTATAACCACAATATAAGCTATGAAGTAAAAAAGTTTTTAATTATTTTTCTAGTGACTTACACACTATGGCATACTTCATCAAGAATAAAGATATCCATAATCTGATGAAAACATATACCCTGATTTTCATAAATGAAAGAACAAAGAGATAAATCAAAGTAACTCAAAAACTGTATGATAAATGTTAATACAATTCAGTGAAAAGAAGAATGATATGAGATATGAAAGAAAGAAAGACCCACAAAAATTGTAAATAAATAGCTTAATTCAGTAACAAATGAGTATGAAAACAATCATCAAAAACATGGTGTCAAAATGGCATTATCAAAGTGCCTGAATAAGGAATGTGGTCATCCATCACAGAAATACAGCACTCACAATTATGTTTCATACTGTTGAAAATGGTGTCCAGGAGCTTAGTTGGTAATAACAACCAATGCTATAGCAAAGCTCTCTTATAAGTCCTATATATGAGCAATATGTCTCTTCTTGAATATTGGTCTATGAGCAGTGTTTAATGAGGATGGGCATTATCATATTAAAAGATAAATGTCTCCTCTATAGCAGCACTTCCCAAACTGTGGGCCGCGGCCCCCTTGGGGGCCGTAGGTTTTGTTGAGGGGGGCATGAAATAATGAAAACAAATTTAAAATGTTTTAAGACCAAGTAAATTTTTTTTATTTTAAAAGAAACGTATTTAACTTTTATTATATATTATTTCTTTTTTGTTATTTTTTATATTTTAATGGAAAAATTCACACATTGGTGTTGGTTCACAAACTTTGCTTCCTGCGTATTTCGGCACTTAATGAATATTAGTAAATATTGCTTATTCATATGTTTCATTTCAAAGCAGTGGTTAATTGTATTTACTTCGAATGCTCTCCAGGGAAGCTCCAAATCTTCTTGTCCCTTTCATCACGCGTTTGTAATCAGGAACTGTTGATATTGACTTTATATACATATCAAAATGTTGGATCCTACTTCTTAATTTATACTTTGGATCCGACATGTTAGTCACTATGATGTACAAAATTATAAGTTGCTAGTTGATTTCTAATTCAATATAGAGAAAATTTATATTTATAGACTGCGCCACTCTATATCTGAATTAGTTCAAGAATTGAAGAAAAACCAACTCACAACTATCCTCTTTTATATGATGTTATTATATATACTGGCTGAGTATATTTAACTAACTTAATTCACCCGCTTTGGTTTGAATATTTCATGAATGGTGCAGTAAAAGAGATTCAGGCAAAATACAACTTTAGATAAACAAAAACAAACATTTAATTTAGAATCACAAATTTTACACTTAAACTCCAAATCACTAATTAAGATATCACAATCACTTCAGCTTCTCCGATAAGTACAATCAAACTCTAACAAGATAAATCTGTTATCTCTATATCACAGTCTTTTCATAGTTCCTTAAGTTCCAAATACAATTAAAAAATTGCAGTAATACCTCTTCATAAACAGACACTTTTAATTTTACGCTTTTAATTCTCCGCGATAGTTACTGTTAACATCAGGGAATTCTAAGATGAAACTCACACACACACTTCTCTGAACAGAAATATTAAAGTTGGAATAATCTTACTGTTAATCTTCTTCCTTCATCAACATACACACAAACACTTTTTATAACTGTAAACACTTTTAACAATAAACAGCACTCATTAAAATAAATCTTCTAGCATTAACTGAATTAATTTACAGGCACAATACATATAATCAGATGTTCTTGTATGAAGCACTACTGATTACTCTTGAATTAGGGCAATACACAATAATTCTTTAACTTGGGTTTTATATGTACAGATGTTCATTCCTCCGGCATTCAAATAATTCTTTAGGCACTATAATTCTAAACACCGCTATCATTAAACACAACCCTGTTGCCTCTATTTATTCTCTAGTTACTTCTTACTATGCTTCACATTTCAGTGTGTCCTTGAAAAGTCGGCCCTGAAAATAAATCTCAACTAAAATATCGCTAGTCATTCAGTAGTCACTCAGCTATCTTCCGTTGCTTTATTTGTTATTCAGAAATTTATTAGCTAACTGCTTCTCAACTTATAGACTTTATTTAGTTGCTTGAGTGACTTGCCGACTCGCTATTATCGCACTGTGATTTTCGAATGCCGAATTCCAACCTAATGCCAACCTCTCTCTAATCAATCTCTAATCTCCTAATTAATAATTCCAGCGTTCGTCGCTTATATATCTGTTTTTTCCCCCCCTAAATTGCTCACGTCATCTCTTTCTAAAACTCTTTTCAATAAACCTCACGTGGTGTTCCAAAACGTGCTCACTCACTTACGTTTCCATGACAACAAAACAAAATATAATAAAATTGAGCTATTACATAACGTTAAACTTTCACAAACAGGAATAAAGAATATTTATATTTCAATAAATGCGCAGTTAAAATATTGAATATAAATTCTTATAATATTAACATAGTAATAATTAAAATAGCTTAATAATATTTAATACAGTCTTATCACTATTAATACATATATCTTTGATTAAATAATTAGATATTAGACAAAATTAAAGTGGTTATATGAATATTAAATTGTAAAATAAGTTGTTTACATTAAATATTATTTACAAGTCTAGCCTTTGTGATGGAAGATCATGTTGGATTCTGAATCAAATAATAATTACTCCAATCTCTATATAATCAGAATCCAACAAAAACTCGTTTTATATTATCACTGTCATCCAAGCTAGTTTTCTGTTACCAATAAAAGTTTTGCATATATTTCACACATGAAAAAAAGCTTAAACAAGTTCATGTGAGGAGATAGTAACTCGCTTGCAGTGGTAAACAACACGCCCTCCTAACAGCCACTATACTGCAGAGGCAATAAAAACAAGTACTTTTATTATGCCAGTGAATAAGGTATGAGGAGTCTGTGTAATATATTTCTCAACAAATAGTGCAATTAGAGACAACTGGGATAAAAACACACTAATTAATGAATCACATGTCCCCTCATACAGAAACTATGCTGTATAGACTGTTGCATGGGCAAACACATTATCTAACTAAAAACTATTGTTATTAATTAGATGTGAGTTCGATTTCCCAAGGCAGCAATAAAATTCAACCGAACATGTTAAAATTCGTAAAAGTGTTAAAACTAAGTAATATATACATATATATATATATAATGAATGCTATGGCAGCTTCACATATGGAATTCGGTTGAAGAGAGTTAGCATTTCAACTCAATTGTCAGCTATGCTTTTATCTTTCAGTTGCGTGATCTTTTGTTAATACCGCACCAATCATATGCACGTTTTAATAACCTTCCTTTGCTGTCTGTTTCATGTTAGGCTTAATTACCGTAAAGGGAGAAAAGTCACAAAAGAGAAAAATGTTCCTGGTCCGGGGATTCCCTTATTCAGGTAATATTCACTAATTTCATGTTATCAGCCTGTGGTGTGCCAATATCGGTAAGTGGTGATATTATTTGATCTATTCTATGTTAAAAAATTTAACTCTGAGATGGATAAGTGGCTGATAAAAAATAAAAAAAAATTCCTGCGAACAATCAGAAGCAGAAACAGACTCAAAAAAAGAGGACAGTATTTCATATTTTACCAGAACAGCCTGCATCGTCTTCAGAACCAAACGGTAAGAGGCAAAAAATGTAACATATGCATTTGATTTTTGCAATGTTCGCTATGTATGTTTTGTATTGAATATAAATACAATAAATATTATATTAATATATCTCTCTATTAGATTTTTTTTCGAGGGGCTGTGAAATATTTTAATTTTTGCAAAGGGGCCTCTGACATCCAGAAGTTTGGGAAGCACTGCTCTATAGCACCCACATATGGATGAACATAGGGTTCAAGACCTCATCTCTACAAGTTGCAGCATTAATGGTTCTGCTAGGAAGCACATACAAATCAATATATCCATCTATGTCAGGGATACTAGATAGATGTGTTGCTACTCTCAAAACCCCGAGAGATGTAGAGTTTTGCAGATGCAATGGTTGTTATTACCAACTGAGCTCCTGGACACCATTAATAAATGGTATGAAACATCATTGCACTACTGTGAGGAGTGACTGCATTTTTTATTGGGGCAATTTGGCAATCTCATTTTGACTTCTTGTTTCTGACCACTATCTTCATGTACCTATTTGTTACAGAATTAATATATTTAAATTTTGTGAGTCTTTCTTTCATATCTCATATCATACTGCTTTTCACCAAACTGCATAAAAATTCATTATACAGTTTTTGAGTTATGATTTTTCTCCTTTTTTCTTAATTTATGGAAACCAGTGTAGAAGCAGAATGGTTTTTAATACATAAATTAATGTTTATATAATCATTGTTAAAACTGATGGCATACAGTATATCATGCTGAGATGCCATACACATTGCATAGCACAGTGAACATGTGCTATGCGATGTCTCTCATAACCTAGTTCTGACTATATTAGGTCCTTCTTGTAGGCCAGCCACAGTAAGTTTAAGGTAAGGCTTTGGTTTTTATTAACGTATTGGACACTGGATCATTTCAGAGCTTATTTAAACTTGTGAACATAGTTAAATTCAATATTCAGCAGTCTTGTTGGTTCCTAAACTACCTGATGATTTTCATTAGTAGCAAGCCAGGTCCGATTATGGGCTCTCTTTTTCTCAACATGTTTGTTCTTTCCAGTGAATTTCTTCCAAATATCATATTTCTCCAACTTAACTGATGCTATATCTGCAGAATACTTTATAAACACCTGGCCTCTTAAGGCAAATGAGGTTGTTTAGATGATCTAATGGATATTTCTGTTATAGGTGTGAAGGCAACTCTGAGATTGTACTGTGATTACACTACCTATTTTATCAGTGACATTTTTGACGTATTAAAGTAACTACACAACTTTATATTTTCTTGCACTTATTGGGTAAACTGAACAAACTAGACTAGCTTTCTCAGTAGTGATTCCCCCCCCCCGTTCCCCCCATATACATACACAGAAAGCCAGTCTATTTTGTTTGGTGACTGAGACTAGCACATCAAGAAAAGGAAGTAAAAGCATTCTGTGAAACTGATTTCAGAGTTTAAGATATTCAGGAAGTTCTTACAATGATAGTGTTTCACTGGATCTCAGTCAGACAAGGAAAATATTAATGACATAACACAGCCATATATTTTGCTTTGAGTGGTATTGTTTAATGACTATCTTATCAAAAGATTATTCCATATACATATTTGCTATGGATGTCCTTTCTGTTCACAGTAAGTTTTCAAAATGGAAGGTGTTATGTAGACCAAATGTCTTCATACCCACAAATGGGTATGAAGACAATCATCAAAAACAAGGTGTCAAAATGACATTGTCAAAGTGCCTGAATAAGGAATGTGGTCACTATTAAAAAAAAAGTTAGTAGTGTCCACTGGAAACAGCTTCTCTAGTAGTAATATTGTGTCTTCTCTGGCAACACAGGTAGAAAGACTTATGTCTAAACTCACTAATATATGTCAGATCAATGATGTCCTGATCTTGACAGTTTCTTTATTAACCGTTAATTGAAAGGATTGAGTTTGTTAAATTTTTCTGTTAACAAGTTCAAACCTTTTTATAAAAAACACATTTAAATCTATGTGGTTAGAAGTCAATGGGACTGTTTTTGGAGTTAGCAGCAGCTATGAACAGCTCCAAACTTCAACGAGTATGGCTGTATAAATTTACCAAAAATATGGAAGACTGTCATTTTGAGAATGAATTAATACAACAAGTCAACTTACATGGATTCGAATGATGCAATTCTAGGTGTGTGGTTGCAATACAACTTACAACCAGCAATACCATTTATTAAGCTCTACTTTGAAGATACATAATAGATGGCTACAGTGGCTAGCCAATGTCAGGTGATAATGTCATTGTCAGTGTGTTTCTACCTTTGAGTGCAAGTTGTGTCATGTCAGTGAACCTATGCACTACTTACTGTAAACAAAATAAATCCTACATATGTCTGAGAGTCTGCTGAGAATACATATTATATGGTAGAAATTAAATGACATGAGAAAGGTAATAAGTCTGTAGATATTGCATGTGCTTACAAGAATGTGCCAACAGTTAAAACTATCATAAAAGATAAAATTTGGATTATGTAACATATGAAGATATCTATGCCAATGCAATCTGCGATCATTTCCAAGTAGAAATTTTAACATTAATAGTAGAAATGGAAAAATCATTGATGATTTAGAGTGAAGACAGGAAACAACAAATGCCAATAAGTTATGCTTATGCAAGAGAAAGCCCCAAGTGTTTTTCAAGAACTAAAGCATAAATGTGATGAGAATGTCGCTAGTGATGCATTTGTTGCAAGCTATGGATTTCAAAGACTTAAGGGAGCATACTTAACTGCATAACATCAGAATGACAGGTGAGGCTGCTAGTGCAGACACAGTAACAGCTATGGAGTTCTCCAAGACTGGCAGAAATCATCAAAAATTAGAATTACCTACCCCAACACTTTTAACATGGATAAGACTAGTTTATTTTGGAAAACAATGCCGAATTGTTCTTACATATCATGAGAAGAAAAAACTATATCAGGATTTAAGGTACTAAAGGACATAACTTTTTGGCAGAAATGCTGCTAGAGACTGCAAAATAAAACCATTGTTAGAGAAAGCTTTTTCACCTGGTTGCAAATTAAAGTTATCAAGAAATTATCTTCTTGTTTAATTCTTTATTCAAGTGTAAGAAAAGTTTGCCCATAAAGCATCTTCATGTCTAGGTTACTTATATTTAGAGGCTGATGACTTCACATCAATTGTCTTAGCATCATATAATGCAAAGCACTCATCCTTTGATGTATAATACTATGCATTATGGGAAGGGCCACTACCCAAACTAGTTGCAAACTTTATTGCAGTCTCATCAGTGGGAGCCAGATCCAAAAGAGATAACAGTTGAATTAACACAGGAGTCATGTGACTACTGTATTACTTATACCAGTAACCTAGTTGGGAATATACTTCACACACACAAACTTTGCTTACATTCAGATAAAGAATTAAACAACAATATAATTTCTTGGTAAGTTTAATTTAAAACCACTGTCAGTTTACCATAGCGACAACTCAAGGATCTTTAAAAATATTTCAAAGGCATTTGTATCTGTTTCATAAAAATCCAATCGACGAGCATGGATGACTCAAATGTTTCAAGACTAGTTTCTCCATTTTGTGCATGAGGTTATGTTGCAAGGAAAACACTTTTCTGTTTGTGATACTGCTGCTCATGGATAGTTTCAAAGACTTAAGCGAGTGTGCTAAACTGCATAACATCAAAGTGACGGGTAAGACTGCTAGTGCAGACACACTAACAACTATGGAGTTCTCCAAGACCTTGGCAGAAATCATCAAAAACGTGGATTGCCTACCTACAACAGTCTTATGTGAGTATCATGAAAACATAAAAGTAAAATTAAGTTATACAAATTATGGAAACAACTACTGTGTTAGAGAAACTTTCTTCTTCTTTGGCACTACAGCCCCATGTAGGGCCTTGGCTTTGCATTTTTTTTTTTTCAGGGGTTTCATAACTCACTATGAGTTAGGGTCATTATCCACATGCTCAACCATGTGTAATCGTCTGTGACGCATTGTGTTCTAGACCAGTTTGCCTGCTTTGCAGAAGGGGAAAAAACCCCAGATAAACTGGGGAGAAAACTCCGCAGTCCAAGCCCAAGACCAGCTAACTTGGCTATGTCTGAGAAAGCTCCTTAGCTCCTCACGTCAGCCACGAGAATTGAAGGCAGGACACTCCTTTCCCAGGCATATGGTTGCAGAGAGCGTAACCACTTGGCTAATTGCGCAGACAAAGTAAAACTTCAGTTTAATATAAACCAAAATAGACACTAAGACATTTCGACCTTCACATTAAGATCATCACCTGGAGAATAAACATATATACAAAGAAACAAGCTGCACTACAATTTACTTGGCATGCTAAAGTTACTGACCAACCGTTATAACTATTGGCCTGACCTCTGGTAAAAACCTTACATCAAAGCTGGAGTTTGTATCCATCACAAAAAAGGAAAAAATTAATAAATAATAAATAAAAATTATTACTTATATAAGTATGCATATAAATTACAGCCAACTGGTATGGATAGTGGCCAATAAAAGCTGGTAAATTGCTTAAAGTCCTAATGTTAGGACGTTAAGGCTATGGCATGCTGGAAACTAAGTGGGCTGAATGTGTGCCATCCAAATTATTGGGATTTTTATGCCACCATTACTGTTAAGGTTGGGTTGGTTAATTAAAATTTCACAGGCTTCTTTAAATTTTTTTTGTTCATACCAGGTTTTTGTATGATGTAATGAGAAAGTACTTTTTCAATCAATTTGGTGTAGGGTGTTAAGAGCATGATCTCAGAGGCCTGCTTCAGCAAAATTGTTAAATTTAATGTGTCATCCCCCCCCCCTCCGTTAGGGATTGCACATCCAGTTTCCCCAATATAAGGTAAGTTACAGGTGCAATAGGCAATAAACTCCAGGATGTGCCAATGGGAGAGAGGATCCTTAGAGGAGTTGAATGTTTTTTAATTTTAAAGGTGGTTTAAAAGTGGCATTAAGATTGTAATGGTGTAGGATTCTATTAATTTTCTTTGATAACCCTTTAATGTATGGGATAGCTATGGTTCTACTGTAAACTATATTATATTTTGATGAAGTTTTATAAAAAATTTTATTAATAGTATTTTAGCTATAGCCATTATTTATAAATGTGTTGCTAATAATTTTTAATTCTTGTTTAAGAGTTTCTTTATTAGAGCAAACTGTTATAGCTCTGTTTTTGGGGTGTTAATGACTACAAATTTTTGCAAAGGGTGGTGATATGAGTTAGCATGTATACACCCTCTGTCCAAAAAGAAACCAAACTTTTCGAAAATAGAAGAAACTAGTGGCTCCACCTGTTGTATCTTTTTGTTGTCGAAAGCAGCAACCTTCATTAGTGTTGAGCCAACTGTTTATGACATTTGTTTCATTAGAAGCCGAGTTATAGTGCCAAGAGTGACAGCGTGTTTTGACGAACGGTCGGAAAATAAGTTTCAAACAGAGAGCTGCGACTGACTTTTGTGTTAAACTTGGTAAATGCTTTACCGAAATGCATCAAATGCTTCAAAAAAGCATATGGTGATGAATGCTTATCCCCATACTCAAGTTTACGAGTGGTTTAAGCGATTTCAAAGTGGTTGTGAGCTGCTCGAGGATGACAAAAAGTCAGGCCATCCAAAAACAGGAATGAGCTAAGTTAACATCCAAAAAGTGCATGATTTCATCAAAGAAAACCCGAAATCGTCCGTGAGATTAATTGAAGATGAATTGGGGATTCCAAAATCAACTGTGCACAACATTTTGATCGAGAGTTTGGGCCTTCGTAAATTGAATTCGTGATTTTTTCCCCACAAGTTGACCGACACCCAAAAAATGTTGAAGCAAAGTAATTGATTGTTAAGATCATGGACTTAATAAACACTTATACAAATTGTCTACTAGTTTCGCTAGCTGTAACTGTCTAGCTTTGTCAAGACTAGGAAGGTAATGCTAGTATTAAATGCAAAAAAACAAAAGAATGAAGTAACAGTTTAAAAACAGACAAATTGGAGTGCACGCATGACAGCACATCCATTAGGCGTGAAGACTTAGTTATTGTTATTAAGTAGCATTTTATAATATTTCATGTAATTTAGTTCCGTTAAACTTAATGAATTTAACAGATTTTTCCACATGTCTTTTAATATTATTCCCTGGTTTCTATTGAGATTATTTCCTGTTCGTAGGACTACTGCAGCTTCTTTAAAGGTTCTACATCTAAAATCCTCTTCGATATATGGCATGGAACTGTTATCCCAATCTATTGAATGGTTTGAAGTTGAGAAATGATGTGCTAACCCTGAGGTGTCTGCTCTGTTATGATTGACATCACTGACATGTTCCTTCTTTCGAATTTCTAGGCTTCTTGAAGTTTGGCCTATGTAGGTAAGTCCACACGTACATGGTATGCTATAAACAACTGCATATTTGTAGAAAGCAACACTATCCTTAGTGGATCTTAATAACTGTCTTGTAGTTGTGGAAGGTTTAAAAACAACTCTGATGTTAAAAGGCCTCATGATTCTTGCTATTTTAGTGGAGACTGATCCAGCATTTGGTATGATGATGGAAGATACGTGCTGGGTCGTCCAAGGCTGTTGCTGGAGGTTGTTTCTATATTGAATTTTGTTGATTATATTTTGAGGATAACCATTTTGCAATAGAGTTTTTGATATAAGGGAAAGCTCAGCAAGTACATCTGTTTCCTCTGTGATGATATTTTTGGCTCTGTTTTTTTAGCATATGTGTAATGCTCAGTTTCTGTGCATAGTGATGATTGGATGTGAAATGGAGATAACGTCCAGTATCTGTAGGTTTACGATATATTGTAAGTTTGATATTTCCATTATCTTGTTTTTTTTTAACTAGTACATCTAAAAAAGGGTAATTGATGATTGTTTTCCAATTTTAATGTGAATTTAATTTTATGATGGAAGGAGTTAATTTTTTGGAGGAACTCATGTAAGGTTCTTCCTTATCTTAACTTTCTAGATAATGAACACATCATCAACATATCTCCTCCAGACTGATGGTTTTGGATTTATTTTTGCTAGGATGTCATTTTCTAATTTTTCCATGAACAGGTAGGTCCGCACATGGTGGTGACAGACTTACAATATATCGTAAACCTACAGATACTGGACGTTATCTCCATTATACATCCAATCATCACTATGCACAGAAACTGAGCATTATACATATGCTAAAAAAACAAAGCCAAAAATATCATCACAGAGGAAACAGATGTACTTGCTGAGCTTTCCCTTATATCAAAAACTCTATCACAAAATGGTTATCCTCAAAATATAATCAACAAAATTCAATATAGAAACAACCTCCACTAACAGCCTTGGACGACCCAGCACGTATCTTCCATCGTCATACCAAATGCTGGACCAGTCTCCACTAAAATAGCAAGAATCATAAGACCTTTTAACATCAGAGTTGTTTTTAAACCTTCCACAACTACAAGACAGTTATTAAGATCCACTAAGGATAGTGTTGCTTTCTACAAATATGCAGGTGTTTATAGCATACCATATACGTGTGAACTTACCTACATATGTCAAACTTCAAGAAGCCTAGAAATTCGAAAGAAGGAACATGTCGGCGATGTCAATCAGAACAGACACCTCAGGGTTAGCACATCATTTCTCAACTTCAAACCATTCAATAGATTTGGATAACAGTTCCATGCCATACATCAAAGAGGATTTTGGATGTAGAACCTTTAAAGAAGCTGCAGTAGTCCTACGAACAGGAAATAATCTCAATAGAAACCAGGGAATAATATTAAAAGACATGTGGAAAAATCTGTTAAATTCATTAAGTTTAAAGGAACTAAATTACGCCAAAATTATAAAAGGCGACTTAATAACAATAACTAAGTCTTCATGCCTAATGCGTGTGATATCACGCGTGCACTCAATATGTCTAATTGTTTTTAAACCGTTACTTCATTCTTTTGTTTTTTTTGCATTTAATACTAGCATTACCTCCCTAGTCTTGACAAAGCTAGACAGTTACAGCTAGCGAAACTAGTAGACAATTTGTATAAATGTTTATTAAATCCACGGTCTTAAAAATCAATTAGTTTGTTTCAATTTTAATGAAAAGGACCAAATAGCAACTTTCAGCCCAAAAAATGTAGTGAAATGAACACCGAGGACCTCATTAAAACTGCTCAAATTAAAACTTCCTTGAAACAATCGTTACTGGTGACAAAACGAGGTGTTTTTGAGTACGAGCCTTTAACAAAGCGCCAGAGTGCTGAGTGGAGACCACCAGAAGAGGGACATCTGAAAAAAAGTCGTTTGGAGAAGTCAAAAGTAAAGACACTGCTGATTTGTTTCTGTGATTCCAAGGGCATTATCCACAAAGAATTCATTCCGCCTGGCCAAACGGTCAATGGCGAGTTTTATCTCGAAGTTTTGAAGCAATTGATAGTGAGAATTCGTCATGTAGGCACGAATATCATGATGCAGGCTGCTAGTCACTTTTGCACGATAATGCACCATCTCATCGTTCGAACATTGTGAGACAGTTTTTGAGCAAAAACCAAGTTTGTGTGTTGGATCACTTGCCATATTCACCTGATTTAGCACCCTGTGATTTATTTCTCTTTCCCTGACTTCATTTGCCGATGAAATTAAAGAGATACGACACTGCTCGAAAACATTCAAGCAGCAGAAACAACGGCCTTCAACAGTATCCCAAAAACCGATATAAAAAACTCATTTAACGAATTAATTGACCCTGCAGAATGACCTATCAACTCCTTGAGTGTTGACACTAATTTCTTGGCTAGGTGATAATTAGGGCTGTCTATTCCCTCAACTATCGGCCAAAGCAGAAAGTTATGCTTGCGTACCTTGGAAACACTATATATTCGGGAGAATGGGCATAAGTTTTTTTAACAGTGTCTGACAGCCAAAAAGCGACAGACTTAAGTAAGTTGACAGTTTTTTCCTTTATCCTGTTTGTAGGATCATAGTTCACAAGTTGATAGGTGCTGTTATTGGAGACTAGTTGGTTCATCTGATGGATGTAGGTTGATCTGTCAATGGATGTAGATTGATCTGTCAAGGACAACCATTGCATTGCCTTTGTCCGATTTTGTTATAATTATATCTTGATTAGCTTTTAATGACTTGATTGCTGCTAGTTCTGTTTTTGTAATATTACTACATATGGTTTTCTTTTTATTCAAAACATTGCTGGTCTCTAAATGAATTTTATCAGCTATATTATTTGGAAGAGATTTAATGCCTAGTGCTATATAACATCTAATTTATTAATAGTTCTAGGTGCTACTGCAAAATTTAGGCATTTATCAAGAAGTGCAAGTTGACCGTTATTTAAGGTGTGGCTAAATAGGTTGATCACATGACTATTGCTTGCATGTAGTTGGTCGCTCCTCATCTTACTTACTTGTACTCACAATTTAGGTGAAGCAGGTCTCTCAGATCATGCTCTTAACACCCTACACCAAATTGATTGGAAAAGCTTGCTCCTTATATCATACAAAAACCTGGTATGAACAAAAAAATTTAAAGAAGCATGTGAAATTTTGATTAACCACTCCAATCTTAACAATAATGGTGGCATAAAAATCCCAAGAATTTGGATAGCACACATTCAGCCCACTTAGTTTCCAGCATACCATACCATACCATAACTTTAGGACTTTAAGCAATTTTTCAGCTTTTATTGGCCACTATCCATACCAGTTGGCTGTAACTTATATGCATACTTATATATATAATAATTTTTATTTATTATTTATTAATTTTTTCTCCTGTTTTGTAAACATGTTGCTCTCCAGCTTAATTTAATTTTGTAACCTAATGGATAATAATAGGACTCTAGCTTTCATGTAGTAAGGTTATTTTTTCCTACCAGAGGTCAGGCCAATAGTTGTAACGGTCAGTAACTTCAGCATGCCAAATAGATTGTAGTGCAGCTTGTTTCTTTGTGTGTGTATATATATATATATGTGTGTGTGTGTGTGTGTGTGTGTGTGTGTGTGTGTGTACTCCATATGATGACCTTAATGTGAAGGTCAAAATGTCGAGTGTATATTTTGGTTTATATTAAACTAAAGTTTTACTCTAACACGGTAGTTGTTTCCATAATTTATTCTGATCACCATGTAAGCATGAAGGAAAGGATTCTAAAAGTAAAATTCTTTCCTGCAAATGCTGCATCCATCACATGGATAAAGGTTTCATTTCACTCAAAAAGTATTACCTATGATCAATGTTTAAACAAGCAGTAAAGACTACTGAAAGACAGAATGCCAAATAATTGAAGCAGTTCTGGAAAAAGAGTGACATTTACAAAGCTGTTAAAAATAACTATGCTGTTTGGAGTGATCTTGGTTGCTCACCTCTTAATACTCTCTACCACTTCCTCATCCCCAAGAAACCCAGGAGACCAGAATGAAGCACAATAATCCAGAGTGTGGATGTATCAAGGCCTTATAAAGAGGAATAACAGCTTCCTTATCTCTACTTGTTAGTGTGTTATTCAATAGCCAAGTAATCTTAAGAGCTAAACTTCAACTCTGTCTACCACCACCCTTAAATCCCTAGTTTCATCTATTTCCTGGAGTACAGCTCCATCAGTGTGTTATACAGATTGTAATACACTTATCACAAATTGCATAAGTTTAGATATCCCTATATTAAACTGACACCCATTACCTTTTGCCCATACTGACAGTCTATTTAAATTATCCTACAAGCTCACCACATCACCTTGATTCACTATTATTCTATCTAATTATGCATCATCAAACAACTGAATATTTCCTATATAATTTATATACAAATTAAACAGTAGTGGTCTTAGCACTGAACCCAGCACACCGCTTATCATTAGCTTTTGCCTGGTTTCTGCTCCTGTATATCACTTTCTGATATCTATCCAGAAGCAACCCTCTTATCCACATAACCAGTGTCATATCCATCTGTTCTAATTTGCATTACCGAGTTTCACGTGGTATTCAATCAAATGCCTTTGCAAAATTTAGCAGAATCATCACATAGCCATTAATCCAACTCAATTATCACTCCATTATGGAAAGCTAGGAAATTACTAAGGCATGACCCTTCAGAAAGCCATGTTGCCTCTCAGAATATCATATTTCTATCATCTCATTCCTGAACCTTTTTTGACCAATTTTTCCATTACTTTCACCACCACTTCAGAGATATTGATTGGTCTATAATTTGCAATTTCAGTCTTAGAACCTCCCTGATTTAAGGGAATTATTTTGCCCTCTTTCTACTCCCTTGGAACTATCACAGCTGAGACTTAAAGAGCCTAGTCAGAGGGATTGCCAGCTCCCTTGCCCATTCCCTCAAACCACAAGCTGATATCACATCTAATTCCACAGCTGCATCTATCATTCACCTCTGTTCCTACATGTCTCTGTCACATGTCCAGGCATTAACCTTACGTGTTTGATATACAATTGTAAAGTAGTAAACTCGACTATCTAATCTGCTTCTCTCACCTCATGACTATCAGCACTCATTACAGCTATTCTTCCTTTTAGTTGCCACATGGCAAAAGAACTCTTTGTGATTTCCTTTGGCCTGCTTAGCTAGTTTCTTCTCATAATCGGATTTTGACTTTCTTACCACATTGATTACCCTTCTTGCTGACCCTTGTTCTATTCATGAATTTATTGGTAACCTTTCTCCTTATATACCTTCCACAGCATTTTCTTTTTCTGAAGCTCATGCTTAATGATATTGCTCATCCATCAACTCCTACCTGGTTAACCCTCCTTACTTTAGGTATACAATTTAATATAGTCAAGAGGCATATAGCAGAAGCTATCCCCTATGCACTACTAATATCCTTTCCTTGCAGTATTTTATACCAAGGCATAGATTCAAGCTTCTTCCTAAGCTTGTCATAATCTCCTGCCTTGTAATTCCACATATTACAATGACAGAATATTCCTCCTTTTTAACAATCTCCCAAGTCAAGACCGTATGGTCACTTTTTCCAGTCAGAGGCAACATGACCATCTTAGTTATGGATGGCGTTTCTGATCCTATGCACATCCAATACTCTTCACCTCAAGTCCCCTCAATCACATGCTGTAATGTTCAAAATATTAGCTGAAAGGATTTTCTTGAATTGTCGTGCAAAGTCATACAAAGGAATCAAGCAATGAAGACCAGGTTTCAGAGGAAAAACAAGAAGTTGAACCAAAAAAACAATATGAGACTAAGCAGATCACAGAATGCCTTACAATGGTTGATGAGGACTGGTGCTAACTTAATCCACCAGGATCTAAACACTGAATGGTTTGCAAAAGTGGAGAAGTACATGATGCAATTGCATGTTATAAACTGATTTACAAGGGAAAAAGAGCTACAGTACAGACATCAATGGAAAAGTACTTTAAGATGCCATCAACATCAGCAGAGAGAGAGAGTAAGACCATATTAAACACCTTGTATATATGTGTGTACATAGTGTATATAATGTATTCATTCTCTCACAAATACATTTTTTTTTATATGTGTATTTGATATTTTCTCAATCCCCCCCACACACACCTCATAAGTAGAAACCATTTAACTTTAATTATTCTTAAAACGAATATACTGTGAACGTTAAAAAAAAAACATCATATTCAACTGACTGTTTAGAGATACTTGTGCCATAAATGAAGGACAAAATGACATGTAAACACAAAGGATAAGGATGAATAAAGTATTAAACTTTACCAGTCAGATATTTCAACCTGAAAATTACAGGTCATCATCAGTGCCATGAGGCTACTCGAATACAAGGTAGAATGTGAACAATGGATCATTTAAAATAGTAAGAGCCATGTAACTGCATAAATAGAACAATGCAATTGGTTAACAGAAGTAGTATCATATTATTTTAAAAAAATTATTAATGATGTCTGATTAGAATGAGACTTTCCCATATCCAGTAAGGAGAGACAATCCTTTCAATCATGAAGAGATGACAGAGCAAAGCTTTGGCAATCTCCTTAAACAAACATTCGAACTTGTGGTGGCACTGATGGAATAAATGTGTTTGATCAGAGGATACTATGGTCGGCATCAATTCCATGTTGTGATAGGCCAGATTTCTCACAAATGATATAAGATTGGTGTTCTTGTAACCTTTTTTCCCCACAGAATGGCAATGGTCTGAACTTGACAGATTCCAGGAAGGGAAAGAGAGGAAACTATCATTATAAGATGGGAACCAAGAGGAAAATTTGTTGAAAGGAATAAATGTAGCCACTAGAGTGTATTTTTTTAAAGGATTCTTAAGTGTAATTCAAGAGCTGCCAGAAATGTATAGAATTGAAACCCTCTATATTGTTTCATGGTTGTTTCAGGTAGGCTTGCAGGAATCAAAAATTCATTGTATAGCTTGTTCTGAGAAGCTATTCATTTGCATAAAAGGCTTACTTGTCCAGACGTTCTTGCCTTAGCTATTGTGGTTTACAGTATAAAATATGAGCAGATTGTATGTGGATGGTCTGAAAAGTTCTAGGCCTCAACCATAGATGGCAACACTATTGATAGGATTTTTTTTTCCTAAGTTGGTACATCTGTCATAAACACCCATGTGAAATTGCAAGTCATTCTATCAAGTAGTTTGTTTTATACAGCTGTCTGAAGCAAACGTGTTATCTGCATCCCTTGAAATCAATAAAATTGAGTATAGTGCGGTTATAAAATTCTTTGTAAAAGAAGGTTTAATGCCAAAAGAAATTCATTCAAAGTTCATAAAAGTTTATAGACACTCCTCTCCTTCATTTTCAACAATTAAGAAATGAGTTGCCGAGTTTAAATATGGTCGTACCGGCCTCGAAGATGATCCATGTGAAAGATGTCCAAAAAGTGTAACAACACCAGAAATCATTGATCAAGTGCACGATATGGTATCGGATGACCGGCGAGTCAAAGTCCATGAAATTGCTGAGACTATAGGCATTTCAAAAGAACGTGTAGGATATATTTTGCATGAAGAATTACAAATGAAAAAGCTTTGCGCAAGATGGGTACGACGCTTGCTCACAACAGATCAAAAATGCACTCACATGAAAATCTCTGAACAGTGCTTGAAGCATTTTAACAAGAATAAAACTGATTTCGTGCATCAATTTATTACTATGGATGAGACTTAGATTCACCATTACACACTAGAATCCAAACAGCAGTCAAAACAGTGGACAGAAGCCGGTTGTTCAGCGTCAAAGAAGACAAAGTTGGTTCCATCAGGAGGAAAGGTCATGGCATCAGTGTTTTGGGATGCTAAAGGCATTTTGTTTATTAATTATTTTGAAAAGGGTAAAACAATAACTGGAGAATATTATTCCGATCTTTTAAGTACACTAGATGAAAAAATTCGTGAGAAAAGACCCGGTTTGCAGAAGAAAAAAATCATTGTTCATCAGGACAATGCACCTGCCCCACAAAGGTGTTTTGGCAATGGGAAAATTAAGGGATCTGCACTATGAATTATTGGAACATCCACCCTATTCCCCAGATTTGGCTCCTTCTGACTTCACAAAACTAAAGCTCTTCTTCTCTGGTCAGCCTTTTCCTTTGAATCAAGAGGTGATTGCAGATCTTATTGAGAACCACTACAGGGACGGGATAAAACTCGCTGGAATAAATGTATTAGTCTTAAGGGAAATTATGTTGAAAAATAAAAATAATTTTGAAATTATAAATTCATTTTTTCATTGTTAGGTTGAGAACTTTTCAGACTACCCTCATAAAAGACTGTTTGATTCCATTTTTTTGAGAAGGATAGTGAGCCAACTAATGTGGCATGTAGCATCCAGTGAAGGTATGTGTGCAATAAATAGAAGTACAGTAAACCCTCGATTTAACGGACTAATGGGACTAAGGCGTGTCCATTAAATCGAAAGCCCATTAAATTGTGAATTTTTTAAAATAAAAATATCTGTACCATTATACTGCAATTTTATCAATATTAGCACTGTAATAACAAAAAAATTGTTTTACACACACTTTTAGATAAGTTAATGTGAAGTTAGTGTTTGATGTTGAGGTGCTTAGTTTAGGTAACCCTGCTTTAAAAAAAAACTATCAAGTTTTTTTTAACTTTTGAATTCTGCTGTTTTTTTATAATTAACCCCCTAAAATTACAAAAATGAGTGTAATAAAACTGCCGCAGAAAGTCACGACACGCAACAAAAGAATCAATTACAGTGCAATTGGTGTGTTCGTGTCCTAATCATTCGCCGATTATGAGTGGCGACTCATTTATGTCGGCTAAATTACTACAGTGTTTTTCCGACATATGGCCTATTCGCCAAGATTTGTTAAAAATAACAGGAAATTAATAACAAAAAATAACCTGTTAATTTAATTATAAGCAAATCTTGGTTAAAAGCATTTTAAAATTAACAGGGTGTCAATTTTCAAGTGACATACGGACCAGAAATTTTGTCCTTTAAATCGAGGATTTACTGTAGTTAGTTTTCAACTGAAGAAGAGCAATTTTTGTTTATTGTTTATTTTTGCTAGAAAAACAGGTAAAGTATCTTCTTTGTGGGGCCAGACAGCAAAGAAAGACATTGAAAAAGAAAGCTGAAGTTGTACAGATGAGAAAATGATTTCTTCCAGATGTTGGAGATAAAAGTTTGCAAAAACAGGGTGGCTCCCCCATAGCAGCCACTTAAAGTTGTCTATAAAATCTGCCTTGACAAATAAAATAATCTGAGTTTATGACAGTCAAACAATTAGATTATATCCTGAGGAAAGGCTTGTGAGAGCAGATGAAAAAGTGAATAAAGATTCAATGTCAAAGCTGATCATTGGTAGAAGGGATAAATATTTCACTTCATCCAGGAAATCTGAAGAATTTTAAAATAGAGAGAAACTATGCAATCCATGATTGGCAAAGAAGATGCCCTCTTTTTTTTTGTGAATCTTAGGAAGTAGGGTGGAGGGGGCAAGAAGCAAAATACATGCTAAGTTTCTATATGGTATCTCCATCAAGAATGGCAACTTCATCTAGTAGTGAGTTTAACTTTCTGAATTGGCTGTTAGTGGATTGTGATCAAGTTCTGGTAAGTAGATCTGTCATACAGCGAGAGATCTTTCTTTTGTATTATGAGGAGTTCATCACAACAGAAGCTTTCCCTTTGTCTGCCTTTAATAATGAGATGACTTTTCTGCTGGAAAAATGTTTGCAAAAGGAGTCTGACTTTCATTAGCAAAGAGAAACAAAGTTTGTTAGCCTCAACTGGAGAGAGTGGATACATTCATTCAGTGTTGTGGCAGAAATCCAAGCATAGTATTTTCTTCGAAACTATAACAAACTTGCACCTTTGTAAAAAACAAGAATTTCATTTTCAGTTGAAGGGCATCCTGAGACGTTTACTACCCAATTATCTGGTACAGTATGAGGTGGACTTCTGTGAAGAAAATATTACATGAACATCAAAATTATATATCATTAATAAGAAATCTGAGAAAGCTGGCCTAGCACAACATGGAACTGATACTGACAACAATATCTTCTGTTCTGAAACATGCTTACTCCATTGTTGCTGCCATAAGGTTGAATGCTTGTTTTATAGAGAGGGCCAAAGCTTTGCATCATCCAAACCTGAAATGGAATGACTGCTCTCCTTACTGAAAATATGGAGAAGTCTCATTCTAATCAGGCATCATTAATAATATATATATTTTTTAAAATAAATGAATGCTTCTTTTGTTAACCACTTTTGTTCTATTTATACCATCAGGCAGCTCTTACTATTTTAAATAATCCACTATTCATGTTCTACCTTGTACATCAATACCCTCATACAAACAATGATGACCTGCAATTTTCAGGTTAAAATATATGATTAATAAGGTCATCATCATCAAATTCCTGACATGTACCCTCAAGGGGTGCACAGGATATGATAGTACTACATGAAAAATTTACATCATTACTAACTTCCTATTTACAATTTTCCTCCAATTCAGTCTGTTACTTGTCAAGACTCCAACGTTATCAAATCTTATATTCCTATTATCTAAGGCACTTTGTACCGAATCAATCTACCTATATCTTAGTCTTCCTCTGGGTCGTTTTCCTGCCAACCTAGCAGAGAACACTTGGTTTGCTAATCTTTCCTCGCCCATTCTGTTTACGTGACCATACCACCTGGGATTAGCTCTGCTAACACATTCCTGGATGCTGACAATGTCAAGTTCTTTACTATATCCTCGTTTTTAATATGATATTGCCATTCATGCCATCTGTTCATGCCTCTAATCTTTCTCAGGACTCTCACATCTGCAGTCTCTAGTCTTTGGTCAAGTGTTTTACTTCTGAGCCAGCTCTCAGATCCATAAGTTAAAACTGGTTTGAACACTGTCTTGTACACAGCTAATTTAGTGTTCTGACTAAGTTCTCTCTTATTCCATATGATTTATTCAATTGACTTCCCACCATACCAGCTTTGCTGATTCTGTTGTCTATTTCTATATTCAATTTACCATCTTCACTAAAAATCGTTCCTAAGTAGCTGAAATGTTTTACATGTTCCACAGGTTCTCCATTTACAACACAGTTGACATTTTCAATAATTTTGCCTATTTTCATTGTCTTTGTCTTTTTATTGCTGACTTTCATACCATATCTATTACAACAATTATTCAATTTAGTCAGGGAATCTAGCAGACTTGTAGCGGATTTATTTAGAAGTATAACATCGTCCGCATAAAGCAAAGAGCTGACATTAACATTTCCAATTTTGATATCATGTTTAATACCACTTTCCTTCATAATGTGATCCATATAGATAATGAATAACAGAGGGGATAATGTACATCCTTGTCTAACACCAGATTTAACATTAAACCATCTTCCTGTACTTCCTTGAATTCTAACTGCTGACATGCAACTGAAATAAAGACTAAGTATTGCTTGATATAATGCCCCATTAACATCACATAACTGTAGCGTATTGAATAGCTTCTCTCTTGGCACCTTGTCATATGCCTTTTCCAGATCGACAAAACTTAAATACTGATCTTTGTTATATTCCCATGCTTTCTCAACTAATTGTCGTAAAGTGAAGATCTGATCCTGACAGCCTCTATTTGGCCTGAATCCAGCTTGTTATTCATCAAGCTTTTCTTCCACAATTCTTCTCAACCGTTTCTCAAGTATGCTGGCATAAATCTTGCCTGGAACACTCAGTAGGGAAATACCTCTGTAATTCTCACATTCGGTTTTATTTCCCTTTTTTTATATATGGGTACTATTAGAGCTCTACTCCAATCATCAGAAATTCGTTCCTCTGTCCAGGCTTTCTGAACTATGCAGTGCAGCCACTGTAAGACATTTATACCTCCTTACTTGAGAATTTCTATTCGAATATCATCTACTCCTGCTGCCTTTCCACATTTCAAGCCTTTGATGGTTTTTTCTACTTCAAGTATGGATATGTATTCCTGACTGTAGGCCTGTAGAGTGTTTTTTACCACTGTGCTATCACTGCTTGTTTCATTTAGCAATTTTTCGAAGTAATTACTCCATACTTCAAGGATATCTTTTTATCCCGTTTTCTTGTCACCTTAATCGTCTCTAACTCCTTTTGCAGCACTCTTTCCTCCATTTCTAAGCTTCTTCAACAACCTCCAGAATATCTTACCACCTTCTTGAGATTTATTTTCTATGTTCTTGCCAAAGTCCTCCCATGACTTTTGTTTAGCTAGTTTTAGTGTTTAGCTTTCTTACATTTGTCTCTGTATTCTCTAAGAGCACAAGCTAACTTATTTCCATGAACTTTTGATATGCTTTCTTCTTTTCCTTCACTGCCTCTTTAACTTCCTGTGTCCACCATGGAGCTCTGATTTTTCTATCCTTGCAGACAACGTCACCACATGCCTCTCTGGCTGAATCGAACAGGGTTTTCTTCAAGATTTGCCACCAAATCTCCAAGCTATGGTTCTTGTTCTCAAACTCTTTCATTTTACCTTGAATAATCTTTGTATATTTTAGTCTGCAGTTCACATCTGAGAGCTGCTCAACTTTTATTCACTTTAAGACTTTCTTGCATGTCATTCTTTTCAATATGAAATTCAATTTTATCCTGCTCAAGACTAAATAGTGATCACTTACAATTTCAAATACTCTGTACACTCTGATAATCAATACTTAAGAAATTGGCAGCGTACACTAGAAATATAAATTAAATCAACTTTAATATATACTTTCCAATATTTCAGCAACGTCACGTTGCCTTCTTCATGGGAACTTAAGATAAAGACATGTGCATGCAAGTACTACATAACATCAAATGAGAAACGAAGCGAGGAAGCTACGTTTTCCTAAAGTTCTGATGGTGCCCCCTGGCGGGCTATATTAGGTGTTCTTGGCCTTTGGGCTGAAGTTCTTCTGATGTATGTTTCCCAAATTTGGAGGGGGCAAGAAGCAAAATACATGCTAAGTTTCTGTATGGTATCTCCATCAAGAACAATAGCTGTCTCAAGCAGTTTCATGAATTCCAAATTTGTTGAGGTTTGGCATGTTCCTAAGGGCTGAGGCTGATTCCGTGAATAGTCTTTCAAATTTGAACTTGCTGCAGTGTATTACTGTGGCTTTCTTCCACCTTATTCTGTGGCGAGTATCCAGAGCATGGTCTGCAAGCCCAGAGTGGCTGTACTGGTGAAATCAGATGTAGTTCTTGTGTTCTGAGATTCTGATATTTGCTGTCCTGCCTGTTTGGCCAAAGTAGGACAATTTACAGCTGCAAAAGACCTGGTATACCATGTGTATACACCAGGTAGGTCTAGGGGAAGTGGTTGGTCTTTAGTGGAGGAGATAAGGGATGCCAATTTTCTATATAGTCTGTAGCAAGTGGTCAAGTCATGTTTTTTTTTTTTTTTAGGATTTTTGTAATTTTTTCCGAGGTGCCTCGGATGTAGGGAATGGTGATGGATTTAAAGCAATCTTTTTTGTGAAGGAGGGGAGGGGGAAGTGGGTTGTGGATATCTGGTTTTAGTATTTTGGGGGGTGGGATAGCCATTGGCTGAGAAAGTGTTAAGGATGTTATTTAGTTCAGTGGTTAGATCTTGGTCATATGAACAGATTAGCTTAGCTCTGTTGAATATTGTCTTAATAACTCCATATTGTTGTGAGGGGGGAGGATTGTTGGTGAATATATCTGCCTGTATTGGTGGGTTTTCTAAAAACTGAGAAAACCGAGGTACCATCAGGTTGGTGGGTTGACTAGTGTGTCTAGGAAGGGGAGGCTATTGTTTTCATCTTTTTCCAGGGTGAACTTGATTCTAGGGCATCGGTTGTTTAAGTGTGTTAAGAAGGAGAGGATTGCATCCGGGCCATGCGGCCAAATAGCGAACACATCATCAACATAGCGAAGCCATATGGTAGGTTTTTGTGGGGCAGAGTTTAAGGCTTTCTCTTCAAAATTCTCCATAAAGAAGTTGGCCAAGAGCAGAGAAAGGGGACTATTCATGGAATCAGCCTAAGCCCTTAGGAACATGCCACACCTCAACAAATTTGGATGCATGAGACTGTCCCAAATTTGGGAAACATACATCAGAAGAACTTCATCCCAAAGGCCAAGAACACCTAATATAGCCAGATGTTTTCCTAAAGTCCTGATGGAACCATCAGGACTTCAGGAAAACGTAGCTTCCTCGCTTCGTTTCTCATTTGATGTTATGTAGTACTTGCGTGCACAAGTCTTTATCTTAAGTTCTCATGAAGAAGGCAATGTGACGTTGCCGAAATATCAGAAAGTATATATTAAAGTTGATTTAATTTATATTTCTAGTGTACACTGTCAATTCCTTAAGTATTAATTATCATGTTTAACCAGCGTATAAGCCTTTCTACAATAATTACTATCTGTACACTCTGGTGTCCTGCACCAGACAGAAAACATCACTATAGTTCGCCCACTGATTTGAGGTCCCTTGACACTTTCTGCGCATGTCAGAAAAAGGAGAATCCATTCCGATAATAGGGTAATCAGTCTGTCTTCTGGGATGTAATAATAAACAAACTGAGTTTGTTTATTATTACAGGTCGGAAAATTTAGCTTTTCTTTTACGAACATTGCTGTTTTTAAAGTGTAACTATTTTGTTTGTATAACAGTTGGAAAAATGTACGTAGAGTGTTAATACGTGCAAATACTGCGTTCTACATAAAACAATGTCACTTCGCTCCATGATAAGTTTCCTTTTATTCTGGGACTTTTTAAAACAAAATCCGATTTCATGAAGTATTTTCCTTAGAGTTTTTCTTTTCCAAGGAAAATTAATTTTTTCTTTAAGCACAGGAATCAATTTCGGAACAGTTGGCACTCTTTTCTCGACCACGTAAAATTCGTGAATAGCTCTTCTTATAACGACTACATCAAAATCATTCAAAGCTACGGTTTCGATGGTTTTCTTTCTCTGGCGCTTTTTTTTAGGAGATTTAAATTTTGGCTTACCTTCACCTTTTGATTCCCTACGAATTCTTTTAACAGTCGACCCTGATACGGCCGCAATTGCACTTGCATTTTATGACTTGAGAAAGGGGAACAAGAAGACGGCCTTCTGACGATTCTTTTTCGCAGAATGTCAGCACATTATTCAATATTCTTTTGCAAGAGCTACTGACATGTAACAATAGAACTTGTTGACTGTACTGGATCCATCATACAAATTAATAATAAAAAAATAATGCAAAAAGAGAACAACAAAAATCAAGCTAGTACAGCGACAGACAAGAAAGCACGTGATTTCGCATGTTGGCGACTAATTCGTACATCCTTCATTTCTTTCTCCCCTTCAGCATGAATCGACTATTCTTGGCACCAAGCCAAGAAGGGATCTAGAAATGGTGGGCAAACTATATCAACAATAACATAATGAGACTTTTCTTATTCCTTGTCTTCTCTCTGCATGTGAATTTGTGCACATTTTTATGTTGGGACATGGTGTTAGTAATAACCAGTCCATGTCCTGAGCAGAAATCCAACAGGCATTTGCCATTATTATTAGCTTTGCTCTTTTCTCCAAATTTTCCCTAAATATATTTGTATGTCTGACAATCACTTCCTACTCTGCTATTTAGATCTCCAATAAGGACCAACTTTTCCTTTTTCATTGCATCAGTAGCTTTCTCTAGAGCCTCAAAAAATTCCTCCACTTCTACCTTAGTAGAGCCTTCTGTGGGACCATAGGCACAAATAAGTTTCATTGTCCAATTCACCATTCTGATATTTGCCCACATCACTCTACTTGAGATTGCCTGCCATTCAAGAAGATTAGCCTCGTATTTAGTGTTGAATATGAGATGGAATATAACATTTTGTATTTATTGTTCACCAGTTTTTGTCTTTTTTGTTTCAATCACCCCATTATGCCGATCTGGTACTTATCTAATTCCTCAGCTAGCTCCATTTCTTTGCCATTCAGGCGTCTTATGTTGATAGTACCGATCTTTAACTCTGGTGATGTTGAGTTGAGTGTGTGTTTTCAGATTTGGTCCAGTAGCTGACTTTTCGCTGTTTGCCCTGGTTACCTGGCGAAAACAACGGGGAACCTTGTTTAACCGGGCGACTTCCCAGCTGGCATGAAATTTTGTCATGTTGTACCATCATTTTCTATATTGGTTTAAGCCAATAAGAACACAATTTGGTCAGCTAAATTCCAAATTGCGAGTCCATCCTCATTTGTTCAGTATACCCAACAGGGTGCACCACAAGAAGGTGAAGATTGGACATTAGGTACGAAGCCCTGGTCGGTTCTCCGCATTCCTTTAAAGGCCATGTGGAGGTCTCCTCTCAGTTATACAGCTTTGATCCTTAAAAGGGTTTAATACTTTATTCATCCTTATCCTCGTGTTCACGTGTCATTTTGTCCTACATCATATTCAAACAGCATGTGACTGTGACTTACATGGTTTTTCTTAACTTGAATGAAAACCTTTGGAATGAATTAACAGTGCAGCTCAAGGACTTACTGTACTTGTAAACTCCATTCTCACTATTATCTAATTGTTGCTATGTGCATACTTTGGCAAACTGTTTTGTTTATGCATGGAAGATTGTTGGGTGTAAACTAGCAAAATATCATCATCATCATGCCTAGCAAGGATTTACACCTACAGTGGCCTGTTCTGGCCTTATTAGTGATCGTTGAATCTTTTAAAAGGACGTCCTAGTTTTCTTTTTCCTAATGATTTGTAAATTAAGGCTTGTTTTGGTAATCTTTCTGTTTTCATTCTTTAACATGTTCCATCCATTTATGTTTATATTTTTAAATTTTTTCTATTACTGATTCTTGGTTTAATTCTTTCATAATTTCTTCGTTTCTTTTGTGATCAAATAGAGTACACTTTGGTTTTTCTCATAAACTTTATTCCAGTTATTATTAATCTTTGTCTTTTTGTTTTATTGTCCAGATTTCACTTCCATACAATAGGACTGGTAGGGCTAATGTATTGTATACTTTTAGTCTGGTTTGTTTTTGTGCTAGGTTTGGCTTAAATATAGAGTTAATTACAACTGTTATTTTTAAATATTTTGCAATTTTTAGGTTTATATCTTTTTCATTTTCACATGTAATCATACATCCTAGGTAGTTAAATGAATTAACCTGTTCTAAGATCTTGTTATCTATTACTATTTTAGTTCTCACTTGATCTTGTCCTTTAAACACCATTGTTTTTTATTTTTCTGTTGATATCATCATACCATAATCTTTGGCTATCTCATTTAAATTTAAAATACCTTTCTGTAAGTTATCTTCAGAATTTGTAATTATTATTTGGTCATTGGCAAAAAGGAGAGTGTTAAAGTCACAGTAGAAGAAAGTTTTATACTTGATGGAAATTTTTATTCCATTTTATTATTATTTCATTTAGATAAATATTAAAAAGAGTTGCTGCAAGGGGACATCCCTGTTGGACTCCTTGATTTATATTTCTTTTATATGATAGCTCATGATTTAATTTTATTTGTATTTGATTATTTTCATATATACTTATAACTTTTAGAATATTATTTGATATTTGCATTTCTTTTAATACATTAAATAAAATGCTTCTTTTAACTTTGTCAATAAATGTAATATGTGTTTCTAAATTGTATTCTTTTCTTTTCTCTATTATTAATTTTAGGCAGAAGGCCTGGACTATACATGATAGTCGTTTTCTAAATCCATTCTGTACTTCTAAAATAAAGTTTTCAAAATATTTTATTAGTTTGTTATTTAAAATCTGCTATATATTTTGTAACAGGAATTTAGTATACTTCTATCTCTATAGTTTTTAGGGTCGTCTCTACTACCTTTTTTGAAGATAGGGATCACAATTGCTTTTTTCCATTCTATCGGGGGGGGGGGGGGTTACTAGTTGAAGAGATTTTATTTAAAAGTAATAGGAGTCTTCGTATTTATATAATTCTGTAAATCCACTTTGCAGTATAAGTTAGGTTCATCCTGAACCTAACTTATCTTCATCAGGTGATTTTCAGTTTCTTGTTTCTTTCAGGCTAATTTCTAATTCTTCTTTAGTTATTTCATTTTCATTAATTGTTTGCTAGTTATCTTTTGTAAAATATTTATCAGTCCACAATTCTGCATAGAAATTCTTTTAATTTCAATCTCATTTTCCTTTTTTCCCTCTTTTACTTTGTTGTGTCGAGGGTTTATTAATCATCGGACCTCAAACCGTCCACAGGATAAGGTGGTCAGCCCTACAACCAGTTGAATCCTGTCTGTAGTGTTGAGTTCTCGAGGTCGGTTTGCCTGCTTTGTGGGATGAAAAAATCCCAGCTAAACGGGGGGGGGGGGGGAGAACCCCTACTGCCAGCACCCAAGCCTGGCTAACTTGGCTATGGTTGATGAAGATCCTTCAGCTCCTCACGTCTTCAACAGGAATCAAACCCTAGGACAATCTTTCCCCAGGAATATTGTTGTGAAGCACACAGCCAATTCGGTGTTTAATTTTATGTTTTCTTTAGTATCTGTACTAAGTGTTTCAAAATCTTATATATACTGGGTCTTATTTTATATAAATCCTTATTGAAAGGCTTATACGCTGGTTAGACATGATAATTAATAATTAAGGAATTGACAGCATACACTAGAAGTATAAATTAAAACAACACTAATAAATATTTTCCAATATTTCGGCAATGTCAAGTTACCATCTTCTATGGGAACTTAAATAAAGAACAGGTGCACGCAAGTACTACATAACAGCAAATGAGAAAAGAAGCGAGGAAGCTACCATTTTCCTAAAGTCCTGATGGTGTCCCCTGGCAGGCTATATTGGTAGTTATTGGCCTTTGGGCTGAAGTTCTTCTGATATATGTTTCCCAAATTTGGGGAAGTCTTATACACCCAAATTTGTTGAGGTTTGGCATGTTCCTAAGGGCTGAGGCTGATTCCATGAATAGTCTTTCATATTTGAACTTGCTGCAGTGTATTACTGTGGCTTTTCCACCTTATTCTGTGGCGGGTATCCAGAGAATGGTCTGCAAGCCCAGAGTGGCTATACTGGTGAAATCGGATGTAGTCCTTGTGTACTGAGATTCTGATATTTGCTGTCCTGCCTGTTTGGCCAAAGCAGCACTTCTCCACATAGAATTTAGCACTGTGATCAAGCTTGAATGTATTTACGTTGTTATATCAGTATGTTTTCATATTATCTTAAAACTGACTCTTAAGAAGGAAAACTAATTATATTTTTTACATTAAGTGCCAATAAAGCTCTCATAAAAATTAAAATGTCTGTCTGCTAATTGGATTCGCATTTCTGTAAGGATTAAACTTCCTTGACCAATTCACGGTTGGAGCAGTGCTCATTCGGATAAACCAGAAGCGTGTTTGGAAAAATGCTGTGGAGTTCCATCATTAAAAAAAAACATCTTCACATTAGTAAACAGTCACTTTTCAAATGCCTGCAAGCTCATTTCCCAACATAACTTTTATTTGCTTTTATAATGGTTGCGCACTTATGCTTTGAGTCATGTTCATGCTATGCATTTAATTAATGAAAACCGAGGTTGAGAATTCATTTCAGTTGAATGAGAGTTTCCTCCAGTCCATGAACGTCCATTAACAATATTAAAAATCTCGAGCAAGCTTCGCTTCATTGGTGAATAAAGTGCACCGTGGTTTCAAGTACTCGTTATTATTATAAGCCTTTAGGAATTTGAAGGAGTGAAAATATCAGTGAAGTTCCAGGAATGCATTGTTATGCTGCTAGAAGCACACCATTGCTCAGGGCCGTGGATGTAGCTTGGGGACCCCGGAACAGGATAGCGTCTTCGCCCACTTCAGGGAAAAGTGTAAGTACAGCTCTGTCATTGTTTTGAACGTAGTACAAATTCAGATGCAACACTGAATTATTAATTTTCTTCAGTAGTCAGTTTGGATCAGTGAAAACTTTCTGCTATCAGCAAGTTTCATTCAACAAGCAACCATTAGCAGTTGTTAGCGATTTCCGAAGGTGTTTATAAGCTCTGATAATACTTGCGACAACTACAAAATAAACAAACTACTAAGTTAATACTATACTACGTCACATGCAAAGTCAGCAGCGCTACGGTTACTGGCGGATGACCAACGAAATGATCTCATTTCCACCCACCAGATTCAGACCCATTTACTCACCTATAAACGTTGGAAGTTATTCCTTGTATACAACAAATCTGTTTAGATTACTCGTGAATTCTGAGCTAGAATTAACAGAGTAAAAACTCCACCTCTCCCCCGCAGTTTCAACAGGTTAAAATAAAATAAAAAAATCAAAATAGTTGCGTCTCCATATTTTAAATGCAGTAAACTTAACGGAAGAATGTTGAAGGAATACTCGACGGAGGAAAAAAAGTGAAACCGCAGTTATGAATGTTTAACGGTAGCTTCCTCACTTCTTTTTCTCATTTGCTGTTATGTAGTAGTTACGTGCACCTGTTCTTTATTTTAAGTTCCCATAGAAGATGGCAACGTGACGTTGCCGAAATATCGGAAAATATTTATTAAAGTTGTTTTAATTTATATTTCTAGCGTACGCTGTCAATTCCTTAATTATTAGTTATCATTTATACAGATCATGTTCTAAATTAGAAACAAATTTGCTTCATGATTCTCTACATGTTTTTTTTTTACTTCTCTTTTAGCTATGGCTCTTATTTATATATATTCTATTTCCTCTTCAAATCTTTTACTGCTTAACCATTTACGATAGGCTTCTTTTTTCATTTTGATCATTTCTTTAATTGCATCATTTCATATCTTCAGTTTTTTTCTCCTTTACTGAATTTTTTGGTCTTTCCTAAGCTTTCATTTGCTGCTATATTTAGTATCGTTTTTATATTAAGCCATTCTATTACTTCATTTTGTTTTATTTTATCTAAATATTGGTTAATTCTTTGTTCATATAGCTATTGTATATTTGTGTCATTTAATATTATAGTTTTTATAAACAATGTTTTATATTTTCTTTCTGTTCTTGTTATTTGTAGCCATTTAGGTGGTAATCTTAATTTTATTTTAATGAGAAAGTGGTCATTGCTTATTTCATATCCTCTGTGAACTCTAACATCTAGTGAAAATTTTGATGTCTTTTCATTTAAGATAAAATAATCTAATATTGATTTCCAGTCCAAGTATATTTATGTATGTCTTTATGTTCACAGAAAGAATTCATTATTTTCAGGTTACTATAAACTACAAAGTCTATCAATTTTTTACCATTCCTGTTTAGAGTATGTTCTCCATATATTCCTATATTATTATTAATTTTCGTGTTTCCAATTCTTGCATTTAAGTCTCCCACTAATATTACATAATCATTTTTATTTATTTTATTATATATATATTTTGTAATTGACTATAAAATTCAATATTATCTTGTTCTCTTCCTTCTTCTGAGGCATATAAACCAATTATTGTTAAATACCCTATCTATTAGCTTCTATTATTCTTTCATTCCATAATTTATAATGTTTTAACTGTTTTGAAAGAGAATTATAAATCCAAATCATAACACCTGTTTGTGCTTTTTGGTCTCTGTTAATTCCACTATATGTCACATTAAAATTTTCAGTTCTCATGGTTCCTTCTAATTTCTTTTTTGTTAGTGATTACTGCTATTTGAAAGTTTCTTTCATTTAACATTTGGTCTAATTCTATTTCTTTATATGCTATTCCTCTTACATTGCAGTTTGTTATATGGATTATATTTTGTCATTTCCATTTTTGTTTTACCTTTTCCATTCCAGGTTCGTTTTCCATAGATTCATTCCGATTACTTTTCTCTGTCGTCTTAAAAGTAGAATAATGTTCTCCATGTCTGGTGACTAGCCTGGCAATGAATAGTCCAGTTGTAGGGTTGCTACCTTAAGGCTTCTGGACTAGCCTTCTTCCAAATTTAAACCCATAAGGATGAATAGGGTATATTGAAGACGAAAGAGTAGAATTATAGTAGAAGTTTATAGAAGGGACATAGATATAATCCAGAAATGGAAAGACCCTATGTCCCTCGAGTACTCTAATAGCATAATCCTAGTCAACCTGGCTGGTCAAGTGGTTAGTGTATCCGCTCTCCTGCCAAAAGGCTGCGGGTTCAAATCCCGCTGTGGGCATGGATGTTTATGACTGTCTGTGGAAATACTAGTGGTGGCGGTGGTAGATGGCGATGATGTAGTTGCAGTCAGTTGGTGGATTGAATGGTGGCGACAGAGTTGTAGAGTAGGTGCCCTCCCTTGATGAGTCTATGGACTTCATGGAGGTGTCAAATAATAATAATAAAGGTCATAAAATAAGAAGAGTTGGCTGATAAGGTCTTATAGAAAATATTAAAGTGAGTGGATCTTCCTCAACGTAGAGGAAGAAGAGGATAGATCCAACTAGGGGACCATGAGAGTGCCACTTCCCTTACAATCAAGATGATTGTCCCGTATGGTCCTGTTGGTCCATGAGTCCTTATTCAATATATTCAGACCACCCCACACACACATATATATATATATGGTGGGCTCCCCTATCCACCACCCAGGGGATGTGGGGGACCCTGTAACCTCTAGACTAGCAAAATATCAACAAGCAAAATAAATAAATATCTCATTTATTTTCTAATTGTGTTGCAAATCAAACAAAAGTTACAGATGATAAATGAACACTTATTAAGTGAGTGTTACAAAATGGGAAGCAGAGAAAACACTGGATCAGATTCCCCTAGTGGGATCTTTTCTAGGATACAAGTTCTCTTCCTCATCATGGAGATCATCATGTGTTAGGTAACCCCCAATAGCATGTATTGAAGCATTATAATATCAGTTATTCCAAATTTTATTATTAACAGATGGTACCATTATAGCAATTAGTAATGATTGATATTAGTAGTTGTTAAGTTTCTATTTTGAGCTCATTGAGCATAAGAGGTAAAACTGAGATTAAAATCCTCTCTATGTTCTTCAGTGGCATGTCTTCAGACAAAGGGTTTGAGCTATTAGATAATGTTTTTCTCCCTATTATCAATGTAATTTATTTAAATATGATGTTGAATCACTTACCAAGGGAATGAGCTGCTAATGTTTTAGAACTGAAGAATCTTCCAAGACCTAAATCACCAAGTTTTGCATCACCTTTAGCTGTGACAAATACATTAGCTGGCTTTATATCTATATGGAAGGAATATTATTTCCTCTTAGTTAAAGTCTGCATCTATGTCCAATATTACTTTCAAAATGCCATTAAAAAGATACATTAAATGAATAAGTAAAATGTTTAGCTATTTATTCACAGTTTTTAGTGAAGAGGGCAAATTAAATATGGAAATAAACAACAGAATAAGCAAAACTGGTATGGTAGGGATCAGCTGACTAAATTATAACTAGTTCAGTCAAAGCACTAAAGTATTTATATACAAGAGAGTATTCGAACCAATTTTAACTTATGGATCTGAGAGTTAGCTTGGTTAGAAGTAAAAAGTTGATCAAAAACTGGAGACCAATGGTTCTGGGTTTGGTTTCTGATAAAAATTAGGGAAATGAATAGCTAGCATTAATGACAATTGTTAAATTGTGAATGAAGAATTTTATTATTATTAATACTTCATTCATGATTTAACATGAATTGCATTTCCTGAGCTAAGTTTGCTCCTAAGTAAATTGTAATTTAAACACTTACTGTTTTTTGTTCATTGAAATAATAATTGCAATTTTTTTTAGTTATTTATCTTATATAAATTCTTTATATTAACTTGTAAATATATCCTTAGCGAACTGTAATATATGCATTTTATTTGTTGTTACTGAAAGTGAAAGTATTTCTAAGGGACTCTGCTAATGTGATTTGATTGGCTGCTGCCAGAAAACTGTTATTTTGAGATAGCGCATGCCTTAGCATTGAGAACTGTACAACGATCACGTGGGAATTTCGTTGTAAACTGAAAGAGCGAGGAAAAACAAGTTTTCCTTCTTCCTTTATGAGATAAAGGAAGAAGGAACCAGAAGGAAATTGGAGAAAGAGTAGGAAGGTTGTGAGATGTGATCTAACCTGGGATCGTACGACATAACAAAGATTTGGAAATATGTTCTGATTTTAATGAATCTTACTTTGAACTCATATTTATTTATAATTTCCTGTCACCTCGTAAAGGAATTTACCTGAGTGAAAGGATAATAATATGATCGAGATTTATTGTAAGATAAATTATTATGAGCAAGAAAATACATTTTCCAGTCTTAACAAATAAGTTATTGAACTCAGAGATACTATAAGTTTTGTGTTGCTTATAGTGGAAGATTATCGAGTGCCTAGAAGTGCTGTAAGAGTTTTCCCATAATGTGCAAGCTATGATGATCATACCGATAAGAATATCTATTCTATAACTAATGTGTGATAGTGTTGCTTGTGTCCGGAGAACCTGGACAAATTTCATGTTGCTGGAGCCAGCTAGTCAAGCTTGAATGAGTGATATTATAAAACATTGTCCTTGTGAAACTAATGTGAGAAACTTCATTGAAGAATTAGTTTGTGTTTGAATGTGTTATCTCACAATGTATATGTAAATGCAAGACTGAGCCTTTTAAGAACTATTTTATTCCTCTGATAGATATTGATGATGCCAGCTAAGTGTTTGATAAAATTGCAGTTTGTGATTATTCTATGAGACTAAAAAGAATTACTTTTTAAGTGTTTTGCTGAATCTTGTTGTTGTTTAAGGCGAAACTAGGTTGAAATCCTAACGGATGAGAATTGTGAAAGCCTTATATATATGTTCTAGCAGTAAATGATGCACTCAGCTGAGTAGAATCTAAATACTTTATAGAATGCATAAATGATTTTCTAATTGTATTGATCTTAATAGAGTTCTTGTTTCTTATGTAAAAATAATTTTTTGAGAGAATTAAATATCTTGTTTAACTTGATTCTTGTGCTTGCCTAATTTCAGTTTCATTGCACCGCTCATTAAAATACGAATCTTGTGGAAAACCCTATGTATAAGAAAGAAAATTTTGGCCTGTAGTAAGTTTACGTTGTTGTTGTTGTGCTATTTGATGCTTGATTCCTTCACAATAATTGTGTGATTTCAAACATAGAGTGGTGCAGTATAATAAAAATTTTCTTTATGTTTGAATGTGGGGTCAACCAATAACTAGCAAATATAATATTGGATGAAAGACAAAACCAACACAATCATATTAAAAATAAAGATATTTAAAAGGAACTTGAAATTGTTAACATCAAAACATGTGAGCATTCTGTTTAATACATCTGAGATGGTATTAAACAGAATGGGAGAAAAAAGGTTAGCAACATGTTTGATGCAGTAATTAGCACCTTAGTAGACTGCAACGTAAGATCTGAAAATATTGGAGTTCTGACGGATAAGACTAATTTGAAGAAAAATTAGTGATAGGAAGTTACTAATAATGGAAACTTTTTATGTAAATACTATCATATCTTATACAGTAAATTAATCAAAACAAAGGCTAAAGAATGCTAAGAAATTAAAAATAAACACTATAAAAAGAGATTCAAGAGAATTGATATATTTGCTGGCCTGGTTGGCCAAGTAGTTAGCATACCAGTTCTTCAACTAACAGGCCGTGGGTTTGAATCCCGCTGTGGGCATGTGTAAAGAGATTGTTTTATACTCCGAGTGTTTATTAGTTGCACAAGGGTTCAATTCTGATTGGTGCAATGACTTTTAACTATTTATTTTAGAATCCGAAAAATCACTGATTCAAGACCAAATTAAGAAAAAAAATATATATATATATATATATATATATACACACACACACACACACACATATATATTTAATGAAACTAAAACAATATATACATTTTAAATAAAATCACATAAAAAATTACAAAATTAACTGGATTCAAGACCTAAAATAAATTTCCATTTCAGGGATTTTCTTATCCAAAAATATTAAATTCTTCATTCTCTAACACTCATTCTATTATTGGATTGTTTGACATGTACTTAATGAGATCTGGTAGACGTGATTAAGTAAACACCTGTTTTCACAACAACAAAATGTTCACCGGAGTCAGTTTCCTTGTTAGGCTCTTTCCAAAAATATAAAATTTTCTTCTTCTTTCCCATGGGATCCTTTTTTTTATTTATTATTATTTTTTTTTAAATTTCCCTTATGTAGAATACAATATTATTCTTCCTGTCTCGCTAAAGTATAAATATTCTTACCTCTTGTAGTTCTATTTGTCACACAATTTACTAATTTTTGTACCAGAGAATGAAGTTTCTTCTAGTATTTCATAAGCAAGATATCTAAGTTGAACTCTTCATGTTAAGCCACTTTACAGTTTCAAATTTCACCAATTGCTTTTTTCATAGTCATCTGGTGTTCTTAAGACAGAAGATGAAAATTCTGTGTTTCCTTGAACATTCAATTAAAACGTTGATCGCAATAACTTGTTTTATTTACTAGATACGTATTGACAGTCTCAACTCCCCCAGTTTAATGACTCTCAGTTCCATGATTCCTTTCGGAATCTTTTATTAATATTCTCCTGGCTGTCACATAAAACTTAAAAACTTTCTAAGAACAAAATTCTCTAGTTACCATTCTCAATTTTCCATTAGCTCTCCTTGTTTTCTTCATTACTCCAATACTGAATGCTTTCTCTGTCAGCTATCAATCACCCATCAAACTCTTCAGTGAGCATGCACACCATGTAAATGGCAAGCGAGAAGTTACGCATAATCGCTGACACATTTTCTTCATTAGTATAATGAGAATCTCTTTCCAAAACACAACAAAATATCTCAACACTTACAATAAAAAAAAAAGTTTGAAAGTAACATAACTAACAGAATCTAGTAAGTACATCAATTTCAAATTCTTTACATTTCATTTTTACAATAATAATATCAATAACGGGCACATCGCAAGTCCTGATATATGTGTTATGAAACTAATGATATATTAGAAGATAGAAACAATTGTAAAAAGATTCACAATTGTAAACTATGATTATTTTTACATGCAGGCCTGGTTGGCCAAGTAGTTAGTGTAACTGGTGTCCAACTAACAAGCCGTGGGTTTGAATCCTGCTGTGGGCATGGATATTTAGTCTTTAAGGTAGGAGATGAATTTCATTACCCGGTGTTAAACCACCACCACCTCCCTGCTTATTGGAGGCCTGAAGTGGCTTGAAAAAGTTCCCTGTTTGGTCTCTAGAGCAATGTTTAAATAAATAATAAAAATGCTACCCCAAAATACTTCATGATCTGACCCACGAAGCATATTAGAGAAGTAACAATTAGACTATTTTCAAAAGCTGAGATTAATCTGATCATTAATAGTTTACTGGGCAACAATCACATGCTTTCAGGCCTATTTTATATTCTGCATTATTATGCATAAATTTAGGTATTAAAAAGTCACTTTTTTAAATAGCAGTTCCACCCACATGCATGCATACAAAGGATTGCAAAACCAATGCTACATATGCCATGTAACCAGAATTAAAATGGTTGAACAAATTTTAGTGATGATTTCCAATGCTTCTTAATCAACATTCAACAAACCAGTCTTTGTTGTATGTATAAACATGGATATGCAGATATTCAAACTGATGCTCTGTTGTAAAATGCACCTAAAAGTTTTACTCAAATTGAAGTGACACTTTTTATGCTTCCATCAAACAACAAACATTACATAGCATTGTATAATACTAGACCATATGCTACAATGAAGACTGCAGAAAAAAGATGCAAGTATTTGAATGATATCTCTATTCTAAGTTTCAGAATACACACACACACACACACGATATAAAGCAAGGCTGTTGCAAAGAATGTTGAATTGGATTTAAACGGTATTGATGTGAACACAGATTGATAAGAAAATAACTATTTATTAACTTAAAAGTTAATATTTCACTGGTATTATATCCAGCATCTTCAGAGCACACAAACAAAGTTTGGTACAAATGCGAGACAACCACAATCTGGTGTAACAGTGGGGCTAGTATAAGTAATTGCAGCATGCAACACAAGACTAAAGTCCTAATGAAGAGCCATCTAAGTTAAAAAAAAAAAAAAAATTGTTGCGAAGAATGGTCAGAGGGAAGGAAGAACAAACAGGATGAAAAATTTTAGTCAGTTGGAAGTTAGATGAATGAGTCACTAAAAACTTATTAAAAGATGGCAGTTTAAGACAGAAAATGTGGAAATCAAAAATGTAAATTCTATGAGTAATACCAGAAAATATATGTAGAAAACGAATTCAAGAGAAATTTACTGCCTTTGTAATAAGGGGCAGAGAAAATTAGTGAGAAAGATATCAATTAAGCCTTGTAAATTCTCTCTTCTCTATACAGAATTAGGAATTTATGGAAAGATTTAGAACTGAAATTTATTCCGATCAAAGTTAAAAAGGTTATTCATTTCCTAGTGAAGAATGGTCCAAAGATCAGTGTTTAAGGATCGTGACAAAGAATTTTGTTGGTATGTATAGTGGTGGATGTGTAAAACAAGAAAGGATTATAGTATGCTAATATCAGCAAAAACAAATTAGACTTACCATCAACTTATGACAATAACTGGTATGCAGTTGGAAGAGAATGGGGAATGGGGGGGAGGGGGATCAGCAAAATTGGATATCTGCAAAACTTGCAGATATCCAAGCATTAGTTGCAAAGTTTGAGATAATGATCAATTCACCTCATGTACTCTGTATCCAGAGAAGAAATGCCTTACAGACAATTCTAGAACTTTTAGTGCAAGTTCTTTAACACACTGAAGAAATTCACCACATACTTCCAAAATATTCCATTGAAAGTCAACTGCATTTCTCTTAGCAAATCCTCAAAATGATTAAAATTCCCTGTCAAGAATTTCTAGTACACTGTGTATTATTAAACTAATTAAACCCTGCTGCCAAAGTATGTTTATGATGTGTAGAAAGTCAACATATATGCAAACTGGAAACTATCACAAATTAACTAAAAAAAATTCTACCATTTCTATTTATAGCTGTTTCATTTTCTTAGTCAATATGATTTATTAAAATCATCCATTATTATCATTCACTTTGCTTTTTCTTCCATTCACTAAATAGTTAACCATTAATTTTATCCTAAATTTTCTTTGTGGTGGTAACATACTCCCACTCTTAATTTTACACTTTCCACAGTTACTAAATGGCACACTATATCAAACTATTCTCTAATACATGAATGTAATCTCATACATAAGGAGTTTCTACATCAGCAGTAAAAATACCCCCTCACATTTCTAAACATATAAGTGCGGTTTAAACATGGTCTAAGTACACATATGTATACATAAACAGAAAATACTGTTTATTGCTTACCTCCAAACATCAAATATTTTAGAATGAATAAGTCATTCCATTTTGTGCAAGATGGCATGACTTATTCATTCCATCTTGCATAAAAAAACTTGGCACCCAGATGGTGCAAAGTTTTTTTTGTGACAAACACTGCATTCATTCCCCTCGCTGTTTTCACCAGAAACAAAAAATTCATGAGAACAGTGAAAATAGTCAGATGCTGAAACAAACTCCAATTCAGCATCAGCAGAATTCAAGATAGCATCACTAACACACAACAAAATATCCCTGGGAGGGGGGAGGAGTACCAAGGCAGTCAAAGAAAACAATTCAGCACACTGCAAGTGTGCTAGAGCCAAAAACTCCAGCTTCATTTTCAAACTACATTAACACATGCAAACAACTACAAAACAACTATCAACAAAGAGAAACCCAACTTCTGCCTATCTGCACTTCCACCTGTTGCTCCTCCAAATGGCATCACCATGAGATTATAGAAATAAAATGCTCATTGAAAGTGCTCCCCCACCCCTGCCAACCACTTGGTTACAAAGTAAATTATATTTGACAAGAAATTACATTCTTGTTTAATCCTTTACCCAAGTGCAAACAAACAAAGTTTACAGGTGAAGCATCTTCATGAGTAGGCTACTTGTATATATAGAAATTATTGATTTCACATCAACTGCCTCTGTATCCCATAATGGAAAAGCATTGTGGGAATGGCTACTACCCAGACTAGTTTTACCATTATTAAGGTCTGGTCAGCGTGAGCCAGATCCCGGAACATACCAAGGTCGATACTGAGGCAACTAATGTGAAGTCAAATAGCTTCTATACACAAGGTAGCCTAGTCATGAAAACTTTGTTACATTTGGGTAAAGGATTGGATTAAACAAGAATATAATTTTTCTCAAATATAAAAGACAAAGCTTGCCTTGCATTATTACTGTCCTCTACTTCTTGTATAATTTTAACTTATGGATCTCAGAGTTGCATGAAATATAAAACATTTGAGAGAGTACAACCACAGATTTGAGAGTTTTGATAAAAATCAGGAGAATGAAATAGTACCAATAGCATAATCATATTAAAAATGAAGATATTAGAAATAAACCTGAAATTTAGATCAGCTTAGATTAAATTTAGATAACAACGGAAGTTGACTTTTAGATATGTGATTCACATTAGCTTTGCTCATTTAAGGGGACTACTTAAGGATAAAAGCTAGATAACTGGGAGGGAGATCTCCACAAAACCTTTTAAGGAATGAACAGAACTGACTGGCTCCTAACATAATGTCCAGTCCTCACATTGGAATCCACCCTGTTGCTAAGTATCTGCCTGGATACTGAACAAAGATGAGTTGGCAATTTAGGATTTGCTAACAAAATTATATTTGCATTGACTTAAAACAAAATGATACTACAAGAAGGAATTTCTTGCCAGCTGAACCACTGCTAGTGTAAACAAGACCCACTGTTGTTGTTTTTTCCTTTATTTCAGAAAATCAGAGAGAACAATGAAAAAGACAGACTACAAACAGAATAAACATCAAGCAGATTTCAGAAGTGAACTATTGACTAAAACTATTAAAACAAAAATTATAGAAAAAAAAAGTTCATCATCATCAAATTCCTGATATGTACCCTCAAGGGGTGTACAGGATATGACAGTACTACATGAAAAAATTATATCATTACTAACTTCCTATCTACAATTTCCCTCCAAATCAGTCTGTTACTTGTCAAGACTCCAACATTATCAAATCTTATATTTCTATCGTCTAAGGCACTTTGTACCGTATCAATCCACCTATATCTCGGTCTTCCTCTGGGTCGTTTTGCTGCCAACCTGGCAGAGAACACTTGTTTTGCCAATCTTTCTTCGCCCATTCTGTTTATGTGACCATACCACCTGAGATTAGCTCTGCTAACGCATTCCTGGTTGCTGACAATGTCAAGTTCTTTCCTAATATCCTTGTTTATAATACAATATTGCCATTGATGCCATCTATTCACGCCTATAAGTATTCCCAGGACGCTCATATCTGCGGCCTCTAGTCTTTGATCAAGTGTTTTACTTCTGACCCAGCTCTCAGATCCATAAATTAAAACTGGTTTGAACACTGTCTTGTACACAGCTAATTTAGTGTACCGACTAATTTCTCTCTTATTCCATATGAATTTATTCAATTGACTTCACACCATACCAGCTTTGTTGATTCTGTTGTCTATTTCTATATTTAATTTACCATCGTCACTAAAAATCGTGCCTAAGTAGCTGAAATGTTTTACTTATTGTATAGGTTCTCAATTCACAACACAGTTAACATTTTCAATGATTCTGCCTATTTTCATTGTCTTTGTCTTTTTATTGCTGACCTCCATACCATATCTATTACAACAGTTATTCAATTTAGTCAGGGAATGTAGCAGACTTGCAGTGCATTTATTTAGAAGTATAACATCATCCGCATTAAGCAAAGAACTGATATTAACATCTCCAATTTTGATATCATGTTTAATACCACTTTCCTTCATAATGTGATCCATATAGATAATGAATAACAGAGGGGACAATGCAGGCCCTTGTCTCACACCAGATTTAGCATTAAACTATCTTCCTATACTTCCTTCAATTCTAACTGCTGACTTACAACTCAAATAAAGACTAAGTATTACTTGATATAATGCCCCATTGACACCATATAACTGTAGCGTATTGAATAGCTTCTCTCTTGGCACCTTGTCATATGTATTTTCCAAATCGACAAAACTTAGATACAGATCTTTGTTATATTCCCATGCTTTCTTGACTATTTGACGTCAAGTGAAGATCTGATCCTGACAGCCTCTATTTGGCCTGAATCCAGTTTGTTCTTTACCAAGCTTTTCTTCCACAATTCTTCTCAACCGTTTAAGTATACTGGCATAGATCTTGCCAGGAACACTCAGTAGGGAAATATCTCTGTAATTCTCACATTCAGTTTTATTTACCTTTTTATATATGGGAACTATGAGAGCTCTACTCCAATCATCAGGAATTCGTCCCTCTATCTAGGCATTCTGAACTATGCAGTGCAGCCACTGTAACTCTTATACCACCATACTTCAGCATTTCTGGTCGAATATCATCTACTCCTGCTGCCTTTCCACATTTCAAGCCTTTGATGGCTTTTTCTACTTCAAGTATGGATATGTATTCTTGACTGCATGCCTAGTAAGTGTTTTTTTACCACTGTGCAGTCATCACTGCTTGTTTCATTTAGCAGTTTTTCAAAGTAATTACTCCATACTTCAAGGATATCTTTTTTTCCCGTTTTCATGTCACCTTTATCATCTTTAACTCCTTTTACAGCAGTTTTTCCTTCATTCCTAAGCTTCTTCAACAACCTCTAGAATATTTTACCACCTTCTTGATATTTATTTTCTATATTCTTGTCAAAGTCCTCCCATGATTTTTGTTTAGCTAGTTTTACACAATGTTTAGCATTCCTGAATTTGTCTCTGTATTCTCTAAGAGCACAAGCTGACTTATTTGCCACCAACTTTTGATATGCTTTTTTCTTTTCCTTCACTGCCTCTTTAACTTCCTGTGTCCACCATGGTGTTCTAATTTTTCTATCCTTGCAGACAACTTCACCACATGCCTCGCTAGCTGAATCAATCAGGGCTTCCTTCAAGGCTTGATTCCTGTTCTCAAACTCTTTCATTTTTACTTCAATAATTTTTGTGTATTTTAGTCTACAGTTCACATCTGAGAGCTGCTCAACTTTTATTCGCTTTAAAACTTTATTACAAGTTATTCTTTTCAATATGAAATTTAATTTTATCCTGCTCTAGAATAAATAGTGATCACTTCTAATTTCAAATCCTCTGTACACTCTGGTGTCCTACACCAGGGAATAAACATCACTATCAACAATAACATAGTCAATGACACTTTTCTTATTCCTTGCCTCTTCTCTCCATGTGAATTTGTGCACATTTTTATGTTGGAACATGGTGTTAGTAATAACCAGTCCATGTCCTGAGCAAAAATCCAACAGGTATTTGCCATTATTATTAGCTTTTCTCTTTTCTCCAAATATTCCCAAAATATTTTTGTATGTCTCACATGGTATTTAGATCCCCAACTAGGATCAACTTTCCCTTTTTCATTGTGTCAGTTACTTTTTCTAAAGCCTCAAAAAATTTCTCCACTTCTATCTTAGTAGAACCTTCTGTGGGACCATAGGCACAAATAAGTCTCATTGTCCAGTTCCTCATTCTCATATTTGCCCACATTACTCTACTTGAGAATGACTGCCATTCAAGAAGATTAGCCTCATATTTTGTGTTGAATACTATAGCTACTCCTTCTTTTCCTTGATTGTCATTGCCTGAATATAACATTTTGTATTTATTGCTCAGAAAGATCTCATCAGTTTTGGTCTTTTTTGTTTCAGTCACCCCTATTATGTCGATCTGGTACTTATCTAATTCCTCAGCTAGCTCCATTTCTTTGCCATTCAGGCTTCTTATGTTATTAGTACCGATCTTTAACTCTGGTGATGTTGAGTTGGGGTGTGTTTTCAGATTTGTTCCAGTAGCTGGCTTTTTGCTGTTCGCCCTGGTTCCCTGGTGAAAACAATGGGGGGGGGGCCTTGTTTAACTGGGCGACACCCCAGCTGGCATGAAATTCTGTCATGTTGTACCATCATTTTTTATTTTGGTTTAACCAATAAGATTACAATTTGGTCGGCGGGATACTCAGTGGCAGATTAGAAAGAAAACTATGACTGACTGATTCAGCCAGGGATGCTTGTGGAGTTATCTGCAAGGATAGAAAAATCAGAACTACATAGTGAACTAAAGAAGTTAAACATGCAGTTGTGGGAAAAGACAGCATACTGAAATATAGAGAAAAATTTAGGAAAGTGAAGTAATGTACAACAATCAAGGGAAAACAGATAAGAATAAGCATCAGAAAATAAACAGGTGATAAATATCATGAAGGCAGCAAAGTGTTCTGAAGGCTACTAACAAAGCTTAGAAATGGTGGAAGATATTCTAGATATCTGGAGTAATTACTTTGAATTACTGCTAAATGAAATAAGTGACAGAACAGTGGCTTTTGTGTTTAAGGCTATATTGTGAGAGGTTTATTTAAAGTACTATAAAAATCACCTATAAAACAGGTGATTTTTATATAGCACCAAAAACACACAAGGACAACAGAGCAACAATAAAGAGCAATGTTAATCAGAATAAGAAACAAGTGGCATGTTTCTTATCCCGATGAACAGAAACATGCCAGTATGGAAAGTAATGAAGATAGTGAAAATTATTATTTTTAAAATCTCAATAAAAAAAAATTATTTAATAGACAATGTGTAAGTTAGAAAAGTCGAGCAGTGATTAAAGAGGGGGAAAGGACAAGAAAGTTAAACAACAAAAGGAGGACGTAAGAAAGCAGAATATAAAAAGGATGTTATATATGGCAATTCTATTACAAAACATGCCACTGATGACACTTTTCTGGGGGATCAAATCAAAAACTTAATGAATGTAATTGAAAAACAGAAAAGAAACTGTAGTTCTCTTAGGTATTAATGATTCAACTAGCAATAAATATAGTATCAGAAAAGACATGGAAGAACTTACTGGAAAATTCAAGAGCTCAGAATGAGAAATGGAAATCATTAGTTTGTTACCAAAAATCATTAATCTATTACCATGATATTACTGAATTAAGAAGGTCTATGATGGCAAATAATTTGATGCATAAACTGTGTAGAAGAAATGATTTAAAGTTTTTGGATGTGTGGAGAGAGTTCAGAGAAGAATGGATTATTTATGGGGAATGGCCTGCACTTGAATACATTTGGTAAGAACATACTACTTTGACTGAAAGAAAGGATAGGATAGGAGTCTGAAGAAATTATTTATTCATATTGCATTATACAAACTGTTTCACTAAACCACTAATAAATACATACAGATGCTTTTACACTACAGTGGCACTTCCTGAATTAAATAATCATATTCTAAAATTCATACTTCAATAACTTAAAATATTCAATAATTTAATTACTAACTGATAATGTTATTAATAGTGCTATATGAAGAGTTGTGAATCTAGTGATCCGGAATTAATATAATAACTGGAGCAAATTCTCTTGTAACATACATGCTGAATCTTCATTTGGATCTCATAATACTTGGATGAAAATGAAATATGAAAACAAATATACAATAATTTATTCTTCTTATATGAGTATAATAATAATAAATATAAATAGTAAATTAAAAATTAAAGTAAAATATAAATAGCAAAATTATCTTTCCATAGAATTTCAAATCTAGAATTTTTGGTAGAATCTCTTGTAACTTACTACGCAAGTTGTTTATATAAACAAGTTGATAGCAAAATATTTTATTATTATTATTATTATTGTGTGCAAAAACAAAATATGTGACTTAATATAGAGATTCAAGGAAACTAGATCATAATGGAAGGAATGGTGATAATCTATATGTAAAAGCACCTCGAATTATGCAATGGTGTTGTTATGAATATGCTTAATCATGGAGGTGATTATGATGAAAAGATTATTGTTGTGTGTTTTTCACATTTGGACTTATTACAGTATGTGCAGGAGTGTATAAGTGAAGCATTAGATATGAACAGAGATCTGAAAGTTGTTCCCATTTGGGTCATGCAGTTTACACAGGTATTTTTTTGGAAAGACAGAAAAGATAAGAGAGAATCCTCTCTCTCTCTCTCTATCCTTGGCTATGACAACTATCTGATGACTATGATGACGAATTTGAGTCCAGTTAGAGTAGAAAGCTATGACTACAATATTTGAAACTATCTGGTGTATAGAGTCTAATAAGATCAAATACACAGTGGTTTGATACAGATCTAATGAATTTTTTTTTTAAATATGATACCATACAGAAGGGATCTCAAAGCACTTATAAGCACATCAGTTTCATGTGTGGGATGCAGGTGGGGATTGGGATAGAAGTTGTTTGAGGAAGGCTGTTCCAGCAATAAAAAGGATAGATGGAATAAAAGAGGAAGAGGAGAAACAGGTTTGGTGTATTGGTAGCCAGTTTAGTGGAATGATGATCATTGAAGTATTTTAAAATAGACATGCTGAACACTGGATCTGAGAGGTGGAGCAACAGTATCATTTGATAGAGGTATCCACTGTAGTCGTTTAGGAAAACTTTCTCCAAGCATAGCTTCCACAATATTGCAGCTGGCAGAATTATGTCTTCTCCAATAGTGTGGGGCTTTTTGCACCTAGCTATTTCATATGCAACTTTGTAAGAAGCTAGTAAAGCTATTTTATTTACAGACAAAGCTTTTTTAATGCTAGATCTTTGCTTTTCAAAAAATTTAATTTTAACAGCAAAGACTTCTTGAGGTTTGTTAACATACTCCTCATGAAGTGTTTCCAAATGTCTTAAGTTTATTTGGTTTCATGCTATCAGCTGCCAAAATTTTCAAACAAATCACACACAGTGGTCTTTCTTCATCCTTTACTTCAGTCTTTGTAAAACCGGAATCTAAATATTCTGCTGCATACTTCCCTGATTTTACTTTCGGATGATATTTTATGAACCTGAATGTGTTGACGCTCCACAGTTGTCAGATGCCCACTTATGTCTAATTAAAAATTTATCCATTTTCCTATACTAGAAAAGATTGTTTTTATACCATGTATCACAGTCATTGCGAATAGGAGTAAAATAATGCCAACAATGACTTCTCATTGTTTATACTCACAGAAACATTTCCAGAATGATCGAGACTTCCCGTGATGAAATCGTGAATGTTTCCGAAAGGCCACAATGATTCAACAGTCTGTGCAGTGATACCAGATCTATGCAATTTTCGAAAAATTTGATGACATATTTAAATTTGTATGAATATTTAAAAATTTTAATTAATTCCCAATTTTTTTTTTGTTTCACTAACTTTTATGGGTTTTGTTAGTGTCTCAACACAAGAATTGTAAGGGGGGAGGAAGGTGGGCGCCACAAAAACTAATATTAAAAAATGGGGCACACATGAAAGAAGGTTGAGAAACATTGACTCAGACACAATTTTTATGATGATGGTAAATTAAATATGGAAATAGACAAGAAAATAAGTAAATCAGTATGAGAGGAAATTAAATTTATATTAACTATGGTTGAAATTAGTCAAAAGGTATGCAGCTCTATCCAAGATCGTGTTCAAACTAATTGTAATTTCTTCCTCTTAAGCTTCACAAACTCTTAAGGTTCTTAGCTGCAAGCTCCACAGTTCTTCATTTTTTCTATCCTTAGCCAACTCCTTCGGGTTTCACAGGTTCAGCTTTTGCATGTCCATTTCGATGTTATCCATCCATCTTCTGTGGGTCTTCCATTTGGGTGATGTAAAAAGTTCTCCTCACTAGCCTGTTATCCTCTATTCTTTCCAGGTGACCTAACCATCTGATGCGGACTAGCTCTAATTTCATTTATTATTAGTGGCTTCTTATAAAGTTCATAGAGTTCTTTATTTGTTTGCCTTCTCCATTCATCTGTCACAGAATCTTTAAATGGGCCAAAAATTTTTCTTAAGATTTTGTTTTTGAAGCGTTGTAATTGATCTTCATCAGCTTTTGTTGTATTCCATGGCTCTGCACCATATAATACAAGTGGTCTAATCAGCATTCTGTAGATAGAGATTTTAGATTCATATGACAGATTTCTAGATGAGAGGAAGTGCTGAAGCAAAAAATATGATTTATTACCTGCTTGGATTCTCATCTTTATTTCTGTTGTATCTTATTATGTTTAGTTATTATAGAGCCTAGATATTTAAATTGTATAGAGTTTTTCATGTCAGCAAACTGAATAGTTGATGGCTTATAGAGATCATTATCTCCAGATACTTTTCAATATTCTGTTTTATTTTAGTTAATATTAAGAACTATTTTTTCGGAAGAGGTTTTAGGTGATATCGCATCTCCTTGTTTTGAATGGCTGATGTTGAATGGCTCTGACAATATGTTGTTAGCCAGGACTTTACATTGATTTTCCTGTACACACATATTAACGAGTTGGATTAATTTTTCTGCCATTTCAAATTCGTTTAAGATTTTCCATAGATTTTCTTGATGTATGCTATTGTATGCTTTTTGGAAGTCAATGAAGAGATTATGACTTTCTTTATTGTATTCCTAATAATTTTCTAGAATGTCTCAAGATAAAAAGGTGATCAATGGGTGAACGACTTTTTCTGAATAACTTAGAATCTAAAAATTGGGTCAGTAAGTGGAAGTTAAAATTGGCTTAAAAAAAAAAAATTATATGGCAGCTAAACAGGTTAGCCTTCTTAAAGAGGTGCAGAGACACCAATACAATACCAAACTGTCAGAACTAAGAGCACGTTTCACTTAGCCAAAGTCCGCCGTATTTACAAATAGGCAAGTTTAGCACTATCGTGTGAACAGATTAGCACTACTCATGTGGAATTCTCAAAAATAAATGAAACTATCAATGCTCTACATGAAGAACTGTGTGATATTTTAAACTCAGAACTGTGGGACATCCTTAACAACATCTCTGATGCAACAGCAGATAAATTCATAAAAGTCAAAAAATGGCACTAGAAAAAATTTGAAATCTTAAAACATTGTAGTGGTATAAAATGATTGCAATTACAACAAAATCGCGTCATTGTGAATTTATCATTGGTACCCCTAATGGATAAAAGCTGTTAGCACATACTCCCAGGGAAGTTCCAAAAGCCAAAATAATGTCTTCCATTGAATGGGGAATATATGACCTGCCTCCAGCAATAGCCAATAACATTCGCTTGGATGAGGCGAACGTCTTAATCTATTCCAAGCCTCCAAGAAACAATATCTCAACAAAGGAAATCAGTGCTTTAAAAGAGCTATATAATAACAACATTGTATTAACTTAAGCAGACAAAGGTAATGAAACTGTGGTGATGAATTTAGCTGAATATGAAAGCAAAATGCACATTTTTACAAGATCAGTCTACATACCAAATCATAGATTGTGATACTACTAACTCTCAAAATAATCAAGTTTGTAAATTATTGAAGAAAGTCACTTTCCTGGCCAAAAGAAACATTTAACAAACTCAAGCCTTTTCATGTTAAAACACCCAGAATATACGGAGTACTTAAACCTCACAAACAAGATACACCCTTATGCCCTATTGTGGAGTATAGAGTCCCACATACAAACTTGCTAGACATTTAGCTAAATTACTAGCCGACTTCACAAACAATTCTCCTTTGTTAAAAATTCTGTTCGCCTAAAAAGTATTTTAGAAAACCATAACTTGAAAAGTTAGTTTATGAAGTGCCCTGTTCTTGTGACCTGGCTTACTATGGACAGCCAGGAAAAACTGCTGACATCTGCCTTGGTAAACATAAAAAAATACATCCAGCACTATCGTTATGGCAAGTCAGGTCTAGCAGGCCATGCCTTGGATACCTCTTCACACAGGATCAAATGGAAGTCATTATAAGTAAGAGATTGTTTCTGGAATCAACAGAACTTTAAAACATACTCCAAACCTCAACAAATATGGCTGTATAAATTTACCAAAAATCTGGGAGACAGTCATTTTAAGATCTAATTAATACTTGTTTTCTCTCTTTTTACAACATAGATGGTGCCTAATTAAGACTTTAGTTCTTTGTGTTGTCCATTACGATATTTTAAACTAGTCCCACTGTTATACCAAATTGTTGTTTCGTGTACTGTGAGGAACTGTTCTTGTGCTCTGAAAATGCTGGATATAACACCAGCAAAATATCAACAAATAATTTAATAAATATTAATTATTTTCTTATCATTCTGTGTCGTAATCAATACCATGAAAATAAATTAACATGTAATTAACATTGTTTTGGTCACTTAAACAGAATGAGAGAGAGGAAAGGTCAGCAAAACAGGTGTCCGATGCTATATGGCACAAAGAACAAGAGATCCAGGAGAAGAGCAAGGCTAAGTGGACTGATTCAGTTAAATTAATACTTTTAAAGATCAAAATCTAAGGTTAAGCATAATGGAGGAACCGACAAACAAAAAAGGAATTTGAAATAAAGCTGCTGTTAGGAAATACTATCCCAGTATTCTGTACATCTGTTGAGGGTAGATATCTGGAATTTCATGAACCTCCAGCATTGACAAATCAGATGTGATTTATCAAAGCAAATCACATCTGATCATAAAAGACAATCAGGATACAATACATTACATGCTTGCTGTAATCTTTAGCCAGAAAAATGTCAGAAGTCTTGATCCTGATCTGATGGTACCCATCCAATGTCATCTCTCTGCATTCTTTTATATTCAGGAGACATCTACCCAACAGCAAGAATCCATCCATCAATTCAATGGACGTCAGATGTTGCATCTTTTTTTGTTTTTTATGTTCCACACAGTCCTCACCAGGTGGTCCAGTCGTATGTTTTCTGGAGGTTTCAGCTTTCTGATCAGTTCACTGCAGCTACACCATCCATCCCAATGAAGGTCTACCCCTTCCTCTTTTTCCAGGAACTTTACCTTCTATTACTGTTGAGTAAGTCCTCCTTCCATCCTTTCAATGTGTCTGAAGTATTTCAGCTTCCTTCTGTCAATATCTTTAAGGAGGCCTAAAGTTTTGCTCATCTTTCCTAGCACCCATCCAGTTGACTGCTTTTCAGTATATGATACCCTCAAGCCTTCTGTAACACCACATCTCAAAACCAACTATCCTTTTCCTATCAGACTTCTCACATCTATAAGTCGCTGTTGAAAAAACAGCTGTCCAGAATTCTCAAACTTCTTGTGGAGATAGATCCATCCTTCCAGATTTTAGCAGTTCTTCACATTAATACTGTGATTCCAGGTATTCAAGCTGACTTCTGTTCTTTCTCCATTAAGGTACATATGTGTACACAGCATGGAAACAAGCTTATATTCAGTATAATCTAAAAACAGGAGATAAGTCTATTATCAAACTATCAATCCATTTCCTGTTATCTGCAGTTTTAAAATAATAAAGGTCAAAAATAGTCAACTTCCCCATCTAAATTCCCAGTTAATTAATGAGCAGGTTGCATCACACTTTCCACAGAAAGTTTTGGAGAAAAATGTGGAGTCATTCTGGGCATTTCTAGGCAATCTGATTACATTTACCACAGAAGCCTATTTCACTCGCTGTATCCTGGTAGATGGCTGATTCTTTTCAACAAAGTCCTGGAACAATGCAAGCATTCCAGGACACAGTCCTATCACTTGCCCTGTTTTTTTCCCTATATATATATATATGACTTCTTCATACTAACCTCAAACCTTATGCATAGTGGTGCTGATGATCACATGGCAGTATTCAATTTTAACCTCAAATACTACACAGTCATTATATTGTGTTATCTATGATAACAGTGAATCTTTCTTTTCTTGAGCTGATGTTTCTAAACTTTCCTGCCATAAACAAATCACATCCATAGCTTTTAGTTTCCAAAATACTTTGCATCATTTTCTGCTCAAGACACTACTCTTCATTTGCCCAGTCATTAACTCTGCAGTTTAGTAATACATTTAAAACCTTCTTAAACTTTGGATAATCAATGATCCCTTTCTCACAGATGCATTCCAACTGTTGTCTAAAGGGCAGCCTGTTTCTGTCCTGTGTGTTTTCTACAGACACTGTACACTGAACTAGTATACTTCATTTTCTCACTTTTTTGTTAATCTTAGAATAAGCAGTAGTGGCTCAGCATCTATTCACAGTCCAACTGCAAACCCTTCAAACCTGATTCTCTTCCTTTGTTTCATCTATCTCTATTCTCTGGAATAGCATTCTTCCCCTAAGTGTTTCTCAAGTACTGCAACCTTCAAGCTATTCAAGAAAGAATTTTGGCAGGTTTCTTTCTTAATCCCTACCCACATAATTCATGTGCTGTAGGTTCTAGAAGCTCTCGTGTGTGGGCTGTTTTTGCTCTTTAGAGCAGTGTTTCTCAATTTATCTATCCCAGTCCCAGCTGTAGTACACAAGTACTACAGGTACTTGTGTACTACAGCTGGGACTGGGATAGAAAAATTGATAGAAAAACTGAGAAACACTGCTCTGAAGAACAAAAACAGCCATTTTTGAGCCATTTAAAACATCCAAATTAGAAAGGCGAAGGTATTATACTGGGCAATGAAAATTATTTACAACTTCAAACATTCCAGAGGAATTCAAACCAGCAGCTTGATGGATGGGAGCCTAAATGGCTAAGTAGATACTTTGCACTCATATATTTTGCATCTTACATCTAACAAAATACCTTTTATACAAAAACAGACATAAGCTTGCAATGACTCCACACAAGAGATCCATTTGCTGAAAATAACTTCATGGTTGGGCTTGATTCTAGTCATCAGGTGGTATCATAATGTAAACACTTCATTCTTAATTCTAAATCAGTTTAAAGTAGTAAATATATATAAAGTTTTAGATATATGATGCAAAAATATTACTTCTTTTTTACCATAATGAATAACAATATGCTGAATACATACATGCTGATTACATGCAGTCTCACCTCTATGCATAATTCGTTTCGAGTGCATATGCTCCAGACCACTACAGACTTGTACAAAATATTTCCAAATTGTTCTTTCAGGTATGAGTCGCTGCTGTCTCTTGAAATGCTGAAAATACACACAGCTGTATGTTTAATTAGATTTCTAAATAAATCTAAGACAAAATAAGAAAATAGTTGAGATTAAATTTTATGATTTCTTCCCATTCTATACATACTAAAATATATATATGACAAAACTTGGTTTCTGTAATGATATACAAGCATTTAAAATTCTAAGTTAACAAATCACAAGAATGACCTTAAATCACATATTTTTAACACAGTGTATATAATTGACATCTAAAACTCGATTAATGAATTTAATACTTTTTTTAAAGATGAATGTACTGCTGTTTATATTTGGAGTGTCATTTAAATAAGCAAATGTTTCTCTCTGGTTACATCAAGTTTCCTTGCAGTGATATTTGCTTTTGGAGAGGGAATAGGAGGGAGGACAACTAATGCTATATGAGTCTAGTATATTATGCCTGTAAATTGTGTATACTCTGCTGGTCATTCATTTGCAAGATAAAAAAACTTTCCAGAAGGGAAACCCTTCTACCATCTCATGAGAACAGCTGACTCACATTCAGTCAAAAAGTTTTTACCAAAGGTGCTTTATATCTTGGATGGAATTTCACCCTATTTGTCTGCCCTTTAGTTGGAAAGAGCAGACAAATAGGGTGAAATAAACCATGATATGTATTACAAACACCAGATATATTTTTGCATAATATATGTAGTGAAAGTGAATTTCTTTGCTAAAAAAAAACACATGTTAACCAATTAAGATGGCCAAATTTTTAATTTGTTATTCATGTAAAAAAGAAACATTATTTAAATGGAAATATGTGATGATTTTCTGGAATCTTGCCACTGGAGGACAGTTCAAAATTTACATTAAATAAAATATAAAGTAAGTTGATTAATCAGTTTACCAATCTTATAAAAAAAGCTCTAGCTAATTCCCAAACAATTCTTTCTAGTTTGTATTTGGTTTCATGAATAACTTTAGTCTGTTTTCACTGGATCCTGTGATCACCATTCATGTGTTTGGGTTTGCCAAACTTGATTTACCATACTATCTGTTTTGATGTCATATTTTAATATATTTCTCAATTTTTCAGGTTTTCTTTAGATGTCCAGCAAAACAATAGCTGTCACTGAAGGATATACAAACATTTTGAGGGATTATGCCTGTTGAAACATGCATAGAGAGAGCTCTTTTAAATCCTTGTGAAATAAATTTATTTCCCTGTATCAAAAACTAGATAATTTTATTCACCCCCACATTTCAAAGACTAGACTGGTTGGATAGATCAGATATATGTGATGCACTGAAGGAGATAATCAATGCACTTTGGGAATAAATTAAAAGCAGTTTGTTGGAATGCTGAGCATAAGGAAAAAAATGGAAAAATTAATGACAAAGTACTTGTAAATAAAAAAACATTCTGTAATTTAATTATTGTGATAAATTTTCAGAATTAGTGCTGCCAGAGTATTGCAAAATAAGATTATTCGACACAAAAAGCAACACCTATTATTTACAGTATACAGCACTAAAAAACAGACAGCAAATGCATGTATATGACAAAATTAATTCAGTTTATTTTTAAAATGAGTTTGTCTATAAATATTTTATTTGGTTTGGTTCTACAACAGCATCCTCAGAGTTCTGCAGTCTGACATCAACTTCAATGGTACTATATAATCACTTTATAGGTATGCGGTGGTGGGGAGTCACCAACTAGGGACTCATTTTTTTTTAATTTTTGCTCAACTGACTGTTTCAGCATATATAGTTCACCCAGTAGACGATAAAAGCACTACTCAGAAATGAATCACTACATGTTTCTATAATAGGAAAAAAAAAAAAAAAACACTATTAGTCCAGATGATTTAGTTTACTTTTAGGTGACTAATCATTGCAATAAGTTTTGTAGTACTAGCTAAATGTCAGAGCATATACATTGCACTGATTCATACTAACTGGCCAAGGAATTAGAAAAATATCTCACATGTCAGATGTTAACATGAGTGTAACTCCACTATGGTCACCTATTATATCACAGTCAAGTGTTTATTATTGGATCTGGTGAATTTATAAGCTTCATTAATGTAAACTTGCTACATTAATGCTACATACGTATTGGTATGTTTATCAGTCTGTAAAGAACAAATTCATGCATTTTATCAGTGATAAAAGACCATTTATTATTATTTTATTATTTTTTTAAAATAATACCAGTTTTCACTATGTTTTCATTTCTAACATTTGCATGTCTTGAATCATTTTCATGGAAAAACGCAAACACTGAAAACTTTCAGCATCATAAACTCTCAATAAATTAAAACTATTAGGTCTCCACATATTAGTACATTTCTGAATTCTGATCAGCTTTAAAACATTGTTGGATGGACAGGGCCAGTGATGTCATATGACATGGATGCAACTCAGAAAACAAGCAAAAAAACATTTAGTTCAAAATCAATATAAAGAAATATTCTGAGAAAATAAATGTCTCTTTCTCAACTTTCCATGTTTTAATATCCAAATTTTGTTGATTATCACCATAATTGGTGATAATCAACAAAATAGTGAATGTTGGTCATTAGTAATGACCACAATTCTGCTAGTAATCTAATAAGTAAGGAAAACATACAAAAAACTATTTATGAAATAAAACATGAAACTGATATCACAATTAAACTGAAACTTCTTTTCCAATTTATTTTTACTTAGTCAACTAAAAATTCTCACTTGTCATGGACAAGCATATTTTTCAAGCCTTGAAGATCTGTCGGATGGTTTGCATTTTGAATGTCTTTAACAGGCATTTAAAATAACTTGAATGGCAGATGCTAAGTGACAAGTAAACAAACTGTTAGGATGGAAACTAGATAGCTTTTAAATATAGATAATAATATAAATGGGTATATTATAATATAATAGATAATATAATATAAACCGACTGAGTTACGGAGGCAGTGATGATAAAGAAGGTATTCGGAAGAGTGACTTATTATATGAAGGGAACAACCCCTGCCTCTGTAGCTCAGTCGGTACAGATGAAGTCCTTTATGACAAGTAAACAAACTGTTAGGATGGAAGCTAGATAGCTTTTAAATATAGGTAATAATATAAATGGGTGCAAAAGTGATAATGAAGGTATTCGGAAGAGTGACTTATTATATGAAGGGAACAACCCCTGCCTCCGTAGCTCAATCGGTACAGATGAAGCATTTTGATCAGAAAGACTTAGGTTCGATTTCTGTCTATGATGTGAGGAACCTTTATCTGGTCTCTTTCAACTAAAGGTGAGTTAGCCAGTCTCATATGGTGGTAAAGAGTGAAAAAACCCCAGAAACTAGAGTTTTTCATTCCCTCAAATCAGAAAAACCAGCCAGTAGAACATACATAATTTACAGACAAGAATACTTAGAGGCATAGGGGTAACTGCCTTATCCTTGTATTACGGTTAGGAAATTCAAGGGTACTTGGAAGGCTATGGGCACTTAACTGACTATTAAAACTACTAATGAATGAATGAATGAATGACTCCTGGACACTGTGGGATTGGATAATTTTTACTTCTCCTCCTAGGTTCCCAACAACTGGGGGGGGGGGTTATCTGTTACACTGATGAGTTGACTGAGTGGAGTGGGAAAGAGTTTGTGATGTTAGGAAGGATGAGCAGCCCAAAAATTGCTATATAAGTGAGAACAGCGAGAACCCTAGCTAGCAGAGTGTCAATTCATGTTGAAGGAGAGAAAGGAATAAGGTGATGTACGAGTTTGTCACCAACATGTGAAATCATGCTTTATACATAAAATTTTCCAACTGTAATATAACCAAAATAGTTCCATCGTGTAATAACAAACACTCATCCCACGAAACGCATTGATTAGTCTATTATCAGAATGGATTTGTCTTCTATTATGTGTAGAAATGTCAAGGGTTCTCTCATCTGTGGTTGGACTGTAAGCATGTTAAGAGTGAAAGATTTGAGAAAAGTGCTATGGAAGTGGGTTTGAAACTATTTGGCATTAGATGGAAGAATTAGAAAAAAAAAAACAGCTGGCTGAGTATTGTTATAGGTTTAGGAGTGCAGAAGAAAATATGAAATGCACTATATAGGCAAATCAACTCAATAAGTACAGTACTAATAACAACAAAGAAGGCAAAATCATGTTAAGAGGATCCTTTCTTTTAGAGTTACACGGTGATCTAAAAGAATATTTATTCCTGTCATCGTAAATAGAATTTAGCTTGATGTAATTTTTTTTTTCACTAGAGGTCATGCCAGTAGAATAATATGTGATCAAATCATTGTTTCTTTAGCTTACAGTTAATGTAACTCAGCTTGTCTTGTATATTGATGTATGCTCCAGATGATCTTGATGTGAAAATTGAAACGTCAGGATAATAAAAAGGTTTTTTTTTAGCATGGTTGTAAATTTCATAAATTTTTAAAATGAATGTTACGAGGATATTAATTGCACAGACCAAAGGAGGTTCACTGAACAACAAGAAAAAGTAGTATTTTCGAATTACTGATGAACCACTTCAACATATAATAAATTAAAGATACCAAGAAATTATATACTCGGTTTAATCCTTTATCCAAGTGTAAGCAAATAAAGTTTGCACCTAAAATATAATCAGGAATGGGCCAACTCGTATATAGAAGTTAATGATTTCAAATCACTTGGTTTAGTATCCCATAATGCATATATCCTCACAGGTATGTATAATGCTATGCATTATGGGAAGGGCCACTACCCAAACCCAGAGGTGCTTTGCATTATGGGATACTAAGGCAAGTGATGTGAAGTCATTCGCTTCTATATGCAAGTTGTCCCAGTCCTGATAATATTTCAGGTGCAAACTTTGTCTGCTTACTTGGATAAAGGATTAAACCGAGTATATTTTGGTTGTAAGGTTGAAGTAATGCTGAAGCCATATTTTCATATACGAGTAGGCAAAAGGTATCACACCTTATTATTAAAATACTTGGGATTACAGAAAGTTATTGGAAGTTTTCCCACTTGGTTATACTATAAATTAAATATACCAAGAAATTATATACTTGGTTTAATCCTTTATCCAAGTGTAAGCAAACAAAGTTTGTGCCTGAAACATAATCAGGACTGGGGCAACTCTTATATAGAAGCTAATGACTTATACTATAAGTCATTAGCTTTAACCATAACCAAGTAAAAAAACTTCCAACAACTATCTCTAATCCAGAGTATTTTAATAATAAGGTGTGACACCTTTTGGCTACGTATATGAAAATATGATTTCGGCATTACTTCAACCTTGGTATAACCTCTGGGTCTGGCTCCCACTGATGAGACCCCAATAAAGGTCGAAACCGGTCTGGTAGTGACCCTTCCCATAATGCATAGCATCACACATACCCATAAGGATATGTGCTTTGCATTATGAGAAACTAAGGCAACTGATGTGAAGTCATTGGCTTCTATATGCAAGTTGTCCCAGTCCTGATAATATTTCAGGTGCAAACTTTGTTTGCTTACTTGAATAAAGGATTAAACCGGGTATATTTTCTTGGTATCTTTAATTTATAGTAAAACCAAGTGGAAAAACTTCCAACAACTTCAACATATAACATTTGAATGTAAAAGATATAATAATGGAATACATGAAAGAGTGCAGGTGTTAAAAATAGTGGCAAAAATCTTGATGCAAAGATCATACTAATGAATGTTAAATAAAATAAAAAAAAAAAAGAACTAGAGAAAACCTACGTGTTTCTGGCATGGTTTTAAAACAGTGGAAAAAGGGCATGATGATTCTATTGTACAGGGTGGTGGTGATAAAATGAAGGCAGCAAATTATAATCCATTTAATACATATTTCTGAAATGGCAGTTCAAATCTGAGAAAAGTTAACACTAAGAAACTTTATTAAGGACAATATCACATTGTTAAAGGATGGTCTAACTTAGTAACGTACTCAACTCACTATAACGAACTACCAGAAAGTACTAACCAAAGCCACATAGGCCCAATGGCATTTGAAAGGGAATTCACAATAACAAACTATTTCTCAGTGTTTACAAGTCTGATGTAGCAAGAACTGATTATTAAAACAAAAGAGTAGGTTAATAACAGTGGCTACACTGTGATATTATAAGACTGTGAAAGTTGCTTGATATAGTATTCTTCAGGAAGTCACTTGAAATAAAATGGTTGTGGGTAGAGGTTAATGGGTACCAGTTCGATGCTGCACAGAGCAGTTTTACACCTTTGATTGAAGAGATGTTGACTATATTATATTAGAGATTGTGTTACACAAGTTGAGGAGGCAAGGAATCTAAGTTTGATAACAGAGAGAAAATTCAGGGACACATTGCAAAAGTGGTAAAGACAACTACTAAAGAACACTGATCGGACTATATCTGGACTATTATGCATAGATACCTAGGTTTTTAGGAAGATGTGAATGAAAGTGTAGAGATGTAGCAAGGGTATAGAACTGAATATATGGATTGATTAATTGATTGTGGAGTTGTGACAGTCATGAGTGCACTAATTATGAATGAAGTTAAAGAGAGATGAAAAGATAGGGTAGGCTCCCCATAACAGTCCTAGGACCCATTGAGATACTCAATTAAAAAACAATTTTGTATGACAGAGTTAAATGATGTTATTATGATAGCTACAGAAATGGCAATAAACAGATTTACAAATTTGACCTTATTGCTTTTGTTATATTTTGCTCTATTTCTGATAATGTTACTGCAGCCTTTTAGTTATGTGTGCATATAAACTTCAAAAAAATTTAGCAATTATGATTTTCACAATTATCACAAATTATGATTTGTGACTTCAAGATCTTTTCTTAAATTTCATTTCTAGAGTTATTTTTTCTGTATAAAGTTTACAATAGTAACACACAGAAAACATGTTAAGGGTAAAAAGAGAATGTTCAACATGTACCTTAATCATACGTGAAAGATCACCAGCATCAGCTAGCTCCAGCACTATGTTTAACTCGTTGTCTTCGATGAATGATGCCAAGTATTTGATCACATTGGGGTGATCCAGTTGCTATATAAAAATAAATAAATAAAATTAAAGGATATTGCTAACGAGTTATTTTATTATCAAACTGCATATGATTAAAATTCCAATGTACAAAAAAGTGACAAAAATAAAATGACTTCTTTGGTAGCCTCGGATACCAAGTATTATAGATAAAGCTTCTGGGTTTGAATTCCACATTCCATCGCATGAATGTTTCACCAAGTAATAAAAATCATTATTTTTAGATGGCTCATAATTATATATGTGTGTGTGTGTGTGTGTGTGTGTGTGTGTGTGTGTGTGTGTGTGTGTGTGTAATAGCATTACTTTACTCTTTGGAGTAAAGAGTGGCATAAAAAACAAAACAAAACAAAAAAAAAGTCTATTCTCCAGAACAGGGATGAATTTTTAGTGATATTTCTTTGTTAGTGAGAGTGATCTTTTGGTAAACTTAATTCATTCTGCAAATAACACTATTAATATTCAAATAAACATAATGGGACTGCAACAATCTGGAGTTAGATTAGAATTAAACTACAGTACATATACTGAACTAGGAAGTTTTAAATAATTTTGTAAATCTTCCAAAAGCTAGCAGATAAGTCAGCATAGAAAACAAAAAGTTCGGTGACTTCACAGAAAAATCATATGCAGCATATTCTAATAAACATAGACATGGAAGCTAACACATTAGCCTGCCCACCTCTGTATGCAACTGGCTAACTTACTTTCAATTAAAGCTCTTATAAAGTTCCTCACATTCCAGACAGGATTTGAACCCAGTTCTTTCCAACCAAAGGGTATTATCATTACTGACTGAATTATGGAAATATGGTATAACAAACTGTTTCTTCGATCTGGAAAGTCACATGACGAGCATCTACTCTATCAAAATAAAATACAAGAGGAGGAAGGAAATCATCTATAGAACTGCAGCATATGCATCTCTAGGAGTGGAGGTGTTAAGAAACTACAATCTTGATATTAATACTTCTCTGATTACTTCAGAAGTCATGCCTGAGCTCTGGTATGACCCATTTAGTATTATAAGAGTAGTAATAAAAGAATGAAAAAGATGGAGAGAATTCAGGAATGGGCAAAGATGAATATGACACTTTATGAGAGGATAGAAGCTCATCTTTGCAAAGAGTAGGTCTTGCCTTAGCAATTTAATTTTTACAATAAAATGATAGCCAAGTTGAATAAAGGAAATAGCTACATTATGATACTGTTGGATTTCATAAAAGCATTTGACAGGATGGAAATGTATCATGTAAATTGGAACAAATGAGGATGTATATGAAGCTGGTGACATAGATAAGAGGATGGCTGATGGACAGAGAAGAATTCAGGAATAGACAAGTGACCAGTAGTATGTCACAGGGCTCTGTACTTTGCTGTAATCATTTAATTTGTACAACAATGACACAGCATGTGTAGAGAGAATATCCAGCTGTTGCTGATGGTACAAAACTGGGAAGGGTAAGTTAATAACAGTGATGTAGATCCTGCAAGATGATTTAAACAGAGTACAAGCTAAGAATAACAGTTGTTAGTTAAATGATAACAATTATTCTTAGCTTGAACTCTGTGTATTGCACAAACTGTGTTAATAATGATGGAAATGGACTGCAGAAAATTGATGAGACTAAGGATCTGGGAGTAATAACGGACAAGGATTTGAAATTTGTAGAACCAATTACAAAACTGGGCAAAAGAGATAAAATGATGACTTAGAGACTCGAGGACACATGACAAAGAGAATTAGGAATTATTTTTGCTTTTTATTAGGTATGACACAGCCATATATGGAAAGATCTAGTTGCCTCTTCAGTGAGGATATGGAAGTGTTGGAGAGAATTCAGAGGCAAGCGACCACAATCACTGGTCACCTGCCTCTGAATTGGTTATGACTGTCATATGAAGAACCCCCCCCCCCCCTCCCATAAGGACAAGGTAAAGATTTGTGCAAACATGATAGAAACATATATATTAATAGAATTTTGCAATACACATCATAAGAACAGAGAACCAAAGATCAACTCTAGAAGTTATGCAACGTTATATATGATGATAAACAGGAGTATCAGGACTATATTTTTTACCTAGAGAGTGGTGAATGAGGGGGAAACAGGTTGTCAGTAAATGAGTTTAATGAGAGATATGGCACTGTATGAAACAATAGTGTGGACCACTGATAATGGGTCTTTGTACTCCATGGAGGTCTCATATAATAATAATAAACAAATAATTCATTTTGATGTGTAGCAGAATAAACAAACATATAGAAATAAATAACAACCCACTCACTATCCAAAGGCTAGATGAAGCTAAAATGACTTCAACTACTCCATATGAGGAAATAAAAAGGTGTTAGCAATTTCTTTTTTTTTCTAAGAATTATATACAGGCATGCATTTATTCTGCTAAGCATCAATATAAGTGATAATCAACATCTAAACATCCATACCCATTAAAGATACCAAAAAATTTTATATACTTGGTTTTAATCCTTTTTCCCAAGTAAGCAAACAAGCAAGAAAGCCAAGTTTGCACCTCAAGTATTTTCAGGTCTGAGGCAACTCATGGTAAAAGTGGCATAAGCTCTGATCATTTGCCTAAGTATCCCATAATACAAAGCACATATCCTTCTGGACATGTATAATGTTATGTATTATGGGAAGGATCACTACCCATATCTGTTTTGACCTTAATTGAGGTCTCGTCAGTGGAAGCCAGACCCAGAGGTGGTGATACCAATGTTGAAGTAATGCAGAACTTATATTTACCTATACAAGTTGCCACAAGATGCTGGAGATTTTTTATTTAATAAGGTCAAAGCACCTTGTGGCAACTCATATAGGTAAATATAAATTCTGCATTACTTCAACCTTGGTATTACCACCTCTTGGTCTGGCTCCCACTGACGAGACCTCAATAAAGGCCGAAACCATTCTGGGTAGTGATCCTTATACATAGCATTATACATGTCCAAAAGGATATGTGTGCTTTGTATTATGAGATACTTAAGCAAGTGATCAGACCTTATGCCACCTTTACCACAAGTTGCCTCAGACCCGAAAACACTTCAGGCACAAACTTGGCTTGCTTGCTTGCTTACTTCGGAAAAAGGATTAAAACCAAGTATATAAAATTTCTTGGTATCTTTAACGTATAGTACACCTAAGGTAAAAAACTTTCTACATCCATACCCAATTAATAGAATTATTATTTTATAAGTTTTTCTATTTACCTGTAAAAGGGCAATTTCTTTCATGCAATCTAGCCTGGATTTTGCATCCATCATCTCAAAAATCTATTAAAAAACAGGTTGAAAATGTTAGGTAAACAAAACACAAAAGAAAACATTTTAAAACACCAGTGATGCAAATTTTTATTGTATTTTATTTTAAAAACACTATCAATAGTTTTAGTACTGAAGATTCTCATACATTCCAATTCTAGAACTAAATGTCCAGCACCTTTTTTCCAAAGATAAAATATATTAAAACATTAATACGGTTTGCACAAGATAACCGTATTAATAACAGCCAATGACCAGTTTTCAGAATGCTTTTAAATTTCAATATCTGCAGTTAATATGAATTAAAATTTAATTTTTTAAGTTATTATTTGAAGAGCATACAGCAGAAAAACGAACACCTTAACATCCAATTCTAACTCTTAACAGGTTAGAAGATATCTTCTAACCTGTTAAGGTGTTCGTTTTTAGAGTGCTTAAAGTTAATCATTTATTTCTACTAAAATGATTTTATCTATCTGGATACTGAATGATAAATGCACGTAAACACAAGAAAGATATTTAATTAACCAAATATCCCGTTATAGGTTTGAATGTTTGTTCAAGGAAAGCGTGGAGGCCTTGCTCCATCATCCCAACGTGAATCGTAATGATGACTGTATATCTATATCAAAAATCTGGGAAAGTCTAATCAAGATTACTCATCAATTTTTTTTTTTTTTAATCATGTCTCTACTTCATAATATTCTGTTTCATACTTAGTGATATAACATCACGCAGCTTGTTCTATTTTAAATGATCTATTGTTAATATTCTAGCTTGTATTTTTTATAACTGTTCTTGTAATACCACTGAGGATGGTCTGCTCTTTCCAGACCAAAATATTTGGTTAATTAAATATCTTTCTTGTGTTTATGTGCATTTATCATTCAGTCTTATGTCACAAGTATCTTTAAAACAGCAACCTACCTTCTTATGTCACAAGTATCCTTAAAACAGCAACCTACCTACCTGGATACTGTAAAATGTTTTATATATTTATGATATATAATGTGTATGAATTTATTTTTTTGATTGTGTCTACTCCTCTATAATCTTATATCCTTTCCTTAAATCTAGGCTTATGTTGTATTAATTTTATTTTACTTGTTATTTCTTCAACTCTAAAATTTTTGTCCTATACAAATCTTACAGACTCTACCCTTATTATTTTCTTAGGTTTCTGGAAGGGAGATATGCGAATACGATCACGATTCGTTGCCTACGATGTTCATGAAGCATTGCTGCCGATGTTGGTCCAAGAGGTTCTGCATTTTCTTCTCGGCCTATGCTGACCTTCTGCTATGCCAAGACCTATACAACTTCTTATCTTGTCTGGGATTTTAGCCTAAGGTTTGCATACTAAAACACACTTAATTCCTAAATTGCGCCCCCCGCCTTTTTTTTTTTTCACATAAGACATTTGACAATACAATATTCAGCAAATTTCAATTCAAGGATTATCATTTCATTTATATTCAATTTCTTTTTATTAATATACAAGTATTTCATCGAGAATTTAGGTACTTGTTAAATCTGTATGAAAGGTAATACATTATAAATTCTCTTTCATTCAAGATTTCACAATACTGAACGAATGAGGATGGGCTGGCAATTTGGGATTTAGCCGACCAAATTGTATTCTTATTGGCTTAAACCAGAATATAAAATGATGGTACAATATGACAGAATTTCATGCCAGTGGGGTGTCGCCTGGTTAAACAAGGCCCTGTTATTGCTTAAACTAGAATATAAAATTATAGTACAATATGACAGAATTTCATGCCAGCTGGGGCATCCCCCTGTTGTTTTCGCCAGGGAAGCAGGGTGAACATCAAAAAGTCAGTTCCTGGAACAAGTCCTGAAACACACCCCAACTCAACATCATCAGAGTTCAAGATCGGTACTATTAACATAAGAAACCTGAATGGCAAAGAAATGGAGTTAGCTGCGGAATTGGATAAGTACCAGATCGACATAATAGGGGTGGCTGAAACAAAAAAGACAAAAACTGGCGAGATTTTTCTGAGCAATAAATATAAAATGTTATACTCAGGCAATGACAATCAGGGAAAAGAAGGTATAGCTATAGTATTGAACACAAAATAAGAAAATAATCTTCATGAATGTCAAGCAATATCAAGTAGAGTAATGTGGGCAAATATCAGAATGGGGAACTGGACAGTGAGACTCATTTGTGCCTATGGTCACAGAGAAGGTTCTACTAAGGTAGAAATGGAGGAATTTTTTGAGGATTTAGAGAAAGCAACTGATACAATGAAAAAGAAAAAGTTTGTCCTTGTTGGAGATCTAAATAACAGAGCAGGAAATGATTGTCAGACATACAAAAATATTTTGGAAAAATTTGGAGAAAAGAGCAGAGCTAATAATAATGGCAAATACCTGTTGGATTTCTGCTCAGGGCATTGACTGGTTACTACTAACACAATGTTCCAACATAAAAATGTGCACAAATTCACATGGAGAGAAGAGGTAAGGAATAAGAAAAGTCTCATTGATTATGTTATTGTTGATAGCAATGTTTTCTCACTGGTGCAGGACACTAGAATGTACAGAGGATTTGAAATTGGAAGTGATCACCATTCAGTCTCGAGTAGGAGAAAACTGAATTTCATATTGAAAAGAAGAACATGTAAGAAAGGTTAAAGCAAATAAAAAGTCGAGCAGCTCTCAGATGTGAACTGTAGACTAAAATACATAAACCTTATTCAAGAAAAAATGAAAGCGTTTGAGAACAAGAACCAAACCTTGGAGATTCAGTGGCAAATCCTGAAGAAATTGATTGATTCAGCCAGAGAGCATTGTGGTGAGGTTGGCGGCAAGGATAGAAAAAAATCAGAACTCCATAGTGGACAAGGGAAGTTAAAGAGGCAGTGAAGGAAAAGAAGTAAGCATATCAAAACTGGCAAATAAGTCAGCTTGTGCTCTTAGAGAATATAGAGACAAATGTAAGAAAGCTAAACACTATGCAAAACTAGCTAAAGAAAAGTCACTTGAAGACATTAGTAAGAACATAAAAAATAAATATCAAGGTGGCGGCAAAATATTCTGGAGGCTGTTGAAAAATTTAAGAAATGGAGGAAAGAGTGCTATAAAAGGAATCCGAGATAATAAAGGTATGAAAACTGATGAAAGAGATATCCTTAATGTATGGAATTACTTCGAAAAATTTCTAACGAATCAGTGACAGCACAGTAGTGAGAAACACTCAACATGCTTGCAATCAGGAATACATATCCATACTTGAAGTAGAAAAAGCCATCAAAAGCCTGAAATGTGGAAAGGCAGCAGGAGTAGATGATATTTGAGCAGAAATGCTCAAGTTTGAAGGTATAAAAGTCTTACAGTGGCTGCACTGCATAGTTCAGAAGGCCTGGACAGAGGGATGAATTGCAGATGATTTTAGTAGAGCTCTCATAGTACCCATATATAAAAAGGGAAATAAAACTGAATGGGAGAATTACAGAGGTATTTCATTACTGAGTGTTCCTGGTAAGATATATGCAAGTATACGTCAGAAACGGTTGAGAAGGATTGTGGAAGAGAAGCTTGGTGAAGAACAAGCTGGATTCAAGCCAAATAGAGGCTGTCAAGATAAGATTTTCACTTTACAGCAAATAGTTGAGAAATCATGGGAATACAATAAAGATCTAGAGAGAAGAGAAAAGCTCTTCAAAATGCTACAGTTGTATGGTGTCAGTGGAGCATTATATCAAGCAATACCTAGTCTTTATTTGAGTTGTAAGTCAGTAGTTAGAATTGAAGGAAGTACAGAAAGATGGTTTTATGTTTAATCTGGTGCCAAACATGGATATACATTATCCCCTCTGCTATTTACTATCTATATGGATCACATTATGAAGGAAAGTGGTATTAAACCTGATATCAAAATTGGAGATGTTAACCTCCACTCTTTACTTTATGCAGATGATGTTATACTTTTAGTAATGATGCAAGTTTTTCATGCGTTACTATCATATCCTGTACACCTCTTGAGGGTACTTGTCAGGAATTTGATGAAGTAATAAAATTATAAATTTAACAATGTGCTTAAAGTGTTTAGAAATGTAACTACAGACTGTCAAAACTCAAAATGATAGTTGCTCTATGAGCCTGGAACTAATTAAAAATGAATTAGCAATAAACAAAAGATTAAATTCCCAGAACTACATGAGTTTTATCCAATCATATCTTTTAAGGTTAACAGACTGAAGAAGAGCTATCAACTTACTTTTAAAAGCCTTTCATATAAAAATTTGTTAAGTAGGATTTTTATTATTAATTTATTTATTTTTAATTTTCCCCCACAAAACTCTGTTCATGATGATAATAGGAATTTTTAAAAGGTCTGGACATTCTTCATAGCAAATTCAATTCCATATTCTTATAAGAATGGTTGCATTCTTATAAGAATGTGTCAAATATCCATCTTTAACAAGTGAAAAGAGTAAAGATAATTTTAATACTGTCAGAAAATGGATTATGTAGATTGCACTTTGTTAGAAAGAATCCTAGAAATATTTGTAGACATCACTGATATAACGAACTGAGACATGCTGGATACTTTCTTTGTGCATTTGAACCCGCAAAGGTCTATAGTTGTTTAAAATCCTTTATGTCAACTCTGACTTATAGCCAATAAAGACAGATGAAAATCTGATCCAATCTAATTTTTGTCTGTGAGAAAGCTTCTGTAGAGCAAATGACAAAAGTTCTGTGAAGTGTTTTTATAATCCTTGACTTCTGCTGGATATCAGGTAGCGAAACAAGTGTGAATTTTCTTCCTACATTTTTGTTTTTTGAATATCTTGCTCTCCCCAACACACACACACACGCAAGTCCTATAATATAACAGTGATGTGTGTGTGGGCAGGTGATTAGAGAGAAGAAAGAATCCTGTTAATGTGATTCTTGAAAAGTTGGAGGTCATATGCACTGGGAGAAAATAGAATGCTCAAAGGGCATGTGGACTAAAGGAAGAGAAGTTAGTTCAGTGAGTCCAGACTAAAGAGCATATGCATGTTGATCAGCTTGTGCTTATACATGGATTAGAGGGAACTTGGGGAATATTTGTGGCTAGTTCAGTGGAGCAAAATCCATGGAAATACCAACAGCAAAGACACTACCAGAAACAGAGCAATTATAGGAAAGTGACTGGATGGAGTCGGTGAGAGGTGGGCAATCTGTTAAACAAAAAAAAAGCTCTCTTCTAGATACAATCTAGAATTCTGAGAGACATTTTTAGTACCACTCCAAATGCGAGAATATATTCCAGGGTCAAGCAGATTTGAGAGAGAAAGAGAGCAGGAGATGGGGGCATGGTCTTTCTTTCAGGAAATAAGGCAGAATTATGTTTTAGATAGCATTAAAATTTACTAAATTATATTCACCCCTCACACCTTGATAATGGCTAGCTCATTGTTTAAAGCATTGGCCACAGAAGATCTTTAAGATTGAGGCATCTGAGTAGTACAAGGTTTTGTGAGTGACAAAGAAAAATGGGAGTATCCTATAATAAGGAGAGCCATGAAGAGGATCCAATATTAATGAGAGAAGATCATACGAATACAGGAGAGAAAGACTTCATGTGAAGGCACAGATTCTTGAGGTCTTTCAGCAGTGATCGAAAAATCAGATGAGAGGAAACCATCCACAATGACACACAAAGAACGAAGAGAGGAAGATGGTAATCCACTCGCAATGGGAAAGAGCCCATAAGATGACAGCATGAAAAGAAGGCCTTGATGCCAGATTATCAAATGTCTTGAAAATATCAAGATGCAACTACATGAGATTCTCTAAACATCTTAATGGCCTGTGTTCAAAAGTGGGATAGGTTAGCAAGGACTGAGTAGAATAAGAATGGTGGAATCAGTATTGATAATTGCTAATTAACCCAGGAGTCTCTAAGTAGTGAAGAAGCTGGAAGATGGTTGGTTAATGACCATCTTCATCAATTTCAAGAGTACTAAGGCGAGAGCAATGGGATGATACATTTTTGTTAGTTATATTAAACTAAAGTTTTTATTCAAACACGGTAGTTGTCTCCATAATTTTCAAAAATGCATTCGGATCACCGTGTAAGCCTACAAGAAAGGAAACAATGGGATGATAGTTTGATGGCTGATTTTTATCAACTTTTTTTTCATTTTATTGAGAAAGAATTGCTTCCATGCTGTTGGGCATATGTCAGATGAGTACGATAGTTTATAAGTAGTAAAGGATGGTGTTTATTTTAAAGCATACTCACTTAATACAACTAGAGGACTTATTAGCATCAAGGCTATTGAGTATTTTTCTGATGTTTTTTGATGAAAGATCAGAAATAGCATACAAAGAGTGGCTTGTGTTGTTCACCTAAACAAGAGGTGGAGGAGAAGACACCACTAAGAGGCTGCCTTATCTTTAATAGATGTTCTCAGTGTTCCATTAGAGAGATGGAAACATGCTAGAGCAGATTTTACCCAACCACCTTGGCAAGGAACCAGAAGGCTTGATTTCAGCAGGAGGCAAGCTTAGTGCACATAGCCCTTATGAAGGCAGCATTAGATTTGCTGATGATTTTTTTAGATGTCATGTAAATGAATGAGAAGCTGGAGTTAAGCCATTGAGTGTATGCTGCATTTTTAGCTTTTATATTACCAAAACAATGAGCTAGATAATCTTCCTTGGAGATTTCAACATTTGTAGTTCTAAGTGACTCCCCAGTTAGAATATAGGGAATAAAGGATGTTCCCTATATTCTAACTGGGGAGTTAGAATATAGGGAACAGAGAATATAGAATATCCTAAAGAATAAATATAAGGAATTAGAATATAGGGAATAAAGGCATCCATCTTAGCAAGAATAATTTCTTGTAGAAAAAGAAACAATGACAAGGTCATGGTCAAAGCTACCAAGAGGAAAACTAATGTCAGTGATTAAGAAAAGTTCCAGGGTGTTGGGAGAATGATGAGGATTATCTGGCAGCAAATGTAAGAAGGTTACCAATTTACATTATGTCATTACAAACAATTCAGTCTGTCTTCCAACTTGGTGTATGAAGTTAGAGAAGTTCAACCAGTTAGAACTGCAGATGTCGAAATCTCCAAGGAAGATTATCTCACTCACTGTTTTGGTGATTAGACTGCATAGTTCAACTTTCAGATATGGATAACCAAAAAGGTCAATAATCATCAGAATTAGAAGGGTTGTAAAAACAGCAAATGAAGATAATAAAAGAAGGCAAGGGAATCTTGATCCACTCTTCCAAGTCTTATGAAAGTAGACATGATATACTGAGGAAGGTTTAGCTTAGCTATAGAGGAAGTCAGTTGAAGTTCAGTGATGAATAACAGATCAGGTTTGGATGTCTAAGTGATGTTCATGGTGCTAATGTTAATGTTGGTATTAAGACCCCAGATGATGAAGTCTATGTAGCAGTCGTCGACCCCTCCCCTACATGGCCTTTTGAATTTTTGGGAGTGCGCATGTGTATTTTTTCTTTTTGCATTTTTTGTTGTATTTTGGGTGTTTTTGAATTATCAATTTTTGTAATGAAAGAATTTTCATATTCAACTGCAGTAACATTATAATTTTGTATACTGTCTTTCACGTTAGAATATCGTTAAAATTTATAAAATAAGGGAATGTAGTGGGAGGAGAGAGGGACTTGTTTACACAACTTCTTGTTTCTCCAAAGACAAATATCCTCCTCTCTCTTTTCCTGGAGTTTACAGGATCCCTCGCTCATTGATGGATGGGTCATTCTGCTCAGATTCGTTTGGAGGAACATCAAGAGTATATTTTAGTTCAAGAGCCTGATGAGTCTGGTTTAGCTAGTCATGCCTTGTCAACTAGACATAAAATTCTTTGGAATAAATCTAAAGTCCTGAACAAAGTTGTTTTCTTGTTGAAAGATTATATATAAAAAAATAAAAGCCGTAAAGCACACATTCACAGTCCTAACCTCAACAAAAATGATTGCCTTGTACTTTCTCAATTTCTCCAAAGAGAGATGCGGTATAGTTGCTGAAACAGAGAATGTTGGTACTGGTAGAATGGCCTCAAAAGACACAAGGATTATTATGTTTGTATACAAATGTAAGGAATATCTGAAATAAGAGAGAGCTAAGTTTGTTGCACTGACTGAGTCAGTATGCCAAAGACAACTGGTATAAGTGAAACATGGTTGTCAGGGGGGTAATGTGATGTGATGTCAGGAATAGAAATGGAAGGACAGGAAGGTGGAAAGAGGAAGGGTTGGAGTGCTGTTAATGATTGCAGAGGAACTGTGTCCACAAAGTGTGAACATTGATAGCATACATATGCAGATTTTAAATCTGTGTAGTGTTAAGTTGAAATTAACAAGCTAGTATATCTGACAGGATGCTGTTATAGGCCAGGGAATGTAGAGAATACTGATTGTGAAAGGCTTAGGCAAATTAGTTATGCATGTAAAAAAGAAGATGATCCTGATGTGAGACTAATTACAGGAATACAGAATGGAAGGAGGAGATATAGGAAACAAGGAGAGTGAGTTTGTTGAATTTCTGGGGGATAAATATCTTAAGCAGCATTAGACTGAAGCAACTACAGGCTTTAGTGTTTTGAATTTGGGGATAACTTCACAAGATGTAGTTCCTCATGATCACTCTCACCAGTTGGTGAGAGTAATCACGAGGAACTTGTATAGGAAGTGGTGAAACAAGAAAAGGTTACTGCCAAAAATAGACGTGTGGAAGTATAGGGTGAGTGATTATGGGAAGCTCTGTAGTCAACTAGCATCAATACACAGGATAGATGAGCAGTGTAGAAAAGATGCTGACAATGCATGGAAATTCATAAGGCAGTATCTGACACAAGCAATGTATAATTGCATACCAAGGGTTAAGCGAGTAAACAGAGGAGTGAAACGTATGATCATGAAATCAAGCAAGCTGTGCTGAAATAGAAAATGCTATATAGGAGGTACAAGACAGTTGGTGGCGATCAGATACATGAAGAGTAAAAAGTGCAGGCTAGGAAGGTGATGAGATGGCAAAGAAAGAAAAGATGCAGTATAAGGGGAGATTGGATGGTCAGGCTAAGGTTAATTCAAGGGAATTCTTCTGCTATATGGCAAGCAAAAGAAAGAGTAATTATGGCAGTTGACACTGGCAGATATTCATGGCAGCAGTGATGTTGCAAAGGATATAGTGGAATTGTTGAATGAGCACTTTATCAGCATATACCATACTGGTGTAAATGGTGACATGCAATATATAAAAAGGAGGCAAGGATTAGGAGAACTAGAAGTGAAAGAATCAGGTGTATCAGATGTTGACTGGGTGAGATGTTAATAAGACTGTCAGAATGGATGATACTGCCAAGTGTTGTGTACAATCCTTAAGGAATTTGCTGTTGTGATTTCAGCTTGTGTGCCACTGCTCTTATGAGCAAACCAAGTAGACGGAGCTCTTTTCGTAGTGCTCACCATGGTGTTATTGACAATCTGAAACTCATCACGGATGGTCTGGGCCAACTGCAGCCAGATTTTGCATGCCATCTGTTTTAAAACCTTCCTGTCCTTGTCAGTCATTTTCAGCAGCTGCCCTGAGCATTTTCCTGCACCAGTGATGCCAGAACATCTCCATTTGTTGATCACATTGCCGACTGTTGATTTTGGATGCTCCAGTTGAGTGGCAATGACATGTATAGACATGCCACCAATGCGACAGTCCACAATGACACCTCTCTTGAAGTCACTGAGTTCAAGTCATGTTGCCATACCACAGTGATTCTACTACTTCCAAAGCTTACATTTCCTTGCCTTACATTAGTTCCCTCTCCCCCAAACTGTCTAGAATTTTAAAAAAGTTCGACATCAAAACGTGCTTCTCTACTCTTCCGAAACTCTTGAATCTATCTTTAGTCAGCCAAAAGAAAAACATCGCCATCTTCAGTTCCCAGGAGCATACAGAATTATCTGTAGTTGTGGTAAACCTTACTATGGACAAACTGAAAAAAATCAATCTTTCTCCGTCTTGAAGAACACAAAAGAGACATCTCTTATAACAGAATCCGAACCGTTTTGTTCTGTTATAAGAGATCTGTAAATTCTGATGAAGGCTGCCAACAATAAATAGACTAGGTTCAAACTCCTAATATTCACAAATGTTATGATGAACTTGAAAGACGTACTCTGGAGTCAGAAGAAATCACCCTCGATTCTACCCACATGAATAACAACCTTAGCTACAATTTGCCAGATTCACATAGGGTTGCTGTTTGATGCTGGCATTCTCACAAGATCACTCGCATGCATATAAAGGTAGCCAGAACTGAAGCATGGACTCCAATTTGAATTGAACTATAGTTTTTTGACAGCTCTGTTGTTGTGTGTAATGTTTCTGTCAATCTTTTTTGTGTATATATCTTTGTACTTTGACACCTGAAGAAGCTGGCTTACCAAAGAAACTAGTTGTGTCCATATTAAACTTTTATTATTAATTATCTCGTTGGTTGTAGTCATTAAAATTACTAAACATACATACATATATATATATATATACATATATATATATACACACACACAGGGTGGTTCAAAATTCCATGTACAAACTTTGATGAGAGGTAGGGAACATAAAATCAACCATATTCACATAGGAAAGCATGACTAGAAACACCACCAGAAAGTGATAGGTTGCACTGTTTGCCAGCACTCCAGGTGACCAATTGTGGCTTCCTCATTCAAGCTTTCGACGTCTTACGAAGAACATGCGTTCGTTTACGAACACCGAGATGGCAGACATGCACCTCGTTTATGGGTTAGCTGACAGTAACAAATGAGCAGCTGTACGAATGTATCGCAAAAGGTACCCAAACAGACGTGTACCGCATCACCAAATATTTGCGCATTTGCATCAGAATTTGTGTGACTACAGATCATTCAGAGATCGCAGGCATGATAGTGGGCGGCCACGATCAACGCGAAATCCCACCATGGAAGAGGAGGTGTTACATGCGATGTACAATAATCCAGAAACAAGCACACATGCCGTTGCCTCTGCTATAGGAGTATCTCGATCCAGTGTATTGCGCATTTTGCACTCTGAGTCCTTACATCCATTTCATCTGCAACAGGTCCAGTTACTGATGGCCGAAGATTATCCTTGATGTGTGGAATTCAAGCAGTGGTTTCTGCAGAAAAGTGCTGTAGACCCGAATTTTCCAACTTGGGTTTCATTCACGGATGAAGCTTCATTTACCCACGAAGGGGTCTTCAATCATCACAATGCTCATGTGTGGGCCCATAGGATGTGCGATCACATGCTGCACAACAATGCTTCACCATTAATGTATGGGCAGGTATCGTCGCTGACTGTTTAGTCAGCCCATACCTGTTACCATCCCTACCGGACTCCCAGAAGTATCGGACTGCTCAGGAAGAAGTTCTGCCAGATTTACTGAACAATTTTCCGATGACTGTGCATTGGCAGATGTGGTTCCAACACGATGGGGGCTCCAGCCCATTTTAGCATTTCTGCATGCCAGTATTTGGACAGGTCCTTTGGGGCTCGATGGATTGGGTGTGGTGGACCCATCGAATGGTCCCCATGCTCATCTAATTTATCGAGCACTGATTTCTTTCTGTGGGGGACCCTTAAAGCCATGGTGTATGAAATGTCTGTTGCCTCTGACATGGACTGCGTGGCAAGAATTGCCATTGGTGCTACTAATATCTGGGGAAACTCCAGGTATTTTCGATAATGTACAGCAATCAATGTGTCGTCGGTATCAGGCATGCATCACTGCTAATGGTCGTAACTCTGAGCACCTGATGTGAAACCATATTATGTATCTAACTACTACTGAACTGTTCAGTTATGCCTAATAAAGTTTTTTACACTACCTACTGCCTTGTGTTATTTCTGTATCTTTGTATCCCTGTTAGTACCTTCTGGTGGAGTTTCTGGTCATGCTTTCCTATATGAATATAGTTGATTTTGATGTTCTCTACCTCCCCTCAAAGTCTGTACGTGGAATTCTGAACCACCCTGTATATGAAAGAGAGTGATATATTACAGAAATATATGAAAGATAGAAATACATTATAGAAATACCTTCACTTTTTTAAGTCCTACTAATCGGTTGTCCACTGTGCATTTGGCTCTGTAGACAGTACTGAACTGACCTTTTCCAATTTTCTTATCAATTTCAAAATTTGCAAGTGAGCCATAGATAGAATCACTGGCAGCCACAGTGAAAAGTTCTGAATCCATATCCATAACAGCTTTTGACAATAAATATCTGAAACAGAAAAAAAAAAAAAAGTATTAAAAAGTTATTTGCTTTAATCAATAAATTACACGATAACCACAGTAATTAACTTAATGAAAAGAAAGTACAGATATTTCATACTGAAAATAACACTACATCATCATCAGTGCAGAGAAACAAGCAAATTAAAGAAATGGGAACACAAGGTATGTACAACAATCAGTAATTTACCAATTAAAAACTGTTGCCGGGTGCTAGAAATTAATATTATTAAAAACTATTTTTGATGGTTACATAAAATAAGAATCTCCCAAACTTTTGGGAGAGAGAGACATTGTTCCGATTCAGATTTGGATGATGTAAAAGAACTTCACAAATTTCTTTGAAAAGGTGTTCATATTTAAACCTGCTTCTATGGAGAAGATGAGCTTCATCCCACTACATGAAAAACTTACATCATTACTAACTTCCTATCTACAATTTTCCTCCAAATAAAATTTATTGCAAAAGGTTAGTGTAAATTTTAGAGTTACTCTAATCTTTTTCATTAAAGAGGATAAATTTTTTTAAAGTAATAAATTACATGTTTCAGCCTCTATTTTCAGGCATATATAGATATAAATCTTGTAATATAGTGACCATTATATTTATAAATATTTATTCAGCATACACATGCAGAAAAAAATACAGAATTTTATTCAAAAACACCAATATATTAATTTCATCCAATATAACATGGCTGTCTTCAGGAAGAAAAAACGGTAATAATATTCAAAACAGGAATGATAAAAATTAGTTATCTAGCTCAGGTGTTGGTTTTGGTGTGTCCCCTGAAGTTCAAAGGAACAACTGTAAAAAGTTTGTGAAGATTAAAAAAAAATTAATAGTAATTACTTCCCATTGAAGATTGTGACTGGAACATAGTCTGACCAATTAAGATTCTGACAATTCTGTAGTACCATTTCACAAGTTTCAAGGAAAAGACTATCAAATTAGAACCTGCTGGAATGAAAGATCTTTGGTTCCAAAGAACTCTCTGTGCCTAATGCCAAAAATGTAATCCAGTCTTGATGTTCTTAGATTCTAATCAAAGCAGAGTGGCAAATCTGTCCAAAGTAGTAGAGATGACATGAGAAGAGTAATTGATAGATATCTGGTAAAGAGAAAGGTGGTGATGTATCCTTTATCCTTTGCATATGGTAAGAAGTAAGACAGTTTCCAAACTGGTTTAAAGGAAATGTACAGATTGAATTTGTAAAGAATACATGCTATTTGTTCTGAGGTTACTTTAAGGTATGATATTGAAATTCTTTTCACTCTGGATTTTAGTATGGTAGATGGATGATAATTATCAATAATTTTTTTGAATAGTAGTTTTGTTGTGTCCATTAGACATCACATTGCTTTTAATTTTCTTCAGTTCATCTAACAAAACGGAGTCAAAAGAGTAGTTTGTATGGGCTCTGTGTATAAGATTTTTAATATTTATCTTCTGTGATGATGGCATGATGATTAGTGAATATATATCTACCAGTAAAGGTTGATTTTCAATAAACCAAAAATTCAATGACTTGTAGAATTTTGAATTATTAAGGTATCCAAAAACACAGATGAGTGTTGGATTTATGTTTTAATTATTATTATTACCCAAGATCCCATGGAGTCAAACTCATCTGGGAGGTCCCTTTATCACACACACATCTCTCATACCGTGCCTTAAACACACTCAAACTCCTTGCAGACACCACACTCTTAGGCAAGGCATTCCCATCATTCACAACTCTGCATGAAAAAAGACATGCTTCTCACTCCCCTACTTACACCCTCTTTATACAGTTTCCAGGGGATGACCTCTGGTTCTCCCACTATTTTCTGTAGAACATCTCTAGCATTGATCCTATAACAACCCCTTAATAATTTGTAGGTCTCTATCATATCTCCCCTCTTCTCTTGTTCACCAGCCTCTGCAAGTTGCATCTTCTCAATCTTTCCTCATACTCGACATGCCAGAGACTAGAAACTAGCTTAGTCACCTTTGGACCCTTTCCAACATTTCTTCATCCTTCTGAAAACCAGGCGAACAAACCTGGGAACAATAGTTCATGTGTGGCCTAATCAAAACCTTATACAATGGAACAAGAATCTCCCCACTTGTACAAGTCAATGTCCTCCGCATCATTCCCAGAAGCCTTTGTGTTGTCTTCACAACACAAAGGATTCTGGGATTCCCCTAAATTTCAGATTCTTATCCACTATCCCCCCCCCCCCCCCTAGATCTCTTATTTCCTCCACCTCCAACAATATATCCTCACCAAGCATAAATTCTGCATCCCATTTTTGTTTTCCAAATTTTAAAACCTTACATTTTTCAACAATTAACTCGCATCCCCATTCCCAATCACTCAATTTATCCAAGTCTTCTTGTAGGGCCACAAAATCTTCACCAATATCATTAATATACAAGTTAAACAGCTCGTGGCCCTAAAACAGACCCCTTGAGGCACTCCACTAGTGACTTTCCTTTTCCTGGATATTGCACCTCCATATTGCACAACTTGTTGATACCTATCAGATAGCCAGTTTCAAATCCAATGCATTAATCTAATATCCAACCCCATCTGGTCTAGTTTGACTATCAACTTATCATGTGGTAATCTATTGAAAGCCTTTGCAAAATCTAAGTATATTACTGTGCATCCTTTTCCTCTGTCCATGGAAGCAGTCACCTTATTGTAATAAGTAAGTAGATTACTAAAACATGACCTCCCTTTAGTAAATCCATGTTGTCCATGAAAGATAATACCATTCTTGTCAACCCAATTCTGAATCCCAGTTCTCACAAGCTTCTCCAACAACTTAACTACAACACCCGAAAAACAGATAGGCTCATAGTTTGATGCTCGAGTTCTATCACCTCCTTTACGAAGTGGCACAATCTTGCTCTCCTTAGGAACTTGACCAAGTGCAAGACTTGCATTGAAAAACATTCCTTCAGAATACATGGTGATATATTAACAAATTCCACAGCCTTATTTACATCTAGTTTGCTCAACTCTCCATGAAACTGCTCATTAAATATCTCCACCACACCTTTGCAACAGCTGCCTTTATACCATTTTCTCCAATCAATGTCATCCTTCCATAATTATTCTTTCTTTTGCTGGCTACATATCGGAAGAACTCTTAGGATTCTTCTTGACTTCATTAGCTAACTGCTGTTCATACCACTCTTTAGCTACCCTCACCAACCAAGTCACCTACCTTGCCTGGTCTTTATAGTCCTCATGAAATTGGTTATTTCCACTTCTCTTATGCTGCATCCACAATGCCCTTTTTCTCTGTATCGCATGCTTAATCTCTTTATTCATCCATTTCACACCTACCTTATTTAACCTTCTCACCCTTGGAATACATTTAGATATTGCATCTACTAGATAGTTTTTGAAATCCCCCAAGCTGCATTGATCTCTTTTTCCAGTTAACTCTTCATTCCATGCTACACCTGCAATCTGTCTCCTGAGCTCTTCATAATCACCGCCCTTGTAGTTCCATGTATACCTTTTTTTTTTTTTTTTAACAGAGGTCCTTACACAGCTGGCAACCACCCAGTTAATCACCTCATGGTTACACCCACTGTTTGGTGGGTGATTTGACACTTCATTTATAATTACATCCTCTGATGAGATGACCAAATCCAAGACCCTCAATCCTCGTGTGCTCTCTGTTACATAGTAACAGAGGTAGTTATATCTGAGATAGTTATCCCTCAAAAACTGAATTTCTTTACTTCCATTTGCTATCTCATCATTCCAGTCTATATTGTCATAATTAAAATCTCCCATTATGATCACTTTTCTTATTTGCTTGGCTAATTTGATTATACATTTCATACTCACTACCATCCACATTTCCTGGTCTATAACAACATCCAACAAAATATTTCCTTCCAATTCACCTCTATCTCACACCATAATGTCTTGAAACTGCTGGCACTATTTCCCTCTTGTATCTCTACTTTGTATTGACAAAACTCTTTCTCTATCATCAATAGCACTCCCACCCCCTTTTTACTGCTTCTATCCTCACGAAACAGATCATATCCTTCCCTCTCTATTCCTGTCAGGATGTCGTCCTCTTCCAACCATGTCTCACTTAATCCAACAATCTTTGGGTGAACAGACACAATTTGTACAACCATTTCATCTGCCTTGTTTCTTACACTTCTAGAATTTGTATATAAACACAACAGCTCATTCCTGGATCTACAGCTATTTCCACTGATAACACTCATTCGATGTGATCTCTCCATGCTCGACTTCTGCTTATTCATTTTATAACCCTCTTCAATTCCAACTGTTTCCTCTTGATCCCAGGTCATCCCATTCCTTTCCTGTCTACACATGCGTCAAATGTTTAATAGTAAACTTTATATGGGAGTATACTACAAAGAATTTACTTTTTCCAGGAACTGAAGTAATTATGAATCTGAGTGGGACTAGACAGCAATGACATCAAAAAATATGAGATCGAAGAAAATAGTGTGAAAGAGTTGATTTCCTAGATGATCCTTAAAATAATTAGCTAAAGCTGGTGATATAGGACTGCCCATTCCTGTTCCTTTGATTTGTTTGAACAACTTGTTCCGCCATGTAAAATAGCTTGTGCTGATGATGAATTTAAGTAAGCTAATGTCTTCTCAAAAATCAGATTGCAAACATTGAAGGGTTCCTTGTAGTGGGATGTTGGTGAGCAGACACTACATTCAACGAAACCATAATTTCATTATTAGACACAGATCTGTCTAATAATGAATAATGGATCTGTTATGTAATAACAGATGAGACACACACATCTAATAACTTTTCCCTTTAAAGTCAAGGCCATTTTTAATATAACAACTACTGTTGAGAAGCTTCGAATTCATTGTGCCTGTCCATCTTAGAGACTGAGTCCACAAAGATGGCTATCCACTATGCCCAATAGTGAACTGTATTGCTTCTCCCACTCACCACCTCGCAAAACATTTATCATCATTTTCAGAATCTCACTGGCAACACTAGTTCTTTTTGCAAGATATGAAAGAAGAAGCAGTAACACCATGGCAGAAATTTATTCTGCAAGGGAATTAGGGCATTAATAAACAGGGCAATAACATCAAAAGTTACCAAAATGTCTTCAGCAGAGTATGCAATCTTTGGACTTGTTAATAAAGGTGTGTCATCGTAACATAGGAAAAGAGCTTAAAATTCCTTGATTGTTGATTTTTAGAAATTTTCTTGGCTGAATTTGTTTCTTGATTAAATAATAAGTAAGGTTGTTTAATACCTAACAGAGCAGAGGATGTTTTTATGTACTTTTCACAGAATATGCATTCTGGAAGATAGTGATTCAGGAGTAAGTTTTTTTTTTTTATTTATTTATTATTATTACTTTTTAAACAACTTGGTGAAAGATGACTCATGAAAAAATTAATGATATTTTAATGCACTTAGATCACAAAATTTATAAGTACTAGTTCTGACACTGACAAATTCATTTTTTCTAAGCACCATTTTGAATCAAGTATAACTGTTGTATTCGCATTATCAATATCAGCTATCAAAATATTAGTGTTGCTCATTGGATTTCACTGCTAGTCTTTTGCCCTTGGTTAGACTGTCAAGGTCTAGTGCTAGTGTTATTTCCAGATCTCTGCAGTCAGAGAACTCAAATCACAGGCAACAATACATTTCATACCTTGCCTTGAAAACATTTAGCATTCGGACATTCACCACCTCTTCCAGCAATGCATTGCACTCATTTGCCACTTGTCATGGAAAAAAATAAATAAAAAAGTGCTTCTGTAGTGCAATTGGAAAATTGATGGTATGTTGCGCATTTTGGTTGGAAAAGGCCTAAGTTCGATTCTTGTCATGATGAGAGGAATCTTTATATAGGTTTTTTTTTTTTTTTCAATTGAAGGTGAGATAGCCAATCTCATATGGAGGTAGCAGGGTTTTTCCTCTTGCAAACTTGGGTTTTGCATCCTGAATACAGACAAATTGGCCTTCAGAACAAACACACACAATTTACAAACAAAGAATACTAGTGGTGGTGGCGGTGGGCAGTAGATGGCATTGGTGCAGATGATGATGTAATAGCAGTTTCACTGAACCGTAGTTCCACCCTTAACTGTGGTTAATCCCAATCCAAAAATATTAAATGGAAAATTCCACAAATAAACAATTCATAAGTTTTAAACTACATGCCATTCTGAGTAGTGTGATTAAATCTTGCAGCGTCCCACCCGGGAAGTGAATCATCCCTTTGTCCAGCGTATCGACACTGCTGCATACGCTACCCACCTGTTAGTGATGTAGTAGCTGTCTCGGTTATCAGATTGACTGTCGCAATGCTTGTGCTCAGGTAACCCTTATTTTACTTAATAATGACTCCAAAGTGCAGGAGTAGTGATGCTGGCAATTCGGATATGCCAAGGAGAAGCCGTAAAGTGCTTCCTTTAAGTGAAAAGGTGAAGAAAGCTCTCGACTTCATAAAGAAAGAAAAAAAAAAAATCGTATGCAGAGGTTGCTAAGATTCCATTCACATAACTTTTATTATAGTATATGGTTATAATTGTTCTATTTTATTATTAGTTATTGTTAATCTCTTACTGTGCCTAATTTATAAATTAAACTTTATCATAGGTATGTATGTATAGGAAAAAACATAGTATATATATACAGGGTGTTCGGGATAAATTTGACATATTTATAATTAATTATATTTTTCCGTAAGTTACATGTATTAACACACACTTCTCTTCATTTAAAAGTTTGGACCCTTCTTCATTCATATACAAGATGTCAGAAAGGATGGATAGCTGGAACCCACCTGAATCATGGAAGAGAATAACTTGTATCATGATGATTCGTGCCCGCCATCAAAATAAGGATATTACGACTGCTGCCCAATGCTCCCTGAATACAGTAAAAACAATCAGGCATGAACTAGAGACTTGCAATGGTGACTACGAGGATGTAGCAAGAAGAAAGATCCCTAGCAGACGATCTGATTGCGTTCGTACAGCAGAATTCCTCGCAAATCTGCAGGAACAGGTGTTGAAGAACCCTGGCATTGGAATTCGGGCTTTGTTCGTGGAGTTGCTAACTGTAGTCAAGCCCTGGATAACAAGGGTAGCCAATGGTAGGCCGTATGTATGGCAGCAGGATTCGGCCCCTTGCCACACCTCTGGGAAAAGTCAAAAATGGTTGTCTGAAAATTTCTACGACTTCACCAGTCCAAATGTTTGGCCTCCAAACTCCCCAGACCTTAACCCCATGGATTATTTTGTATGGGGCGCAGTTGAAAAAGACACCAATCGCACTTCCAGTAATACAAAAGCCCAGTTAATGGATAAAATTAAAACAGTTTTTGCGGCCCTTCCCAGGGAGACTGTAGCATCAGCTTGTTCGAGGTTCCGAAGCAGAATTGAAGCTGTGATCGATGCTAATGGTGGTTATTTTGAGTAAATCTTGTTGATAGTATTGTAATTAACTCTGCCTGTAATGTTTTTTTGTCAATTCATTAAATTTAATAGATACAAAGAAGATTTTCTTTTTCCTTACGAAACTGTCAAATTTATCCCGAACACCCTGTATATAGGGTTTGGTACAATCCATGATTTCAGGTATCCACTGAAGGTCTTAGAACGTATCCCCCATGGTTGGGGAGGGGGAACTGCTGTAGTTAGTGGATTAAGTGGTGGAGACAGAGTTGTTGAGTAGGTGCCTTCCCTTCATGAGTCTTTAAGACTCCTTGGAGGTGTCATGGAATAATAATAAAAATTCAATTTACTTCCTTTCTCACACAATCCGTATATAGAGGGAGGTCATCACGATAATTTACCCTATGTGATATTTCTCCTATTTTTGATAAGCTCCTCTCATCAATTGATATGGTTCAATCATATGCAGGAGACATTCCCTTAATCTGTACTTGTATTCAAAACTCTAGTTCTGGAACACTCTTGGTTATTTTATGCATTCTACTTTATGCAGTGCCATTTTCCCCCCTTTGTCTAAAATGAATGTTTCTTGGATGTTATCTTAAATAGAATATAGCTTCGATGTAGTTTTTTTTTAACTTAATTTATTTTATTTTCACTAGAAGTTATGCCAGTAGAATAAACGTTAATCATTGTCTTTTTAGCACACTGTGTGAAATGTAATTCAGCTTGTCTCTGTCTCCAGATGATGACCTTAATATAAAGGTCGAAACGTCAGGAAATTAAAAGTTATTTATAACAACACGGTTGTAGAGTCCATAATTTGTCTAAAATAAATACTGATCACCCTGACACAAAAGGAAAGGATTAAAATACATAACAAGTTCCTCAATTAATTAATTAGCATATGATAATATAGCATCCATGAGTCCCATAAGGACAGTACAGCACTATCTTATGAAACCAACTTGAAGCTACTGGTTATAATGTTTTTTTTGTGTGCGTGTGTGTGTGTGTGTCAATTGCATGTGTTCTCCTGGCTGGTTTGCCTGTTGTGAGAGACAAAAAAAACCTGAGTTTCCAGGAGGGAAAAACCTCTCTACCTCCATATGAGACCAGCTAACTCAACCTTTAGTTGAAAGGTATCAGATAAAGGTTCCTCATGTCATGGACGGGAATCAAACCCAGGTCTTTCTGACCAAAGGGTTTCGTGAATACTGATTGAGCTACAGAGGCTCTTTAAGTTACTCAAAATTTACCCACTTGCTGCATTTGACGTCCCTAGAAGATTCTCCAGATTTTTTGCTGTGGTGGCTGATGCAGCTGGCATTTTCTTCTCTTAACATACTTATCAGAAAAATGTATATTTTTAATGTTCATCTTTCTTCGTGCACAAACTCCTAAATCAATTCATTGCATTTCTTTGAAACAGGTTTTATAATTATCATTGATTTTACTCTCAACATGCAATCAATTCCTTCCTCCATAATAAAATTCAGTAAAGAGAAAAATTTCTACTAACTAGTGGAAGGAAGAGTCAAAATAAATTTAACAATGGGTTTCATATTCTCAGAAGGAAAGTTTTCATTCTGAAAATCATTCTCTGATATTTTCTGTTTACAAACCCACATGCACTAGTAGATATATTCAGAAACAGACATCCTCCCCTTCCAACAGTATAGGATTATTAAAACTACATAACAAGGCTAAATTAGTTCAGATAACAGTGCCCCCCCCCCCCTCCAGTGAACTTGGCCACATTCACAAAACTTTCTTAGCCAATGGCTCCAATTTCCACTAAATCCAAAACCACACACCCTTTCCCCTCTCCAGAACAGAGCCTACACCAAAGCTGTCACTATTCCATATATCCAAGGCACACCTGAAAAACTAAAATCCTAAAAAAAAAATTACCTTACAACCATTTACAAACCATATAAACTGGCTTCCCTTATCTGCTCCATCCAAGTTCCTGGAGGTTGTAAACTATCCTACTATGGCCAAACACGCAGGACAGCCAACATGAGAATTGCTGAACATAAGGACTATATCTGTTTCCACCACTACAGCCATTCAGGATTTGATGGAAGGCCACTCTACTCCATTGCAGCAAATACAAATACAAAAGACTATTCCTTGACTCTGCTTCTGCCTTAAAAAACTACCATAATCTCAATAAAATTGGTTGCATGAAACTAATTTGGGAAGCTCTCATCCTCTGTACTTCAGCCCATTAGGAGGTCACTATTTAGGATTTTACACTTACTCAGGTGACATGCTTTGGCCTCATTAGTTAGTGCAGTGCCTGTGTGCATATATTATATTTTTGTTATATTATATTATTATATTGTTTTTGGTGACAATTTGACATTGCCAAAAAATTGGAAGTATTAATTAAATTTATTATAGTTAACATTAGTCTATGTTGTAATTTCCTGAAAAGTGGAGTAATGAACAGTCATCATATAAGGATGACTACCAGACATCATGATAGTGTTGGAAATAAAATTTAAAAAAAAAAAAAAAAAATGATAATAGAAATAAATCCATATCTTACAAAGTATCAGAATATAATTTCATTTCTGCAACAGTTATATATTTTAGAATGTTACATGAAAATATTTAATCTTGGAAACCAAAAACCATCGCATAGTGACATCCTGGAAGCATGTCCAGGGATGCTGGGACAGTTTTATGAAAACCAGAACATCATGCTTAAAAAGGGATGGATGGACACCCTAGACCAGACCCAGTTGCTGCTTATAAAATAATCTTTTCTCCTTTTGTTTCTGTTAAGTCTAACTTTGCTCTAATTGGATATAATTTGGTAATATTTTTTGAAGTCTTCATTAGATTATTTCAATACTGATCATTCTCAAAAGACTAGGTAAAAATCTGAACTTCAAAATTAATATATTTTGCTTTTTCCTACCATTTGCTGCAATTTGAGAAACAGGATACTCCATATAACTATACAGTTAAAATTATTTGAGTGATTGTAGAATTCAACTCCAGAGTGAAGTGCCTCAAACAGTGAGAATAATTCACAACCTAGTCTAAACTAACTGAGTAACAAAACATGCCATGTAGATAGCAGCATAAAAAGGAATCTCAGAAGCCATGACAAGCTGTAAAATAGCTTTTCTTTCTACATTGCTGCCATAATAATTAAGGTATATCTGATGAACTTGGGAGCTCCTTCTTCAATGCATGAAGGTAATTTCTCTCACTGTGTCCTTAAAACCTTGATTTCTTAAGGATGTAGTAAAGAGAACTCTGAGCTGAGTGACCAAACTGGTAACAGGAATGCTCCCTATGAGGATAGGATGAAGGTATGCGAGTTGCATAGTTGATAGAAAAGATGGGACATAATAGAAATTTATGTTATTAAAGGGAGTTCTATAAGTGACATGAGAAATTTTTCAATACATGATGAATAGAGAAAGAAATAAGGCTCATCCCTTAGAACTCAGAGTGTGATTACAAGGATGTATAGACTAGATTATTTGACAAAGAGTGGTGAATGAGTAAAATGGATTACCAGATTTAGTTGAGATTGCTTTGATAGTGAAGGAGAGGTACATATTGTGTACAATGGTTTGTATTGGTCTCACCTGATGAGTCTTCAGACTGCATAATGATATCCATATAATAATAACACAAAATAAGTATGATACATTTTATTTGGGACATTACAACATTCTGTGAATATATGATGAATGCCTTGTCCCTACTAATCAGTGTTCTTAAGAATCTAAGTGATCCATTGCCTTGTGGTGTCAACTTTTTGCAATATGCCATCTCAACTTCAATTTCCCATATCTAGAGCCACTAGCCTTTTGTATGTCTGTCAACTGTTTTTTTAGCCAGTTTATCTGTTTTGCAAAACAGAGAACTATTCTATGTTTGCATCAATGCCTTTATCTTCTGGGAAATTACATTTATACACATATATAAATCAGCATGTGGTTCTATATATCTATCAGCATACTCCACTTAACACCACCACCACCAATTACTATACATTAACGTAACATTCAACCTTGAATAAAGCACAAAATTTTGTATACTAACTCATCAATGCTACATTCTTCTTTCTTAGTCCACCACCTTGATCGAATTTCAAACTTTTTTTTTTTTTTTGGATAAATGCTGGCGGATTAAAATTTCTATAGCTTTGTATAATTTAGTAACTGCAAGTTATTCATTTCAAATGAAAACTGGAATAGATCAACTTTTAGTACCCATATTTCATCAAAATCTTTCCGGTTATTATTTGGTTAGTGAGTATTATAAATGCACAGAGAGACATAACTTAATACTTTTACATTATTAGAAAAGCAACAGCGAGATTTTAAATTCGCAGGAAATATAACTCTAGTTAACTTGAAAATAAATCATATGAAACCATTATTTTTCGCTACTCGAAAATTAAACCCGTAAATTAACATAAAATGTTTCTAGAACTAAGCTGAATATATCCGATGAAATGGAATTTAACTACCCAATTCTCAGTCAGAAGGGGATAAAATCTGAATTTGTAATGTAATGATAGAAGAACTAAAATAATACAAGCTGCACCAATACATAATACGTACTATAATTCAACGCATTTAGTTTCCTACTACTTTTTCATTTCAACACAGTTGTGATAACAGCTGTAACCGGAATGCACCTCTTTACGTAACTGGAATGCACCTCTTTATTTTATTTCATTATTTTCTCAAAAGAGTATGTTTTTGTTGCTGTTGTTATTGCTAATTGATTCAAAGAGTATCGATAGATACAATCAGAAATTGAATAATATAGCCCAATTTTAATTGAAATAGCTACTCAAACCGCAAAATCACACACACACACACACACACACACACATATATATATATATATATATCAGAAAAAAAAAAAAAATCAGCTAACGCCTTTTTATTCCCGTATATACGGGAGTAGGCGAGGCCAATTAGCCCTATCTAACTTTTGGAGACTGAGTGGGCAGTTCAATCTCCACTGGTACCCAATCAGAGACAGATGGCCCAAGGCTATCACTAATTAAGCGGTACGCAGTGAAGAGAGACGGCTCAAATGTGCCGCCATCTCGTGGTCTCTAACCCTAACACAATATATTTCATGTCTGAAATAATGTGGGTTCTACGGTCGATTTTCTTGAGTTTACAGGACGAAAAACCCGAGTTTCCGGGAGGAAAAACCTGCTTGCCCGTGCCAGAGATCGACTAACTCGGGAACCGGTCGAAAAAAGGCTTAGAAAAATTTCCTCTAGTCGCCGACTAGACTCGAAACCAAGACTTCCTTCGTGCGGCTAGCGCGATGGTGTGCAAACGCCACATCCACTGAGCTACACAGGCTCTGTATATATATACAGAGGGAAAAGCAGAGATGGTCATCACTCAGAACCATCATGGCTAATTCACAGATTCGTTACACGTCTGCTAAAAATTCAGACGAGGGAATACGTATCAAGTCCACCACGGTGGCTGACTATAGAAATCTTACAAAGGAACTGGACACTAGAGGAACCCAATATCACACATTTTCACTTGCCTCCGAAAAAAATCTGAAAGTGGAGTCTCCGAGGATATTGACACTTATGAAATAGTTGCTGACCTTAACCTACAGGAACTACCCCCCATAAAGGTTACTAGAATGTTTGGATCAAATAAGACACCTATGCCTTTAGTTTTAGTAGAAATTCATAACATTTACAAAGACATTTATAATTTAAAATCAATCTGTGGACTCAAAATCACCCCAGAACCATTGAGAAAGAAATCATCTTCTGGGCAGTGCCACCGACGCCAAAAATTTGGCCATGCCCAGAAGCTATGCAAAGCTCAGTTCAAATGCCTAAAATGTGGCGAGAATCACCCCACAAACACCTGCGCCAAGCCAAAATCCACCCCGGCTAAGTGCGCTAATTGTGGGGGTCCTCACCCTGCTAATTATAGAGGGTGTATACATCACCCCAAAAACAGATGGAATGATACAAGTCATCAATCTACCTCGTCATCTAGTGCGAGAGTTCCTGAAGCTCAGGCTACTCAGTTCTCCAAGAGTGAATACATGACAACAGGTGCTCGCCCATCATTAACTGAGTCCCTTAATAAAACGAATCTTCAACATCAAGTAAGAACATATGCTGATGTGGCCCGCTCCAATCAGATAGTACAAACCCAGAACCTGAATAATCCACACTCAAATCTATCAGCTGTTATCACCTCTTCTCTTGCAAACATGCTGCAGGATTTCAGTAACTCAAATCCATCCTTAAGTGTCACAAAAAGATTCCTACAGCAAACCCAATCCATATTATCTGCACTCTCTGATGCATAGGAAAAAAATCGTCCCAAATTCTCTTAGGATTATCGGTTGGAATGCCAACGGTATAAAAAACAAACTGTTAGAAATCCAGGAATTTAATAATAGATACAATCCAGATACTGTATACTGCTAATTAATGAAACTCACTTGAGGCCTGCTGACACCCTGAAAATCAGAGGGTATCAGATTTATAGAAACGAAAGGCTTGGGTATAGAGGTGGAGGTACAGCCACCCTTATCAAAAACAATATCAATCATCACTCAATAACCAACCCTACTACCACCAACCTCGAAATCACAGGAATCAATGTTCTCACAAACACAATTGGAAACCTCAAAATTTTTTCTGCATACAACCCTCCATTAAAGACATTATTGACCTCAGATCTGGATGCCAACCTAGGAGTAAAAGGACCGGTCATCATTGCTGGAGACCTCAATGCAAAGCATCCTGCTTGGAACAGTAAATTTACCAACAAAAATGGTCGCATCCTCTCTAGCTACACAGGATTAAACCATGCTGTTGTGGCTGGACCTACCGAACCAACTCATCTCAGTACATCTGGCACTGCTGATATCCTGGATATAGCCATCCTGCAAGACATTAAACTACAGTACAGCCTTACATCACTAAACGAGCTGTCGTCGGATCACAACCCAATTCTACTGCAATTGGGTGAGCAAGAATGCCTGCCTCCTCCTTCTCATTCAGGCATATCGTGGGAGAGATTGTCTATAGCACTTCGGGATCAAATAGGACCCGTCCCTCCCATATGCACACCAGAAGATGTGGAATCTGCAGTGACTAGCTTCACCCAACAGATTAAGTCCGCTATAATGGTTGCATCCTACCAGAAACCTGTTCCCAAGCCTGATCGTTTGCCTGAGGACATTATGGACCTGATCAGAGAGAAGAGCAGAGCTAGGAAGAGATTTCATAACACTCGCGCACCTCAGGATAAGACAGTGCTTAACAGATTGAATGGAGAAGTAAGAGATGCACTTAAAACACATAGAAACGAAGTCTGGGATAAAAAGTTAGCCTCTATCTCACCTATTGATCACTCTATCTGGGGCCTACTGAGAAATATCAAAATAAAACCAGATCCCTCCCCCCTATAATCTCAAACCAGGGCCTAGTCCACACAGATGCAGATAAGGCAGAAGCCATACTTAAAAATCTTGAGGATCAGTGCAAACCTTATAACAACATTGATTTCAATCATCTGTACAAAATCCACAGACAGGTTAGGCATGCACTAAACCTCCCGGACACCAGCGCCGATCATATTGCACCCGCATCACCTGTTGAATTATATGATATTATTAAAAAACTTAAGAACAATAAAGCTCCTAGACCAGACAGCATCTCAAACAGGGTGATCAAGCTGCTGCCTCGGAAAGCTATAGTGCATCTGACCAATATAATACAATCTTAAGACTTCACTATTTTCCTTCCACCTGGAAAATGGCTGATGTGATTCCTATACATAAGCCAGGCAAAGACCCACACTTACCGCAGAATTATCGTCCAATCAGTCTCATCTCCAATCTGGGTAAGGTCGCAGAAAACGTCATCCTCTCACGACTCCAAACCTCAGTAAATGACCTAGACATCCTCCCTAAAGAACAGTTTGGATTTCGACAACACCATAGTACTACCCAGCAAATCCACAGAATTGTGGAATATATCACCACCAGCTACAACTGGCGCCAGTGCACAGGTGCGGTATTCCTAGACCTATCTAAAGCATTTGACAAAATCTGGCATTTTGGACTCCTGCACAAACTTATCTCAGCCGGTATCTCACTAAAAATGGTTCATCTAATCCGTTCATATCTTCAGAATAGATCAATGCAAGTTAAAATTAACGGTTCTACATCGTCCCAGCGCCATATCTTTGCTGAAGTGCCGCAGGGATCTCTACTGGCTCCATTGCTGTTTTCTGTATACATGTCAGACATTCCACACAATCCGATGACTTCCATTTTAGCACTGTATGCGGACGATACGGCAATACTAACCAGATCTCTCAGACCCCACTTCGTTACTAGAAAGCTTCAAGAAAATCTTCTAAAGCTGGAGGGCTGGTTCTCCAAGTGGAGATTGGAAGTCAATCCCCTGAAAAGCTCAGCGGTTCTCTTCTCAAAAAGGCCAATGTCTCCTGCTGGAGATGTGTTACTATTCAATACTAAAATTTCCTGGCAGAAAGAAACAAATTACCTGGGTGTGATTCTCGACAAAAAGCTATCTTTCAACCAACATATCAAGTCTGCATGTGCAAAAGCATCTAAAGCCATAGCTCAGATCTACCCGCTAATTAATAGAAATAGCAAACTCAGCAACAGAATCAAATTGCAGCTATACCAGATGTCGATTCGTCCTATAATCACCTATGCCTCTCCAGCCTGGAGCTACACCTCTAATACTAACATTATTAAGATACAGCGAGTGCAGAACAAGTGCTTGAGAATGATTTTGAACGCCCTGTGGTATGTTAGAAACAGCCAACTCCACAGAGACACAAATATTCCCTATATTCTCTCTTATCTACAATCTTCCAAATTTTTTCCAAAGACGTCCACACATCCCAACGATTTGGTTCAACAAGCTGCAGCATACGAGCCAACGGACATATTTAAATATAGAAGACCAAAAACTATATTAGCCTCCTATAGCGATACATAATCTCCATGCCCATTCAGGGCGAGCAAACTGCTCGTAAATTTTACCCTCACTGTTACCAGGACAGATAGCGGGGAATATGAAAAGCATCTTGCTTCACCCCCTAAAGACATAAATGTCAATTGTCAATTGTCCTACTCCCTATAAGAGAATAAAAGGCGTTAGCTGATTTATTATTTCATTTTTTGAAACAATTCGTGAGAAAAGGCCCAGTTTGAAGAAGAAAAAATCATCCTCATCACGACAATGCACCTACCCACAAAGGTGTTTTGGTAATGTGGAAAATTAAAGGATCTGCACAATCAATTGTTGGAACATCCACACTATTCCCCAGATTTGGCTCCCTCTGACTTCTATCTCTGCCCAAACTAAAACTCTTCCTCGTTGGTCAGCGTTTTTCTTTGAATCAAGAGGTTATTGCAGCTGTAGAGGAGTATTTTGCAGATCTTACTGAGACCCACTACAGCGACGGTATTATGGCGCTGGAGCATCGCAGGAATAAACGCATTAGTCTTAAGGGAGATTATTTGAAAAATAAAAATAATTTTGAAATTATAAATTCGTTTTTTCATTGTTAAGCCGAGAACTTTTCAGAAAAAAAAATCAGCTAACGCCTATTTGTTCCCGTATAGAGAGTAAGCGGGGCCGTTTACCCTATCTAACTTTTGGAGACTTAGTGGGCAGTTCAATCTCCAATGGTAGCCAATCAGAGAGATAGCTGGCCCAATGCTATCATTGATTCATCGGTACATAGTGAAAAGGCGACAAGCTAGTGTCGCTATCTCGTGGTCCCTAACCTTAATACAATATTTTTAATGTCTGAAAATAGTGTGGGTTCGACGGTCAATTTCCTTGAGTTAACAGGACGAAAAACCCGAGTTTCCGGGAGAAAAAAAAAACCCGTTAGCCTGTTCCAGAGATCGACTAACTAGGAAACCAGTCGAAAAAAGGCTTAGAAAAACTTCCTCTGGTCGGGGACTAGATTTGAACCAACAAATCTTTTCTTCGTTCAGACATGCGCTGTAGAGTGCAAACGCCACTTCTACTGAGATACACAGGCTTACCCTCGTTTTTTTTTTTTTTTTTGTATCTATTTCGGTATTTGTGTAAACCAACAATACACTTCGTGAAGATTTTTTTAGTTTCTATTTATTATGTGTACTGTATGTATTTCTTTTTCTAAGTGACGTGTTTTATTGTAGCTTCACGTTTATTTTCTGAATAATCTACCAGATAAACGTCACTTCACTGATCAGCATATTATTTTCAACATGGGGAAAAGAAAACTAAGAAAGAAGAGAAGAGAAGAAGAAAATCACAATAGTAATTAAGAAATAGTAATTAAAAAATTAAAAATTGTGGGAAAATAAGAGAAAGTAGTCATGCAAAGTGATCTGTGCTAGCAGTATGACTTATACAAATTCTCCATTATTACCATTGTGAAGAAAGCAGATTTTTGTAAGGAACTGGATGTGGCCAAAGGAGTATCTATTGTGTCATCTCGAAGAAATAAAGTTATGGAAAAAATGGAAACTTTACTACTCGTCTGGATTAATGACATGCGACTGAACGGAGATAGTGAATCTCAAAACATGATCTGTTTAAAGAAGCTGAAACTATTTAAAAAGATCTTTCACAGAACTTGCCATCCGCCAGCAGTAGCAAAGACATTGGCGAAGAGTTTAAAGCTAGCGAAGTATGGTTTGAGAAATTCAAGAATAAAACCGGTATCCATAGTGTTGTCAGACATGGAAAAGGTGCTAGTGCTGACAAAGAAGCCGTTGTAAGGTTTGTAAAGAAATTTCAGAGACTGATGGAGTGAGAAAGTTACAGACCAGAACAAGTTTTCAACTGCGATGAAACTGGGCTTTTCTGGAAGAAAATGCTTACGAAAAGGTTCATCACTAAAAAGAAAATGGCATTTCCAGGACACCAGCCAATGAAAGACAGATTAATTTTGCTTTTTAGTGAAAATGCCAGTGGTGACCTGAAGATAAAACCTCTGTTGGTTTACCACTCTGAAAATCGTAGAATCTTTAAAAAGCAGAAAGTTAACAGGCACAAACTCAGCGTTATGTGGAGAAAAAACAGCAGAGCCTAGGTAACCAGGTAATTCTTCTGTGAGTGGATAACTGAGGTCTTTGCTCGTACAGTGAAATGGTATCTACAAGAAAAGAGTCTACCTGAGAAATTTTTCTTATAATGGATAATGCTCCAGCACAACCACCAGAGTTGGAAGAAGATTTGGATGAAGAGTTTAATTTCATCAAAATGAAGTTCTTGCCTCCTAATACCACACTACTCCTACAACCAATGGATCAATATGTTATTTCCAACTTCAAAAAACTTTATACCAAAGCTCTTTTCCACACACAGAATTAAACCTCAGGGAATTCTGGAACAAACTTCAATATTCTTCACTGCTTGCGTCTTATTAGTCAGGCATGGGAAAATCTTTCTGCGAGAACTCTGAAATCAGCCTGGAAAAAGTTATGGACAGATTGTGTTCAAGGAACTGCGTTGGAAGGACCTGAAAGAGAAATTGACATTGTCGAACAGTTGTCTCCCTGCGTGAGATCATTCATTCGGAAGTTGATGAAGCAGACGTAGAGGAGCACAACGTTCAGCTAACCAATGAAGAGCTGGAGGATTTAAGAAGAGAGCAGGAAAAAGAAAGGTATGATAAAGAAAAGCAAATGGCTTCAGAGGACGAAGCGGACAGCAACAAAAAAGGGAGAAATTCCAACAAGTGGGTAAAAAATATCTTGCAGCACTGGAGTGAATTGCAAGATTTGGCTAACAAGTAGCAGCCAAATCAAAGCGTACATAGTGATGAAACGGTTAATTTTTACCACAAGAACTATAGGAAGATAGACTTCTATTTGTGTTTGTAGGTCAGATTTATTTCAAACTAAGTTATACCAACCAGTTTTGCCAACTATAGCTGTTTTCTTAGTCATGGTAAAAGAAATATAGATGTAAGACCACTTAAACGCTAAAACTGTAAATGAACCGAATATAATTGCATTTTTACAAAAACAGAAGAACGTGTACATCACATTCATAGAGCGTATATGATCTCACTTGTTGTTATGTAGGAACGTTCTATAATTTGTAGTAAAATTTAATTTGGCAAGTTTAAAGCTCTAATGAGGGTCTTCTAAATCTCAGGCAGAATTAATCCTTGGTTTCTATTTAAGTTATTCTTTTATCATTCAGGAGCGGAAATTCTCCTCTAAGTAGGGCATGGAGCTTTTGTCCCATTCTATGGTATGGTTTGGCTTACAGAAATGAGAGGCTAACCCCGATTTGTCTTCTCTATTATGGTTTCCGTCTCCTATGTGTTCTTTTTCCCGATTTCAAAACTTCTAGACGTCTAGCCAATGTAGTTCAAGCCGCAAGAGCAAGGGATGTTGAAGACACCAGCATATTTGTAAAAAGGACGACTGTCTGTTGGAGATCTTAAGAATTGGAAGAATCGTCTTTAAAGGTTTAAAAGCCACACGTATTCCATTTGGATTGAGGAGTCTGGCAATCTTATTGGAAACTATCCCCGTATACGGAATTACGAGAGTGGAATTATAATATATATCTTCAGGCTGTCGTTGTGTGTTGGGGGGAGGTCACAGAAAAGTATCTTGTTTGATCAATTTTCTAGGATAACCATTCTTTGTGAGGTTATTTGATATCAGGGGGGTTCATCTTTGAGGTCTTTATCATCTGTCGTAAATCAAGGTGTTGTTTATAGAGCTACCAATATCTTCAATGACAATGCCATTAATCACTTTAGAAGGATGTTAAGGAAACGACAGATTCAGTAAACGTTGGATAGGTTTTTTAAACCTCCCTCACCTAAAAGACAAAAAAAAAGGAACCGATGACAAAAATCGAAAACTCCTGAACCAGAAAACCAGCCACAAGGAAATTGATTTTTTTTTACAATTTAATGGAAGGTGATTTTCATGATAATCATGTGAAACCAAAGATTTCATAAATAAAAATTAAGATAGAATGGTATGAAAATGCATATTTATAGTGTAAAAATGCTCCTTCTCACTCCTTCTCCATTTCTTCGCATTTTATTCATTTAGTTGAAAATAGCTTTTTATTTTTTGAATTTTTTTTTGAATTTTGAATCTGGAACGGATTAATTGATTTCCCATAAGATATAATGGAAAATTGGGTTTCGAGATACGAACCGTAGTCAGGAACAAATTAAGTTCGTAAGTCGAGGTATCACTGTAATTCAAAATGTAGTTAGTGCGGCACACTATAGCAGATTCGATGTGCAAAATCAGGGAAAGCAGAGTTCTTCGAGAGGTAGCAGATGAGGGTGTAATCACAATCATGCACCATTTTGCTTTAGCAAATGGGTGCATGATTGGTGAGAAAATGCAGACTTAAGTCACTGAGGCGGTAAATAAGAATGGGAGTATGAGTGCATAGCGTTAGGTTAATTATTAACCTAGAAGTTTATAACATTTATGTACACTAATGCCATAAGTATTAGGAACAAGGCGTATTTCTTAGCACAGGTTAGTTCCAATCAGCTGACTAAGGATGATGTAATTACAAGCAGCGAAAATTATGATTTTAGTATTTTTAAAGCGGATAGAGCAAATAAGATGGGAGGAGGTATACAACTGACAATTTCAAATGAGCTGTGGCCTAAAAGAGTGTTAGCACAACAGGAAATCAGTAAATTAGAAAGCAATGCTTTTCAGGCTGTCGGTTTGAGCTACAAGTTAAGCTGAGAAAATATTTCATTTAGTGCTGCTATATAACTGAGGAATGCAAAGGATGATGTGGGCGATTGTATCAGCAAATACATTCAATAAGTAGAGCGAGGGGAATTATTATGGGTGATTGTAATTATCGGGATATAGATTTGGAAAATGGAGATGTCATGTGGGATGAAGGAAATAGAATTGTGTACAGGTTCTTAGGAATAATTATCCAAGGCAGCATGTAATGGAAGGTACAAGACAAGGGGATCCAGAGTGCTGGACCTGATGATTACAACTGAAGATATGTGTATAACTGACATGGATATATTGCCGCCAATCGGCAAGAGCGATCATTCAGTATTGACCTGGAAGGTGGCTAAGCATGTGGAATTGTCAGTAAAGAACAGTTTGATGTGTATCTACAAATCTGGGACGACAACAAACTTAGAAAATTAGTTGGAGCGATACCATGGGAGGAGATTCTACAGGAAAAGATGTTAGTAGTGCGTAAGAGGTGGTAAAAGAATGTTTGAAGAAACAAATTACTAACTGCATAAATTAACAGAATTAATAAATTAGGAATAAAATGGATGAGTTACAGCATTAAGCAGGAATTAAAAAGAAAGAGAAGTATATGGAAGGGATTCATAGATATACGTGACAAGCAAACCATTAGCAGTATAAAGCACAAGCCCGAAAATGACTGGTATGAAATGAAGGCACAATTGGAGTATAAGAGATTATTAAAAGAACGAGACAAGATTAATCCAAAAGAGCTATTTCAATATGTGGCAACCAAAAAAAAAGAATGAACAAAATAGAATGGTTGTGAAGAATGCCAAAGGTAGGGGATGTGTAAAGCAGACGACATACGTGAATTGTTGAGTAATCATTTGCATGAGTGTATCATCAAAGTGCTTATATTATGTAAGCGATAAGACAGGAATTCATGACGAAGTAAGAATAGAGACGAAAAGATACACAGGATATTAGAGAATATGGATAACAGTAATCCCAGAGGACTGCCTATTTATTTTGTATAGGGTTTCCACTATCCTCACCATCCCTTAGGACTGATTGAGCCCTGCTAATGAGGAATTAAGCGCGTATCTTTTATGATTGTCTATCCATATGTTTTCAAAGGGCCAATTTGTCTGATCTGAAGGACGAAAAACCCACGTTTCTTGGAGAAAAAAATCTTCTACCGCCGTATGCGACCGGCAAACTCACCTGTAGTCGAAAGGATTGCTACAATACTAAGAGTCACCCTGCTGTCAATCTTAAGGGTGGATTGGTTACATTATGCATAGCCATGATTGTACCATATGTTGATTATTGTGCTTAAATCCAGTTACCAATATTTACAGGACAGAAGAAAATTTAGACAGTCAGAAGAAGGCATTAAAAGGAATCGTAGGCAAAACGATGATTATAAGGAGAGATTGAGGGTGCAATAAGCAGAGTCTGCCACGTAGAAAACGAAGGAATCATACCATGTAGACACTTATGCTGTTGAGAGGAATGTAAGGAACAATAAATACCTCTCAATGGATACGGATTAGGGAACAGGTTTCTGAAAAGGCATAATAAGAGGAAAGAGCAAGGCAATGAGCTTCCATTATACTCATGGAAGAACTGCTCAGTAACAGAGGCAGTAATTTTTTTAAAATTTAGTATCTGATACGCACGCGCACATACACACACAAACACAACCTCGGTTTAACGAGTGGTACAATAGATTTTGTGGTAACAATAGATAATGCTTGTTCCAAAGTAAAGATACATGCCAGCTTTATCTTTCCCCAACTAATATCCTCATGGTAAAAAAAAGAAAAAAAGTGGAAGCGGATTTGCTTAATGATTTAAAAAAATTCAGCTGAAGCCGAATATTCCTTTATGAGATATGTGCCAAGTGTCGTTTTGGCTCTTGTTCGTCTTGGAGACTGATTGGACAGTTTAATATCTACATGGAAGCAGTAAGAAGCATCGAGCAAAGAGAGGATAAAAAAGTACTGTCATCTCCTGCTCCATATCGTAGCAGCATATATTATTGTCTGAAACAGTATGGGTTCTACAGGCCATGCCCTTGAGTTCACAGGATCAAAATCCCAGTTTCCGACAGAAACAAACCGTTATTCCGTGAAAGAGATCGACTAACAAGGGAAACATTCGAAGGAAAGCTTAGAAAGAGTTCCTCTAGTCGGCAACTAGGATAGACCTAAGATCTTTCTTTAGTCGGCCTGCCTACCAATACAGAAGCAAATTTCAGTTCCATTGAGCTGCACAGGCCTTTTGATGATTTCAATAAGCGCCTCCGTAGCGCAATTGGAAGAACGACGGTACATTGCGCCCTTCGATTGGAATTGGCCTAAGTTCGATTCTCGTCGCGACGGGAGGAATCTTTATCTGGTCGATTTCAATCGATGGTGAGTTAGCCGATCTCATACGCAGGTAGCAGGGTTTTCTCTCCCGGAAACTCGGGTTTTTCATCCCGCATACATACAAATCGGCCCTTCAGAACACACGCAATTTACAGACAAAAATTACTAGTTATGGTGGTGTTGGAGGTGGGCGGTAGATGGCGTTGATTCGTAGTAGAGGTAAGGTGTAGAGACAGTTGAAGATGTCCTCCCGCGATGAGTCTTCGGACTCCTTGGAGGTATCAGGAATAATAATAATAATAATAATAATAAATTAATAATATATATGGCAGCACTTGATGAGCCGTCTCCTCACTGCATGCGATTAATTACTCATAGCCATTGACCAGTTATCTCTGATTGGATACCAGTGGAGACTGAACTGCCCACTTAGTCCTCAAAAGTTAAATAGGGGTAAAACTGCCTTGCCTGCTCCCTATACGGGAATAAAAGGTATTAGTTGCTTTTTTATAATAATAAATAGATTAGGTTCAGTCTAGTAAAGCGATACAACTTTGAAAGAAAATCAATCATTAAAGTACAAGAAGAATTAAAAAGAATTGTGTCCTCACCAAAAATAATGCTCTGCTAGGAAGCAAACTGTCAAGTGAGGCAAAACGGTTAAATTAAGAATAACAGACATCAGTTTTTATAAAAAATAACGAAAGAAAATCTGAAAACAATGTTGAACGCCTGAATGTTGAAAAGACAGGAAGTTCTGGAAGGACCACTCGAATAATCTGAAAGAAATGAATAAAAATGTTAACTAGATTAAATTAAAAATAAAAAAAATATATTTTTACTATTTTTTCTACCCACTACCGGGTGAAGGCCTCTCCCATTGTGGGAGGTTTTGGGACTACTGCTCCCACGATGACAAAGGCCATATTGGGAGAGGACATAACAAACATCCGTGCCTACGTGGGAATCGAACCCACAGCCTGTTGGCTGTGAAGCGGATATGATAACCACTCGGCCAGAGAAGTAAAAAAAAAATTGAAAAAATTCAGATGGAAGTCCTTATCATAACTACAAAAATGATCCAGGGTTAAGTAAAGAAACTAGAGAACAGTAGTGCTGTGGGCAAAATTAAATTGTATGAGGTGTCATTCAATTTTTTGCCTAGTAATCATATTCAATTGATTTAGTAATTTATAAACCTATTGAAAACTTTTCCAATTGAAGAGGATCTGATAATCGGAAGGAGAATCAAAGAAAAAGATGTTCCAACTAATTACTCTGAAATAACTTGCTGGCCATTAGCATTTAAATTATTCACCGGACATCTAGCAGCTTCTATTAAACAACATTTCTCAGGACAGAAACTTCCACTTGAGCTGTTGCATTGACAAGAGGAACAAAGGACTAGTTGTTAATTCACAAAATGAAATTGTGTTTTTCGAAAAGATGAAAAGCTAACTTATATAGTGTATATGGCATTGATTGATTCTCTGAAAGCGTTTGACTCCTTGCTGCATTCTTTGACTAGATAATGTCTAGATATTTTTGGAGTTAGCAAAAACCTTAAAAATTTCCCAGCTCCTGACATGAACACGTGGAAAACTCAGATACTCTAAGAGACAATCGAGATGATCTTGTTATAAGATATATCAATCAATAGATTTTCCGAATGATGGGCAGCTTTATGAGGGGATGGTTGAGAACATCAGTAGAGTGGAAGTGAAGAAGGCCATGAAGAAGATGATGAATGGAAAATTGGTATGCCCTGACAGGATCTCACTGGAGACATGTAAGGCACTGGGGGAAGAGGGAATTGACCTGCTATGGGACCTGTTCATAAAAGTTTGCCAACAGGAAAATATACTTGAGGAGTGGAGGGAAAGTACACTTGTCCCCATCTACAGGGGTAAACGGGGATGCAAAAGACTAAGTATTATAGAGGAATAAATGAGGTGGCATACACAATGAAAATCCTAGAAAGGGTTCTTGATGGAAGATTGAGGAAGGAGGTGGAGATTGCAAAGGAGCAATTTGGTTTCATGACTGGTCAATCAACAAAAGATTCTATCTTTGAGTGGAGAATTATAGATTTGGAGAAAGCAAACAATAGATTGCCAAGGAAGAAGTCTAGAGGTGTCTGAAAGAGAAAAGTTACCAGAGAAATATGTGAGGTTGGTGCAAGAAATGTGAAGACAAGAGTTTGGATCTACTTGGCAGAGACGGACAGTTTCCAAGTGACAGTTGGCTTGCATCAAGTATTAGCATGAAGTACTTTCCTGTATAATATTGTGATGGAAGTGGTAATGGAGGAGGTGAGAGAAAACACGTCTTGAACAATGTTGTATGCAGATGATATCTTGCTGTGTGCAGAATCAAGAGAAGAGGCAGCTAAACTGGACAGATGGGGGGAAGTACTGGAAGAGAGAGAGAGAGGTATGAGACTGAGCAGAAGTAAGATAGAGTATATGTGTTGCAAAAGACAGCGACCAGTAGATAGATCTGGAGTTGGAAGGAAATGTCATCAAGAAGTTAGGGACTTTAGATAATTAGATTCAACAGTGGAAGAGGATGGAGATACTGGAAAGTAATTGCGATGCAGGATACAAGCGGGACAGAGGAACTGGAGAGATAGAGAGCTGGCTGGAGTACTATGCAATAAGAGGGTGCCAATCAATCTAAAGACAAAATGTATAGGACAGCAGTAAGACCAGCTATGACGTATGCTATGAAATTATGGCCCTGAGTAAAAATAACATCAGCAGGATGGAGGTAGCAGAGATGAGAATGCTTTGGTGGATGTGTGGCATGTCAAGAAAGGATCGTCTGAGAAATGACTATGTGAGAGGGAACGGTGAAAGTTACGAACTTAGAAGGATGATACAGGAGGCACAGTTGAGATGATTTGGTCAAGTGATGAGGAGGGACGACGAATATATGGAAAGAAAGGTCATGCAGATGGATGTGCAGGAGAGTAGGAAGCACAGATGGCCAAAGAAGAGATTTTGGGAGCTGGTGTAGGAGGACTTTAGGATGAAGAACTAGAATGTATTTACAGCCCAAGACAGGAGGATGTAGAGAAGACTCATCAGAACCAAACGCCACTTAAATGGAACAAGCTGCAGAAGAAGAAGAAGAAGATACTCCATTTATATTGTTCACACTAAATGGAGAATGAAAACTCATCGGGGAGGCCCAATGTAACTAATATATACACAAAACCAATCGTCCGCGCGGTTGGCCTAGTGGCTTCGCGCTTCGCAACCATTTGCCTAGAGAAGTAGCGTGCTAGGTTCGATTCCCGTCGACGAGGTGAGTAACTTAAGGATCTTCCTCAGCCATAGCCAAGTTATGGTCGTGGGTATGGACAGCAGGGTTTTTTCCGCCAATTTATCGGGGGGAGGGGGGTTATCCCACAAGCAGGCAAATCTACAGCATACACAAACGGATTACACTCAGGAATACTGGTCCAGCCATAGGCCTGATTCGTCAGCTATGCCGTCCCAAGAACGTACAAAATATGAAGGGAATTGAGATGGTTCTGTACCTTTCGAAAAAGGGACTCACTGCAGGTGTCCCAATCTTATCCAATCTTATCTCATCTAATATTCATTCTCTGTCAGGGAATACAAAACTAATTCTGGGAATCCATTCTCATTTACGCTTATGCAAATCACGATAGCCCTACTAAGAACATTCTTACACTCGCTTGTAAGTTCGGCCAAAGCAAAACCCACAAAGATGGGAACCATCCGTGGAAGTTGTGGAAGTTCTGTTCTCTAATTTTGTCATGTATTGAAAATATTACTTTCCTTCGATTTTATAAATCCTTTAAATATCTTAAGTTTCTGTCATAACCCGTTTTTTCCACCTGAAAACTAAACTTTATTACCCACAAACCTTCAAGATGTCCTCACAAGGAGAATCTGCAACCTATCAACTAAACTTTGTAACCCACACATTCTCTACCTGTCCTCATAGGGGTGACTTTCGTAGACTTTTCATCAGCTTAAGTAGTCTCTTAATCTTCCCTATCAAATTTTGATCCCCAAGAAACCCAGAAGATCAAATGTGTGACCAAATACATAGCGAGAAAAATTAGCGAACATTTACTTTTTTTCAAGTCAAGTAATCAATAGATAAACAGCAGCAACCGTTGAATAATTACGTCAAGGAAATGACAAAAAAGTTAGCATATAAGTGAAGGTTGAAACATTCATTCAATTATTCGCTACTTTTTCTTATGAAGAAAAGGTAGCGAATGTATGACATTCAAAAGAGCAGTACAAGAAGTAAGAAATTGCAAATAGATCAGGTATTGAGAAAATAAAGCACTCGATGGTCATTATTTGAAGAATATTGAAGAGAAATTTGGTAGTCTTTTAACTCAGCAATGCCTTCAGAAGGGTAACATCATAAAATACAAAGCAGTTCTAATACTTCCTGCTCAAGAAAAAGCAATTGTTGTTGAGAATGTGTTGTTATTCATTATGAGAAGTATTATACCTAGCTTTCACTATCCTAGAGCATGGTATTAATTCAGGGCTTGATGATATAGAATTTCTTAGCTATTATTAGTCATAAAAAAAGTATTCCAATAGCACTGTCATAATGACATTTTCCTGCATAGTACTAGACTATAAAGAAATCCTTTCTAAGCTTTCCATTACACGGTGTTTTCTGATTTTCTTTCATTTTTGACAAAGATAAGTGGAGTTTTCCTGCAAAAAAACAAACAAACCAGGTTTTAATCCCGGAGGTCAAAATAAATTCAGGAAGCATTATTGTTCATTTTTTAACTCAATGCTGTTGTCATGGATATTTGGTTGTTTTTAGATGTTATCAAGCTTGAGAGGGTATTAGTTCTTGTGCTGATGTTTTGGCTTTTCAAGATTTGTGCAATACTATCAATGGGGACAAATGAATGGGATATCAGTTTACTCTTGAGATGAATGTGGTTAAAGATTCCAAGTACCCTTTGCATACTACGAAAATTATGGAACCAACTCTGAGAATTGGAACAATATTGGGAAAGACATTGAGCATGAGAGATAAAAAGGTTGTTTGTGCATTGTGGAACGTTTTTATTATATCACTTCTGAAGTTCTACGTGCCGATCTGTTAATTGGAATTTATAAGGGTTGAAGTAGTTTTGAAGAAATACAGAGATCGATAAACAAATTGATATCAGACTGTATGATGTCGGTTTTAATGATAGACTGAGGGAACAGAATTGCCCAGTTTGGCGGATAGACGACAATAGGGGGTGGGAACATGACTGAGATATTTTAGCAGTAAAAGGGTTATTATCGGATTAACTCAGGGGATATTTTTCATGTGGTAGAATGAGGGAAGAATTAAAGTCAACTGCAATTCCTGTAAGTTGAAAAGAAAGTAATTAATAAAAGGGATAAGTTGAGTTTTTTGTACAGTGTGTGGTAGAAGCATGGAGGAAATTATCTCAGAGGATGGTAAAAAAACAGTGAATAAGTTTAAGGAGGGATAGAGTAGACTCTGTATTAACTGGACTTGCCTCTCACTGAAGAGTCATCAGAATTCATGGAGGCGAAGAAAATAATAATAATAATTTTTATTTTATTTTATATTTTTATTTTTTGACCTTGCACGAGATGTAATTTCTCAGCTTTCATCCGCGAAGCTCATTTGTTAAGCTTATCTGAGGATGACACCAATTAGTTATTTATTGGTTTATTTGCTGTGTTGGAAAGTAGACTGATGTTTAGTAGGTTTGTTTTCCACTGCAGCCGTTGATTGAGAAATTCGCGCGCGCGCGCACGCACGCACGCACGCACGCACACACACACACACACACACAGGATAACTTGGAATGTCTTGATGCATTGCTGAACTGGAAGCCTGAACAAATGTATTGTATTTCATTAAGTTTGCATGGTATTTAAGGCGTGTGCTTCTTGTTCAGAGTATGTTCTTAGAGCTCTTTTCAGGCTGTTGTAGTTTGTAAGATTTCTGTATTCAAAAGGTAATTTGTTTATCATGTCTGGGATGTAGAAGTTTCATGTGGCCATTCCGTAGTGATTATTGTATATATATGTGATATAATTAGTTGTCTGAGGTCTTGTCGTACGGTTTGTATTTCTGTCCTGTAGTTGGCATGGAAATAATGTTTTAGCAAAGCTGCATAGTGACATAAGTGTTTTGCTGTGAGTATTTTGTGTTGTGGCATTGCAGTGTATATAAAGTAGTTATTGTCTCTTTGTTCCCAAAAGATCAGTTTTATCATTTTGTACTGTAACGACATTAATCTATTTAGTTTGTAGGGTGCACAGAAAGCATTCGTTGTTATAGCGTATCTTAGTACATTTTGGCATAGTGCTTTGTATATTCGTTCTTTAGTCGCGTGGGAACTATGTCTTTTAACTTGTAGAGTTTGCCAGTTATTGTTCGGAGTTTGTTGTGTAGATGGTTTATGTATCTATTCATATCTGAGTTATCAACTGGTCGAGTCAGTGAATTTCTGAATATCATTAATTTTTTCTTATCTGAGTTTAGGTGTACGGAGTTTTTGGTGAGCCAGTCTATGAGCAGATTTATGTCACGTTGCATATATGTTTGGACTATGCTTGGGTTATTATGAATGCTTATTATTGCTGTAACATCTGCGTATTGGAAGATCTCATCTTTGAGAGGTAGATTAATATTGTGCATATAAATGTTGAATAGAGGTGGGGAGAGTACAGCTCCCTGTGGCACTCCACAGGTTACTGGTAGCTCTCTACTAGTTTGACGCGATACGTATGATATGCTTTTCTATTTTGAAGGTAGTTTGTAAATCGCCTGCACAGAGATCCATCTATTCCGACATGCCTCAGCTTTTCTAATAAGGTCTCATGTGTGAGTGTATCAGATGCTTTAGTTAGATCAATAAAGACTACCATGACAATTTTGTTTTTGTCTAAGGAGGTATTAATTACGTCTGTAAAGTCTTCCAAGAGAGATGTTGTTCCCTTATTTTTCTGAAAACCATATTGTGTTTTTGGGATAATATGAAAGGTCTCTGTGTATGCTGTGAGTTTCTTCAGAATGACCGCTGCATAATTTGATTGATAATTTGTAATGTTGCTATGGGTCTGTAATCTCTGATTAAATTTCTTTTTCCACGTGTGCATATGGGTGTGATTATGGCGTTCTTTAGCATACTTGGAATCAGTGCTATTTTAAATATTTTGTTCATTAATTTTAGTAGGATAGGACCTAAGCTACTTGCATGTTGGTTGATATCCTTAGGTCTTATAGCATCAATTCCTGGGCCTTTGTTTGGTTTGATTTGATGTATTACAAAGAGAAGTTCTGCTTCTTGTATCGTTGGATGGAGTCTGCAAAGTATTGGTTAAAGTCATTTGCTAGTTGTTTGATAGGTTTTGTGTCTTTCATGAAGCTGTGTTTTATGGTTTCGGAGGCGGTGGTGTTGGGTACACAATCTAGCATCTCATTGATCAGATGCCAGGTTTGTTAAATGTTGTTTTGTGCAGAGGTTAATTTGTCTCTGTAGTAGTTTCTTTCTGCATATATTATTTGTGTTGTAAGACGATTCCTTGTTATCTTATATCAAGTTTTTAAAGCTGCGTTATTTGGATATCGCTTTATTATTTCCATAGAGCATCCTTTCTGTATATTTCTACAATTAAATTTTGTGTTATCAAAGGATTTTGGGTTGTTCTTGAACGAATTCTGAATTTCTTTGCAGCTTTCTTATATATTTCCTGCAGTGTGAGTTTAATGTTGTTGTATAAGATATCTGCTGAATCTGATGCCAGGTGTTCCCAGTCTGTTTTTCGTATTTCGTGGTTGACTATTTCTTCGTCTATTATTGTTTTCTGTCGCTTTTCTTCTGTGGGACATTGCATGGATATTGTCTTGGTGTGCAGGTTTATTATTATTATTATTATTATTATTATTATTATTATTATTATTATTATTATTATTATTATTATTATTTTAACGGTGTCTCCATGGAGTCAAAAGACTCATCGCGGGAGACCCGACATTGACACACTAACCATTATTTACACAATACCTGTCGTACCTCTCCTTAAATTCATTCACAGTTGAAGCATTCACAACCACCTATGGCAAAGCATTCCACCCATTCACAACCCTCCAAGTAAAAAATCTAGTCCTAACACCCTTGTTAACCACACTCTTACACAATCTCCAGGGATGGCCTCTCGTTCTCTCACATCCTGCATTGGTCTTAAGAATATCATCAGTATCAATCCTGTAAAATCCCTTTAACAATTTAAATACCTCTATCATATCTCCTCTACTACGTCTATTAGCTAGTTTTTGGAGCCCACAGATCATCAATCTATCTTCATAGGGAACATCCCACAGACCTGCAACAATCTTTGTAACCCGCCTCTGAATCCTCTCTACCACTTCCGCATCACCAAGAAATCCTGGCGACCAGATCTGTGCACAATAGTCCAAATGCGGCCTTATTAATGTCTTATAGAGTGGAATAATAACTTCCCTATCCCTGCTTGTTAGTGTGTTCCTCAACAACCATGTAATATGATGTGATGTTTTGGCAATCTTAACAATATGCCCTTTAAACTTAAGTTCTCTGCCCACAATAACTCCCAAGTCTCTTGTCTCATCAACTTCCTGCAGTTCAGTTCCGTTAATATAGTAAACAACATGCGATGTCATCGTCCCGAAGTGCATCACCTTACACTTAGCCACGTTGAACTGACAGCCATTTACCTCAGTCCATAGCGTCAGCCTATTTAAGTCATCCTGTAAAATATCCACATCATTTGAATTGATTATCGCTCTTCGTAATTTTGCATCATCAGCAAACAAGTGGATATTTCGGTTTAGAGCGGTGAAATAGTGGTCTGCTACTTTGCACTTTATGACTGATGCAGTGTTACTGTTTGGTGGTGCTCGGATGTTTAGATCTAGGCAGGAAGCAGTGATAGTATTTCCGAATATTTATTCTCTACTACATGATGTTATTGTTGGTATCGTGTTATACATGAATAGCGTGTCTAGGTATTGTACAGTGTTGTTCTGGTTTTTGTTTGCAATATTTATGTTTATGTCGATTAGGTATTCGGTTGAGCATATTTCTTGACGTGAAAGCCAGCAATTGAGTTCGTGCAAGAATTTTATCATGTTTAAGTTTGCTGTCCTGTAAATAGCATTTAATAATATGTGATGCTGTCTATTGGTGGTATTAGTGATTTCGATGCAAAGGGTTTCAACATGCTCAAACTGATAGACAGTTTCTTTTCCTATTAATCTGTGTTCGATAAATATTAATATTCCACCCCCTTTTTGTTTGGTGGCATGATTTATGTTGTTGGAAGCCTGGAATTTGGAAAGCAGTCGCTTCTTCATTATTATAGACACTTCTGTTAGGACCAATATATCAATAACACCGGTGTAATTCTTCAGCCTGTAACAATAACCAATGTTTTCGGATGCTTCTGATGTTAATATGCAAGATGGAGAGTCCTCTTGCTTGTACTGTGTGTTGTTTCCATGCATCAAGCGAGTCAAAAATACAATTGCTGATGTATTCTGGTGTAATTACATCTACTGATGGTTCATATTAATTTTTGTTATGTTGAGTTCTTATTTTTGAACTAATTTGGAGTCTTTTGTTTCACTCTGCAGCCTATTTCTGTCTTCCGAGCTTTTTATTTGTATCGACTTTGAAGTTTGTGACTTTCTGAAGAATATCTTGCCGTCTTTGATCCACAAAAGTTGATTACTTTTTTTGTTTTAACTTTTCTTGATTAGTACAACAGATTCTGATTGAATGGTGTTAAATACTCAGATAGAAAGATTTGTGTATTGTCTTGTGATGCGTGTAAGTCTTATGCAACTATTTTTTAAGTCCGTTAGCAATTATGAGATTGTCTCTTGTGAACTTGCTTGTCAAACGAACTATGACTGGTGCAGGTCGTGGGAAGCCTTGTTTTTTGTTCTACCTGGGAATCTGATTTATGGTCTGAATATTATAATGCTGTAGGGGGATGTAAATTGCATGGCCTAACACTTTAAAACTACATTTCTGAGATTTTCTGTGGATGCAGTTTCTGAAAGACCGTTTATGATAAGGTATTCATTATGTTGTTGATTTAAAAGTTCGTATTGTAGTTTTTGGGAATTAAGTTCTTGTCGAGTTCGTATGTCTCTCATCAATTTGTATTGCTCTCAGTTAGTCGTTAATGCTGATTTTAATGTCTTTCACCGTTTGTAGGATTTCTCGACTGTTGAATTATTATATTCAACAAACTCTTCATAATCGCTAATTTTTTCGTTATATGTTTATTCTACGTATCAAAGAGTTCTTGGACAAGATCTACTAAGCTCTTGGCTTTATTCTCTTAAACCTTTTTCTAGTAATAAATTTACTTAAATCAAATGACAAGATTCATCATTATTTTTTTGTCTGTTCAGTTAATCGTCAGATTCTCCCTCTGGTGTAATCGGTTGCGCCGTGGGTGGCGGCGTTTCTTTGTTCTCTCTGCAGTATATGCACACCCATTCCTCTCGTTTAGCATGGAATTTGAGTTGCCATATTGTTTCTGAAAATCTGAAACATCGAAGTGAAAATTTCCAAGGCCTTTCCTGCAGGTTATATGACTTCCGTTGGACGATAAATCCTTCAGGCACTTGCTGCATTTCATGACTCACATTTCTTCCCTTGAGCAACTGTAAAGATAATAATAATAATATAATAATAATGCACAATGAAAGAATTGCTAAGTGCCTCAGAGAAGAACGGATGGACTGCCAACACTAATATCATACAAATTGCGCATTGCATAGGAGAATACTTTCCAAGTGAAGTAGTCTGTCTCACTTGAAGTAGACCGCCTCCACCAAGTCTCCTTGGTAGGTACAACCGATCAACATTTTTTTTGACCGGTTGTACCTACCAAGTTGATGTAATACATGATGCATAATGATTAATTTTCTAGTTTTGCGGTCCACTTTGTCCAGGTCTTCTTTTGTTCAATCTATTATGCCAGCTGGGTATCGGATCACTGGTATAGCCCAAGAATTCATGGCTCTAATTGTGTTTAATCCATATAATTTTGTTTTCAGAATATTTCTAACTTTTTTGATGTACTCTGATGCTTCCTGTTGTTTAACTTTCAAATGGAGAATATCACTGGCTTCTAATATTTCTTTTATTTCTCTTGATCAAAATTAAACTTGCTGGTGGCATTAATTTTTCCTCATTTAATAACTAAAATTGCACATTTATCTAAACCAAATTCCATTTTGATGTCCTGACTGAAAATACGAGTTGTGTTCAGTAAAGAGTCTATTTGCTGTGCCGATTTTCCATATAACTTCAAGTCATCCATATACTACAGATGAAAAATTTTAATGTTTCATTTAGGAATTTCATATCCAAATTTTGTTTTCTTCAGAATCATAGACAAAGTTATCAAAGTAATGTTGAAAAGCAATGATGAATCACCTTGAAAATTGGACGTTTAATGCTGATATCTCCGAATCTTTCATTTTTCAATATTAAAATTGTTTTCCATGATTTCATAGCAGCAGCCAGAAAGTAGCACATATGTTTTTGCTAATTCCAAATGTTTGTAGTAATATGTTTTTAGTGATTTTAGTGTGGATGGAATCGAATGCTTTCTTATAGTCTATCCATGCATGGTTAAGTTAGTTTTTCGTCTTTTTGAATTTCTGAGAATAATTTTATTAATAAGGATTTGGTCTTTTGTTCCTCTGGATTTTTGAAAATTGCCTTTTTATTTTCAATCGAATAAATCTGATTATCTGATAAATAGTGGTATGTGGAATTTGCTATGATTGCAGTGATCAGCCTAAGCATAGTTGGTAGGTATGTTATTAGACGATAGTTACTTGAGTCTGCACCTTTATCCTTATCTTTAATGAAGCGAAAAGTGCACCCAGATATCACCCAGTCCTCTACTGAGCCTGACTGCAACAAATAATTAAATTGTTCTGCAATCGATCATGTAGACTAGCTAGATGCTTTAACCAATATCCATGTTTTTCGTCTTTGCCAGGTGCACTCCAGTTTTTTAATTTTCTAGCTTGTGCGGTGACCATTTCTTTAGTGATAATCACATTTTGCATTTGTTTTTTGTTTCATTTTTGATTTATTTCCTTAATCCATGAGAGTTTAACAGGATTATCCCAGATTGACTTCCAAAATTTGAGTGTTTCTTCTTTTTCTGGTGAATGATTGTTAGCATTTGTATTTCTCTGGAGACACTGAAAGAACTGTCGTTATTATTATTATTATTATTATTATTATTATTATTATTCGTGACAACTCCAAGGAGTCTGAAGACTCATCGCGGGGGGACACCTACAACTGTCTCAATCACTACACCGAACCTCTACTACGAATCATCTCCATTAACGCCATCTACTGCCCACCTCCACCACTACCACAACTAGTATTCTTTGTCTGTAAATTGTGTGTGTTCTGAAGGGCCGATTTGTCTGTATGCGGGATGAAAAACCCGAGTTTCCGGGAGAAAAAACCCTGCTACCTCCGTATGAGATCGGCTAACTCACCTTCGATTGAAATCGTCCAGATAAAGATTCCTCCTGTCGCGACGAAAATCGAACTTAGGCCTATTCCAATCGAAGGGCGGAATGTACTGTTGTCCTTCCAATTGCGCTATGGAGGCGCTGTCGAAATTGCATAGTTTGTACAGATTGGTTTATTTTTGCTTCATATCTTTTAATTTTCTTTGCAGTCGCTATAATTCTTTGTTTTACCTCGTTCGTAACTTCAGCAATTATTATGTTGGCCAAATTATGTGTTAATCAATCTGCTTTTGATCTTATTATTTTTCAGCCGTCTTTCTTTAAAACTCTTTAAGTTACTCAATTCAGCTCGAAGTTTGTTGAATTTTCTTTCCATGGTGCAGAATGTTTCATCCTCGGCGTTTGCTCTTTCGGTTTGAAACCAAGCTTCACTCTAATGATATAGACTATGTTGTACAGGAGTTGGTTTGTTTCCTTTATGCTGTTGGTTGTGATGGTTTTAATCAGGGCATTTGTGTCTAAGAGGAGCTGTTTTAGCTTAGATTTTTGCAAAACCTTTAATGGTAGCAGTCTTATAAGGTCATTTATGGAGTTCGTTTGTTCCAATATCCTTGACTTCATTTTAAACTGCACTTCTGTCAAAACTTTCTGAGGTATGTCATTAACCTGATGTTTATCGAATTGCATTCAAAAGTTTGGTGTAGCTGTCTCCTGATGATTTCTTTTACTGGAGTTTTTGGTTTATTACATAACTCTTGTAGCTCAAGTTGAGTAAATATTTTGTTACGGAAAATGAAATTCTTCGGTCCATAAATCTTTGTTCTGTTATTGCAGATTCTGGGAATTTTTGTTTCCAAATTAACTGCATACGCTTTCTAAAACCTCGATTTTTTGACGTTGATCTTTAAAAACATTTCATAACGTTCTATTTTCTTCTACAGTCCATTTTTTACGTTTGGTTTCTTCTTGCTTTTCAGCTTCCTACCCTGATTGCCTAGCAAGGAGAGCTGGCTCCTGTAGTCCACTTGTCTGCTGATACCCAGGATCGCCCAACATCTGACGCAGTCCTTGATGACCCAAGTGTCGAATGATCCAGTATTGATTTCTCCTTACTTTTCGCCATTAAGATGGGAGATGGTACACTGTCAGGCTGGCTCCTCAGTCGGGACCTGTCTGACAAGGGTGGCACTGCTGGCAGCCGTGCTACCGCCAGAATAGCTCTCAACATAACTGAAGCATGCAAGCCCTACCGCCACTATTAGGTCGTGTTCCATCAAGGGACTATTAATGCACAATGAAAGAATTGCTAATTTCCTCCGAGAGGAAAGAATGGGCTGCCAAGACTAATATTATACAAATTGCGCATTGCCTAGGAGAATACTTTCCAAGTATAGTATTCAAAAAATGAACAAAATCGAGGATGGAAATTGGCTGCTCATTTATGTTATCAATTTAGGGAAGCGTTCTGCCTATTCCCGTTCGAGAATACAAGGTGTCAGAAAGAAAGTTCCAGAAGTAAAAGTATTTTAAAGGATTTTTTTCTTGAATACGTTCGCAAAACAGTGACAGTTTTAGGAGCGCAGCTGTAATTTTTAAAACATATGGTTCCTACAGATATTTTCATGGAAGTTGCTGAACAGTATCAGCATCGATTATGCTAATTTTCTTCAAAACTTACTGGAACACATGCAGCCGCTGGTAACTTCGTTTACTGTTAAAATGCAATCCGAATCTCTTACTCACAGTAATATTTTTCATCTACTTCAGTTCTGTTGAACTGTCTTCACCATGAAATATTTTTAAAGGACTACTACCTCCACTTCTTTAGGTATGATATTAGCATATTACGTAACTTTCGAGCACAGCCTATTTATTGCATTAACTGGCTACTGGTTTTCTAGAATCTCTTAACAAAAATATCTAAGATTTAAGAGTGGTCCAGCTTTCCTTATTGATATGACTTATCTGGTGGTCAGTGATTTCTCCAAAATATGGTACTAGAACTGTTAATATATATATAATTTCCAGATAGAATGCTTAGAAAATCTAGCTTTAAATACAGCCACCCCATTAGACATAATTTTAATGCATTTAAATAGCAAACACCCTAAAATCAACTTCGCAATGGAACAGGAAACTAATGAATGTCTGCCCTTCCTAGATACAGTAAAAACATGCCTTCTTGATAGTTCATTATCTTTTTCTGTGTATAGAGAGATTGGGATGAGAGATTGAGAATGGATGGACTGGAGATTCTAGCAAAAAGAAAAAGAGTGGTGATATGATAGGGTCCCTAACATACTTTTGAAGGAGTAATTCAAGATACCAGTAGTGGAATTTTATATTTCATGGAGGTGGGAAGATGGTGAAAGGACATCCATGGAAGTTGAAAATGAATACACTTAAGAATGGAGTGAAAGCAAGATGTTTTCTCTAATAGGACACTCACAGACAGATTGGAATGCTCCTTTAGAGGTGATGAGTGCAGGTAGTGTGAGGAGTTCAAGAAAAGGAAGGACAGCTGGCTTCCCTCGATGATCTCATGACTTCCTGGAGATCTGGTAATGATAATAATAATGATTATCATTATTAACTAATTATGATTAATTTGAAATCATCCGCCACTATATACAAGTAGTCTAGTCGTGATCACTTCAGTCTTTGGTTTGCTCACGCCTGGATAAAAGATGAATACAATAATATAATCTTTTGTGAAGTATAATTTATTTGAGCTTTCAGTGCATGTACTGTTTTCCACTTTATATAAAGTAATAATGATGAAGAAGAATAAAGAACACAGCTATTATCATGCATTACAAAAAAAAAAAAAAGTTTATAAGAGAAAGTTGAAGCCTTTTGGATTCTTTTCTTCTTTAATTTCAAAATTTCATTTTATTTATTTATTATTATTATTATTTTATTTTATTTTTTTTTTTTCAATAAGTTTTTGCCGACTTAGTATTAATATTGGCTGACGAAATTTTTCTGTCGTCTGTCTCATATGTATGTCAGGTTTACGTTCATGCCATGTGGTATCATGATAGTTGATATGAAATGAGTAATTGATGCGTTTGGCTTATTTGGTTACATTTTTTATTCATCATTTCTCAGTTATTTAATCTAAAATAGCGGTATCTGTAGGACATTTATAATAAATCGTGTGTTATGGCTAGCAGCGAAGGTAATTTAAATTTCAATGCCGGCACAGATTGTAATTCCATAGCAGACCAGTTATCTGGCAATGTTCCTTCTCCTTTAGAACCTGTTGTGCAGAAAAGTGCTGCCCAATTAAAAAAGGAAGCAAAGAAAAAAGAAAAGTTAGAAAAGTTTAAACAGAAGCAAGAAAAACTTCAATCGCAGAATAAAACAGAGGTATGTCGTACGAGAATTTCAACCCCTCCTCCTTTACACTTTCATTTATCCTCAGTATAGCATCTCCCCCCCCCCTTTTTTTTTTTTTTTTATGCTGACCACTTGTTGAAAGTTTATTTTTCACTTGGTTAGAGTATAATAAATTTAGTTTAATCCTTTATCCAAATGTGAGCAAACAAAGTATCTTCAGGACTGGGGTAAGGTGGTACATCAACTAGTCTGGGTAGTGGCCCTTCCCTTAATGCATAATATTAGACATATCCGCAAGGAGATGTGTTTTGCATTATAGGAGATGTTGAGACAGGAGTGTTGGTAGCTTTCCCCACCTTTGCAACGAGTTGTTCTGGTGATGTACCACCTTACCCCAGTCCTGAAGATACTTTCAGGTGCAAACTTTGTTTGCTCACACTTGGATAAAGGATTAAACTAAATCTATTATGCTGACCACTTGTTCAAGAGTAGGAAATCAGTAATTTTATTTTATTCTTGGAAGCATTATTAAAATGTTTTTATGTACTTTTGAAAACATGTTACTATTAAATTTAGTGAATAGTTGGATAAGCAGATATAATTATATAAAATAAATATATAAAAAAGGAAGTAAAAGTCAACAATCAAACTGTCACTGTGTTGATCTGATTTCGGTATACTTGAAAATAATCAAAGATCATCAGCAGCCATCTGCTTCAGTAGGATACTTACCAATTTTTTAGTGATCACCAGTATGGATTCTTAAATTGAGTACAAATGATTTAAATTTGCAGTACATGCAGGTTATTTTGCATGAAAATGGAAGATATCCAAGCAACTAAATTGGCCAGCAATGGGTTCCCCCCTTACTCCACCTTTAGCCAATTTCCAGATAGAATGCTTAGAAAATCTAGCTATAAATACAGCCACTCATGAACCGGAGGTTTGGCTGCACTATATTGATATTGTGTTTGGGTACATAGTCCAGACACATTAGACATAATTTTAGTGCATTTAAATAGCAAACGCCCTAAAATCAACTTCACAATGGAACAGGAAACTAATGACTGTCTGCCCTTCCTAGATACAGTAATCACATGCCTTCTTGATAGTTCATTATCTTTTTCTGTGTATAGAAAACCAACACATGCAGGGAAATATTTACACAAATAGTCACACCATCATCCAGCTCAAAAAATAATTTATTATGATATGTCCATGGAGTCTGGAGACTCATTGTGGGAGACTAAAACTATTATATACACAAAACCTATCACACATCTCCTTAAACTCATTCACTATTACGGAACTCGCAACTGATTTGGGCAATCTATTCCATTCATTCACCACTATGCAAAAAATCTGGTCTGCACATCCCTACTAACCACACTCATACACAACTTTCATGGATGGCCCCCACCTCTCTATTTGTCATATATCAAAAAATTTCCTTTGCATTGATTTTATAAATCCCCTTGAATATCTTCATTTCTATCATGATTCCTCTTCACTGCCTACGAACTAAACTTTGTAAACCTACAAACCTTCAAACTATCCTCATAGGGAGCATTCCACAAGCCAGTCATCAGTTTAGTCACTCATCTCTGAATTTTCTGTACCACCTCCTGGTCTCCAAGAAACCCAGGTGATCAACTCTAGGTAAAGTAGTCAAGATAAGGCTGAATCATAACCTTATAAAGAGGGAAAAATAACTTCCTTATCTTTAATTGTTAACACATTTTTTTTTAACAATGAAGTAATTCTTGTAGCCATTTTACCAACTTTTGTAATATGCCCTCTGAACTTCAATTATCAGTCCACCATTATCCTTAAGTCACTAGCCTCATCAATTTCCTGCTATCCAGTACCATGAATATGATACATGGTACTGGACAATGAAAATGGAAAATTACTCATAGAATCTGAGGACATATTAGTGGAATGGAAGAATTATCTTGAAAATCTCTGTAATGGTGATGAACTACATGTTGATATTTACATAGAAAATCAAAATGAAGAGAATCTAGGACCTCCAGTAATGCAAGAAGAATTTGATAAAGCACTGTCAGAAATGAGTAAGGGAAAAAGTCCAGGTGTAGACAATATTCCTATAAAACTACTACAAAATTGTGCGAGGACCACTGTGAGAAAAGGGTATATGTGGAAGTACAAGGGGGGGGGGGTGATTATGAAGAGCTCAGGAGACAGCTTGCGGGTGTAGCGTGGAATGAGGAGTTAGCTGGAAAAGAGATCAATGCAGCTTGGGGATTTTCAAAAACTATCTAGTAGATGCAATGTCTAAATGTATTCCAAGGGTGAGAAGGTTAAATAAGGCAGGTGTGAGATAGATGAATAAAGAGATTAAGCATGCGATACAAAGAAAAAGGGTATTGTGGATGCAGCATAAGAGAAGTGGAAATAACTAATTTCATGAGGTCTACAAAGACTAGGCAAGGAGGGTGACTTGGTTAGTGAGAGTAGCTAAAGAGAGGTATGAACAGCAGTTAGCTAATGAAGCCAAAAAGAATCATAGGGAGGCCTTTCGATATGTAGCCAGCAAAAGAAAGAATGTTTATGGAAGGATGACATTGATTGGAGAAAATGGTATAAAGACAGCTGTTGCAGAATGTGTGGTGGAGACACTTAATGAGCAGTTCATAAAGATCTTTCAGTCTTGTGAATGTGTCTTCATGGAGAGATTGAGAGCAGTTGATGATGGGGAGAAGAGACTGACTGTAAGTAAGCAAGAGGTGTTTGGGGAGTTGAGCAAACTAGATGTAAATAAGGCTGTGGGACTTGATAATATATCACTGCGTATTCTGAAGGAATGTGCCAAAGAGTTGACACCTGCCTTGACATATTTTTTTAATACGAGTCTTGCACTTGGTCAAATTCCTAAGGAGTGGAAGGAGGGCAAGATTGTGCCACTTCATAAAGGAGGTGATCGAACTCGAGCATCAAACTATAGGCTTATCTGTGTGTCAGGTGTTGTGGTTAAGTTGTTGGAGAAGCTTGTGAGAACCAGAATCCAGAGTTGGGTTGACAACAATGGTATTTCTGTCCATCAACATCTTTGATGGACAGCATGGATTTGCTAAAGGGAAGTCATGTTTTAGTAATCTACTTACTTATTACAATAAAGTGACTGCTTCCTTGGACAGAGGAGAAGGATACACAATAATATACTTGGATTTCACAAAGGCTTTTGATAGAGTACCTCATGATAAGTTGACAGTGAATCTAGAGCAGACGGGGTTGGATATTAGATTAGTGCATTGGATTGGAAACTGGCTATCTGATAGGTATCAACAAGTTGTGTATGGGGGTGCGATATCCAGGAAAAGGAAAGTCACTAGGGGAGTGCCTCAGGGGTCTGTTTTAGGGCCATTACTATTTAACTTATATATTAATGATATTGGCAAAGATTTGGATGGAGATATTCAGTTGTTTGCAGATGAATCAAAGTTGGGATGAACCATGAAGAGTAGTGAAGATGTTGTGGCCTTGCAAGAAGACTTGAATAAATTGAGTGATTGGGCACGGAAATGGAGATGTGAGTTCAATGTTGCAAAATGTAAGGTTTTAAAATTTGGAAAACAAAGATGGGATGCAGAATTTATGCTTGGTGAGAATATGTTGTTGGAGGTAGAGGAAATAAGAGATCTGGGAGTGATAGTGGATAAGGATCTAAAATTTAGAGGACACATCGCCAAAATTTTGAAGACAACACAAAGGCTTCTGGGAATGATGCGGAGGACACTGACGTGTAGAAGTAGGGAGATTCTTGTTCCGTTGTATAAGGCTTTGATTAGGCCACACATGGACTATTGTGCCCAGATTTGGTCACCAGGTTTTTAGAAGGATGAAGAAATGTTGGAAGGGTTCAAAGTCGACTGACTAAGGTAGTTTCTGACCTCTGGAATGTTGAGTATGAAGACAGAAAGAGAAGATGTAATTTGCAGAGTCTGGTGGAGAGGAGGAAGAGGGGAAATATATTAGAGACCTACAAGTTGGTATGGGGTTATAAGATCAATGGTGGAGAAGTTCTACAGAGAATAGCGGGAGATCAGGGGAGAACCAGAGGTCATCCCTGGAAACTGTATAAAGAGGGTGTGAGTAGGGGAGTGAGAGGCAGGTTTTTTTCGTGCAGAGTTGTGAATGATTGGAATGCCTTACCTGAGAGTGTGGTGTCTGCAAGGTGTTTGAGTGTGTTTAAGGCATGGTATGATGAGATGTGTGTGTGATAAACGGACCTCCCCGATGAGTCTTTGACTCCATGAGGTCTTGGGGTAATAATAATAATAAAATCTAGGCAATGAGACAATAATCTTACTCTTATCAATCAATAGCCCAGATCTGTTATAGAGGAGAAATACGAAAGGAGTTTATGAAATCAACTATAATACCAATGCAGCCAATTTAGAACAATAGCTTTAATCCCACATGTCAGCAAAATTCTGCTGAAAATTACTCAAAGTGGAATTTATTCAAAAATAATTGTCTACTAGATGAACACCTATTTGGATTCAGAAAGAATAAAGGAACACGTGAGGCAATACTCTGTTTAAGAACAATAATAATAAGAAACTTAGGAAGCCTAATAACAGAAGATGGCAGAGCAAAAGAAGACATAAGGTCAAGAAGAATAGACCTTAGTAAAAATACTTACATTTTTGCTTCCTTGATTAAGAGAAAGCATTTGATAAAGTAAGCCAGCAAATACTTCTTAATTGCCTAACTAATATAGGTATAGATTTGAGGGATAGCAAAATAATTTGTCAAATATATAAAAATCAAAATGGACAGATTAAAACTTGGAAAATCAGTGATAAGGAAAAATAAAAAAATATCAAGAGTGGTGTAGGACAAGGATGTATACTTTCACCACTTTTATTTAATTTACATATTGAAAATGCCATTTAGGAAACTAAAGATAAAATAAAGATAAATGGTGAGCAAGTCATGTGTTTAAGATTTGCTGATTACATAGCCTTTGTAGCAGAAAACAGAAAAACATTAAAAACAATTCTAGAATTACTAAATAATAACCTTGAAAAATATAAACTGAAAATCATCACAGATAAGACTAAAATCCCTATCAATGTAGATCATATAGACATCAATGGGAAACAAATAAAACAAGTAAAAAACTTTAAAAACTTAGGAAGCCTAATAACAGAAGATGGCAGAGCAAGGAAGACATAAGGTCAAGAATAAATAATGCAAAAGCGCCCAATTCTTTAAGCATTTTAGGAAACCTCAACCTACATTTGAAAAAAAAATTAATAGAGACATTGATATGGAATATACACTCAATGGATGTGAAACCTAGATTCTAGGCAGAGGAGATATAAGAGGATTGGAGGCTTTTGAAATGTGGTGCTGGCACTGCATGAACAAAATGAAATAGACAGAAAAAAAATCAAATGAACAGTCTTGAGAGAGAGAGATAAGCAAAACAAGAAGGCTAATTAGATCAATCAAAATTAGAAGAGATAGGTGGTATGGACATATACAGGGTGTTCGGGATAAATTTGACAGTTTCGTAAGGAAAAAGAAAATCTTCTTTGTATCTATTAAATTTAATGAATTGACAAAAAAACATTACAGGCAGAGTTAATTACAATACTATCAACAAGATTTACTCAAAATAACCACCATTAGCATCGATCACAGCTTCAATTCTGCTTCGGAACCTCGAACAAGCTGATGCTACAGTCTCCCTGGGAAGGGCCGCAAAAACTGTTTTAATTTTATCCATTAACTGGGCTTTTGTATTACTGGAAGTGCGATTGGTGTCTTTTTCAACTGCGCCCCATACAAAATAATCCATGGGGTTAAGGTCTGGGGAGTTTGGAGGCCAAACATTTGGACTGGTGAAGTCGTAGAAATTTTCAGACAACCATTTTTGACTTTTCCCAGAGGTGTGGCAAGGGGCCGAATCCTGCTGCCATACATACGGCCTACCATTGGCTACCCTTGTTATCCAGGGCTTGACTACAGTTAGCAACTCCACGAACAAAGCCCGAATTCCAATGCCAGGGTTCTTCAACACCTGTTCCTGCAGATTTGCGAGGAATTCTGCTGTACGAACGCAATCAGATCGTCTGCTAGGGATCTTTCTTCTTGCTACATCCTCGTAGTCACCATTGCAAGTCTCTAGTTCATGCCTGATTGTTTTTACTGTATTCAGGGAGCATTGGGCAGCAGTCGTAATATCCTTATTTTGATGGCGGGCACGAATCATCATGATACAAGTTATTCTCTTCCATGATTCAGGTGGGTTCCAGCTATCCATCCTTTCTGACATCTTGTATATGAATGAAGAAGGGTCCAAACTTTTAAATGAAGAGAAGTGTGTGTTAATACATGTAACTTACGGAAAAATATAATTAATTATAAATATGTCAAATTTATCCCGAACACCCTGTATGTACGCTGATGACCTAGCGATCCTACTTCAATCTACCTCCTTTGTCAACCTGGAATCAACCTTGAACACAGACCTGAACATCCTGGAAGAGTACTTCAAGCAGTGGTACTTGAAAAGCCAAATCCAACAAAAACTGTGTCCACAGTATTTCACCTGAATAATGCAGAGGCGAATCAACACCTCAACCTTTCTTTCTGTGGAAAAATGGTAGAACATGAGCCTCACCCAAAATACCTCGGTGTGAGCCTGGACAGAAGCCTAGCCTATAAAAGGCACATCACCAACCTGCCCAACAAAATTAAAACAAGAAATAATATCATAATGAATGTTTATTTTCTTGATCATCTAACTAGAGTAATTATTTGGACAATAGATCAAGTGTTAACTAATAAATATTTATTAAACCTACTAGTTTCACCAAACTTTAGCTGTTGGCATCTTCAGGGTACAAGCACTTAGGTTAACATTACACAAATATGAATAACTGTAAAATTCTAACGATTATAGTTGCAAACTAAAATAGCATTGAACGTGACTGATACACATATCGCATGTACATGATTAACTAGTTGTTGCTAAGGAACGTTCTGTAGTTTGCATTGAAGTCCATTTTTCCATATCTCTGAGAGTATTAAGCCCTGGTTCCTATTAAGATTATCAACAGAGCGAGCAACTGTAGCTGCTTCTTTAAACATTCGGGAGTGGTATTGTGCCCCTGTCTGGGAAAGAAGTGCACACGCTAACATTATAGGCACCCAGCTAAACTCTGCCATGTGCACAATTAGTGGAACAGTGAGAAGCACCCCTTTCTCCTGGCTCCCTACGCTATCTAACATTGCTCCACCAAACATACGGAGAAGACAAGCCTTGATTAAAGAATTTAATAAAGCAATGAGCAACCCACTCCTGCCCCTGCACCAGACTCTCATAAATCCACCTAGTCTTTGCCTAAAATCTAGAAAGCCTTTCTAGTCCATGGATGAACTCTCTTCAGCTGCCCTGCCATCAACACCTCACACGTGGAGAGAATACTGGTCCAACAATCTTCCAACAGACGGCTTCCTGGTAGAAAATCCCTATGCTCCACAACCTGGTTATGCTCTTCCTAGGAAGATTTGGTCGTCTATCAACAGGATCAGAACTAACCAGGGCAGATGTGGCTGGCTACCTACTACATAAATGGAGGCTGTTAGACCTTATTGTGATTGTTCTCCCATGGCTCAGATGATTACTCATATTGTGAACGACTGCCCAAGGTGCAAATTTCACGGTGGATGGCCTACAAGACCACAAGGCGACGGATGAGGCCTTGGATTGGCTTTCCATACTGGACATTGATATGTAAGCTGTTCTGTATTCCTTTTGCCATAAGAATAAATAAATAAAACTTGTATTACACTTTTTTTAGCCAATGTCTATAATCCTTAAAAGAATAGAAAAAATACCAATTGCTCCCTGGAATACACAAGGTTACTATAAAACTGTTACCATCCCATACATTCAGGACACATCTGAAAAGATATGTCCTGCATCTATAGTGCTTAATAAATATCAGCTCCACACCACATTTAAATCATATGTCAAATTGGCAACTCTCATCTGTTTACCTAAGCACAAACTCTCTCCTTTATCACATCCAGGAGTATATGAAGTGCCCTGTATTTGTGACCTGACTTATTATGAACAGACAGGAAGAATTGTTGATATCATCCTTGGAGAACATAAAAAATACATTCATCACTCTCCTTACCACAAGTTCGGACTAGCAGGCCATATCTTGAATACCTCTTTGCACAGGATCAAATGGAAGAAAGCAAAAGTGCTATACAGAAGTCACTGTAACCCAGAGAGATTGTTTTTGGAATCAGTAGCAGCTTTTAAACATTCTCTAAACCTCAACAAGTATTGCTGTTTCAGTTTACCAAAAATTTGGGAGACAATCATTTTAAGATCATATTAATACTTGTTTTTTCTCTCTTTATCCAATAATAAGTAGTGCCAATTAGGACTTTAGTTCCTTGCATTGTCCATTACAATTTTTTTTAAACTAGTCCCACTGTTATGCCAAATTGTTCAGTTTCATGTATTGTGACAAACTGTGTTTGTGCTCTGAAGATGCTAGATATAATACCAGTGAAATATTAGCAGATAAGTTAAATAAATAATTATTTTCTTATATTCTGTGTTTGATTTAATACTCCTTAATAAACTGTCAAGTATTGATTTCTATCTCATTCAATATCAGATTTCCTGCCCAACCCCACCTACCTTTGGACTCAGACCATGTTAAAGTTTGGAGAAACTGAAGTGTTGCTCTTGATATTTTTAAGGCATTTGATTGAGTCTAACATTGTGGCTTTCTCACTATGCCACCATCTTATGATATTCTCCCCTTCCTTTTGTGAATTGATTTTCCATCTTCCTCTTGTTGTTCATTGTTGCTGATCATGACTGATTGTGTCCCTTCATCAAATTTTTTGGTCAATGCTGGTGTTCCCTAGGGCTCTGTGATTTCCTATTCCTTTCCTCCTATACATAAATGATCTTCTCTTTCTTACATCCAATTCTGTTTTTTTGTTGATGATAGTACTCTCCACTCTTCTTTTTCATTTTCAAAACCTCGTATTGCTCAAGTAATTGAATTTTAATACCACCAAAGCACATTGTCTCATTTCCCAGAAGAATGATTATTTTTCATTCTTCCTCACTTCTGATAATATTCTGCAAACCAAGATTAGTTATTTCTTCTTGGGTTGACTTTCACATCTAGTCTATCCTATCACAAGAACATCCTGTCCATAGACTCTTCAACTTCCAGAAAGCTTTGTATTCTTTTTTTTGTTCTGAATAGCACTTCATTCCTGCTGAACTCCTGATTCTTATAAAGCTCAGATCTGCCTAATCTTAGAATATTGTTTTCACCTTTGGAGTGGTGCCTAGGACCTCCCTCAGAATGTTTGATTGCATTCAGAAGAGAGCAGCACACCCACTTGTTGATCCCCCCCCCCTCTCTCTCTTTCTACAGTTGCTTTTGCATCGATGATATGTTACTAATTACGGCTTTCCAGTAGTTCCATGAACTACTGGAAAGACGTAATTAGTAACATAGTAACAAGACTCTACTCCACTGAATTGTCCACTACCTTTCCACCACTTTCCTCCAATCCTGTACAAACATGAGCAGTTGCTGCTCAACACCCATGTACAGTTCAGTTCCAACCTTATCAGACCAACTTCTTATCCTCCTTCTCTTCTTCTCCACTGAACTGGCCACTTATCTTTCAACCACTTTCCTCTAATCATATACAAACATGAGCAGCTGCTGGTCAATACCCATTTACAATTCAGTTCCAAACTTATTGGACTAGCTTCTCATCCTCCTTCATTCTCTACATCTCTCCTCTTTGGAACAGTCTTCCTCATGCTGTTTTTTTAATGATTACAACCCCCAGATCTTCAAGAAACACATCAGCATATTTTTCTTCCTTCCTTTCTTTCTAACCACTTGCTTACACATGGCTTTGTCATGTCATAGGTCTTGAGACCTCTCTCTCTCTCTTGTGTGTGTGTGTGTGTGGGACTGATATAAATAAAAAAAAAGTGTGTTTGTTTGAGGGTGTATATATACACACATAAATGAATAATAAGCTCATCATAAATAGATTCACATACATACATACATTCATATCCCTCAAAATAAGCTGAAATAATAAACATGCTACTTTACATTTCAGTTTTTAATTATTTTATTATACACATGGACGTAAATAATCATGTCAACAGTTTCCTTTCAGATGAGTGTGAATTATTTGTTCTAGAGGAGAAATATTTTGTCTTGCAAGATAAACTGCCAGAAAATACTTACATATGACAGATTCTATCATACTATGTAGATAAGATTAACTGTCCTGAAAGGTTTCTGTGATGCCAAGTAAAAGCTGGTATAGTGGTAAACCAGTGATTAAATTTATTTGGAATAAGAGATAAGTCAGCCAAAAAAACTAGTAGTATACAAAACTGTTCAAACCAACATTCATATCTGTATCAAAGATTTAAGTTAAAAATAAAACATTGATTAAAAACTGATATAGAAATAGATGGTATGAATGACCATCTGTTTTTGTATTCTGGTTACAAGAAAATAATTTGACATCGTTAATATTCATGAATATGTAAGCAGAGTCTATCTAAGATGGTGTATCTATTTAAACAGAATGAGAGATGAAAGATTAGCAAAATAGTTTGAGGCAAAAAATGGGAGGAAAAAGAACCATTTAGATTAACACATTAAGGAAAATGAAACGAGATTACTATAAAGCAGTATGATCCTTTCAATAAAGTGCAACTGTCTTTATATATATACAGGAAAACCTCGCTTAACATGAATTTGATATGTGTGATAATCAGCACGATTGAGTGAAATGATACTATTTCCCACTTTAAATGAGTGATTAATTAATTACCTCAATTTTTTAATGTTATGCATCGTTTTGCATTACGTGAAATTTTTTCTCACCAATCTGCAGTGAGCGGTGGCACTTGTCAATGTAGCAGCAGTGGCCGGCAACACTTGGCAGTTGACTCAAAGCTGTCATCACAGGCACATGTGCAACTCTGTTCTCCTGCTCAGTCACTTTTCCTTCATTTTACTTTAATTTAGATACCTATAAGACTTTATTATATTTAATCCCTGATATGGAAAAGAGAAAGACTGATAAAGAAAGGGGCAGTAATAAAAAGAGAAGAAAACCTAAAAGTCATTAAGAGACATGAAAGTGGTGCTAGTAATAGAATGATTGTGCGAGACCTGGGATACAGCGAGCCTGCAGTTCGGGCTATATTAAATAAAAGCAAAGAATACAAAGAACAAGGAAAAGTTGCTACTGCTTCTTTAAGCATGCAAATCATCCGAAATAGAAGCCTTTAATGATCGAGATGGAACGTCTTCTATCACTCCGTATTGAGGATTGTAACCAAAAAAGAATACCTCTTAATACAAGGAATATTCAGGCAAAAGCTCTTAATATTTTTACATCATTGAAAGAGACCAAATTTCAAGAGGAATGTGAAAGCTTTACTGCGAGTTTAGGATGGTTTGACCATTTTAAAAATCGAGCCAGACTGCATAACGTAAGAGTAACTGGATAATCTGATAGTGCTGATAAAGATTCTGTGGCCAAGTTTCCTGAAGAATTGTAAAGGATAATTCAGGAGGATGATTATGGTGACCATCAAATATTCAAGGTCGACGAAACTAGTCTCTTTTGGAAGCGTATGCCAACAAAAACTTTCCTAGCTAAAACTGAAGCATCTCAACCAGTATACAAAGTATCTAAAGATCATCTTACACTTTTATTAGGAGGCAATGCAGAAGGCGACTTTAAACTCAAGCCTATGTTAGTTTATTGTGTGCAAAATCCAAGATCATTAAGAGGATGTAACCAACAAAAACTTCCAGTAATTTGGAAAACAATTAAGAAGGCTTGGGTGACCAAAACTCTTTTCGAGGAGTGGTTCAACTGTTATTTTTGTCCTTTAAAGCCCTTTTGCTATTGGATAATGCTCTTGGTCATCCTAGGAGCTTGCTGATCTTAATGAAAATGTGAAGATTGTTTGTTTTTTTCCCCCGAAATGCAACTTCTTTACTTCAGTTGATGGATCAAGGGGTCATATCATTGTTTAAAGCATACTATCTTCATAGAACCATTGCCGAGGCCTTGAAGCAACAAGTAAAGAGAATGCAATTTCTTTACCTGAGTTTTGGAAAAAATATATCAACAAGCAGTAAAAAATGTTCATTTAGCATGGGAGGAAGTCACCACCAACAATATGAGAGTCGTGTGGTAGGTCTTACCTGGCTGTGCAAATGATTTCATTGGTTTTAATAACCCAGCTGATAACATTATTGAAGAAATCAGCGCAATCGGGAAAGAACTTTGATTTAATGAATTGGATAATGAAGATGTGAGAAACTTGATTTCCATTCAGAATAGTTAAGTGAGAATGATCTCCTTCAACTAGAGGAACAGTGTGCATATGAATAAGAAGAAGATAAGGAGTGCATGCATATTGAGCATGCTAAGGAAATTTTGTTTGATGCGGATACGAATATGGAACGAAGTTTCGAAGTCCGCCAAAATCTTGATAAAGCGATCACCAGCTATCACAAATTGCATGACAGGATGAAAAAGTCGAGCACTATTCAGACATCTTTACTTAATTTTTTTTGTAAAATGTAGCTCCATCAAATGTTTAGACATTAAATAAAAATTTATGCAATTGATTTTTATTAACTTCAATAATTTTATCCTCTAATATAACTTATAAATTTTTTTTTTGAAATTTACGTTAACTAATGGATGAATTATAATTATTCCTATTGTTTATTGTATTCACTTAATGCGATTTCACTTGGTGCAATTAATTGATGGATTAATTAATCGCATTAAGCAAGGTTTTTCTATATATGTACAGGGTATTCAAAAAAGAACTCCATGGTTTCAATGAAATTTATTTTATGACATTTTGAAGCAGAAATGTATGTAGCGTATATTATTAAAGTACAATGTCACAAGTTTGATTATCTCTTAGTGTAACTCATGCGTGCACACCATTGATGGCTATACAGATGTCAAAATGGAATTCCACCTCCTCAGATCACACTCAGGTAAGCATGTGCATAGGAATGACATATGGTTGCTGTTGTTCTATAGTGCAGGTGGCCAAGGGACGATTTTTTCTTGATACACAGTGTCCTTTACGTAGCCCAAAAGAAGAAATGCATTGGAGTCAAATTGGGACTACGCAGTGGCCAAGCAATGGGACCTCCTCTGCCTGTCCATTTTCCTGGGAATCAGTTGTTGAGCACAGTCTGTGCAGTTGCTGTATAATGTGGTGGGGCTGCAACAGTCAGTGACAGCTGTCCAAAGGAACTTCAGGTGGGAGTATGGTAGGAATGCATTGAGTGACAAAAGCATCTGTAAATGGCATCGACAGTTCTTGGAAACAGTAAGTGTTTTAAAAGTGCACTCGCCAGGTAAGCCTACAACAAGTGCAGAAAACGTGGAACGAATTCAACTGTCTTTCCAGCATAGCCTGAAATGTTCAGGTCGTGGTGTGAATCGTCTATTAAACATTCCTAAAAGCACAATGCATGCCATTGTTCACAAGAGAGTGAAACTTCATGCTTATAAACTGCAGCTTGTTCATCAGTATCCAGCCAACTGATAGGTCACAAACTGAAATACAACTGATGAGATAATGTTTATGTGCATGGAGTCATGAATGGCCATAATTGCCAAGCTTGGGGATCAGAAAATCTGCATGAACTGGTTGATTTTGTTCATAAGGCATCATGCATGATTGCATTGTTGATGCGCTTTTTCTTCCACAAGGAGACTATTACAAGTGTGGCATACAAGATATGCTAGAAAACTTTGTGTTTCCCCAGATTAAGAATGTGGAGGGCCTCATTTTTTAACAGGATGGAGCCCCACACATTATGCAGACTGTGCTCAACAACTGATTTCGAGGAAAATGGACAGGCAGAGGAGGTCCCATTGCTTGGCCTCTGCGCAGCAGTTCAGATTTGATTGCAATGCATTTCTTCTTTTGGGGCTACGTAAAAGCCATTGTGTATCAAGAAAAAATCCAGTCCCTTGCCCACCTGCCTATCAGACCACGCACTCCAAACATGCCACAGAATTGACTGGAAAGGCACTAATTGCCTTTCCAGTCAATTCTGTGGAAATTGACTGGAAATTGCACCAGAACTTGGTTTGAAAGAAAATTCAAAGAAGCTTGCGAAATGCTGAAACATCATCCAAATCTGAACAAAAATGATGGATTAATTATTCCAAGAATGTGGAGGACCCATCTTCAACCCATATAGCATCCAGAACAACCCCAGACGGAAGAAAATCTCAATGCAAAAGGACTTTAGAAATTGCTTATTGTAGTTCCTCCCCCCCCCTCACCGGTGGTCAGAGGCTAGGATAAATGATTAACAAACATTTAGATTCATTTTACTTTTGTATAGTGCAGCAGCATGTAGCTTGTATATTGTACATATGCATGTTTTCTTAATGATGACCTCAATGCAGAGGTCAAAACGTTGATTGTTACTTGCTTAATGTTAAGTAAAGTAAATATTCTAACGTATGTTGTGCCTCCATAAATTCTTAACTATGAATGCTGACCACCGTGTAATCTTAAAAGAAAGGAATGAAAATAGTTTTTGACTTCACGTACAGTGGTAAAATGAATATTTCACACGATTGTCTTTCTATGTTTCTGGAAACAGCCAAGATGCTAAGAGTGGAAGATTTGACAAAAGTCATATCTAAACATTTAAGTGTCGGTATTATGCAACAGAATATGTCCAGATGGAACCCAAATACTCAAGTTTTGTCAACTAGTGTTGAAGTGAAGAATTACACATTACACAGGAGAAAGATTATGAAGTTTTGGAATTCTAACACTCTTGTCACTGGTTATCAAATGTTAGCTAAAAGCACAGATTGAAGCTCAGCAGAAATATTTGAGATTTTGGTAAGGAGCAGTTGAACACCCAAGTATAGGTCGACCACAAATGAGAGAAGATATTTCTTTAGAAGCAAGATCAGGTATTATAAAGATAAATAGATAGTTTTTCAGATAGCGTTCTTTCTTTTAGGGTTACATGGTGATCAGCACTCATATTTGTAGATTTAGGGACTCAAAAACACACGTGTTGAACAGATTATTTTATTAATTACAAATAAAATAAAACTTGACGTTTCGACCTCTATATCGAGGTCATCATCGGAAGAATACAACTGTATACAGAACCAAGCTACATGCTCATGCTTTCTATACCAGTAAACTAAATCTGCGTAGTTAATAAATCTTTTTTCTAGCCTGACCTCTAGTGATAGAAGAGAAAAGCAAAAATAAATAAATCAAGAAATAAAATTATAAAAAAAAAATATATATATTATAAATAGATAAATGCAACTACAATAAACTGTTAGAGTCCTCATGTTTTAATATTCTGGATGGTTACAAAATGATTTCTTTCAGTTGCTATTGAATGTTCTAAACACTTCACCAAGTCACCAGGTTGTCTTCTTGTAGTGGGAATTTTTATTTAGTTTATTTTTATATAATTTTTATTTAATTTATTTTTATTTAGATTTAGTTTACTGGTATAGAAAGCATGAGCATGTAGCTTGGTTCTGTATACAGTTGTATTCTTCCGATGATGACCTCGATATAGAGGTCGAAACGTCAAGTTTTATTTTATTTGTAATTAATAAAATAATCTGTTCAACACGTGTGTTTTTGAGTCCCTAAATCTACAAATATGAGTGCTGATCACCGTGTAACCCTAAAAGAAAGAATCATCATAATCCATGGAGATGTGACCCACAAGCAGTGCAGCCTCTACGGTAAGCTGAAGATACGTGTTTCTTTATTAACGAATCGACTAGCCTTTTTGAAACGATGCAGAAACAGCAACATAATTCCAAACTGCATTAAACTAAAGAAGAAGTTTAAATCAGCCAAAGCGCTCCGTATTTATGCCCGGTTGGAAAAAGCCTTGTTACGAGAACAAATCCACGAGGCACGTAAAAATCTAGCATCCACCCAAACCAAAGTTCGGCAACTTAAATTTGTATTATCTGACTACGTTATTCCAGAAATTTGGGAGATTCTAGATAGGATCACTGACGACTCGGCCAAGCACTCAATACTGAAAAATAAAGAAAAACTAACAATGAAATTTCAAGCCCTACAACAACAGAAAAGCACAAGATCATCAAGACGCCATTACGAAAGGAACAGCCAACCACGAACCGACGTCATAAGGAGCAACCAATCGCCTGCAAACAACGTTAGGAGCCACCAACCACCATCTGATCAATGCTCAGTTATCAACCTATCAAACCACATTCTCACCGAAGGTGGACTCTTGCTGCTAAAGAAAGGTTTGAACTACGGCATTGCTCCGAGGTCAGTAAACAAGCTTGATATCGTGTATCATATCGAGAGAGGTTTACGATCCCTCCCCACCATTCTGGCTGATAAAATACGAATGGAAACATCGTGTATACTCAATTCTAACAAAAAACTAAACATCAACATAAACAAAACCGAAAATCTAGCCCTTAAAATCCTTAAAAAAATAACCAGGATATTATAATAACGAAAGCCGATAAAGGCAATTCCACCGTCCTGTTAGACCGTACGACATACATTGAAAAAATGAACCAGTTAATATCGGACCATAACACCTACCAAAAGGTTAACTACAACACCACAAAACGTAACAAAAAGAAAACAACTGAATTAATCAAATCCGTCCAAACATGGCCAGAAGAAACGACAAAAAAATTAATATCTCAGTATGCCCGTGCACCCACAATTTATGGCCTGCCAAAAATACACAAATCTGGCACACCACTTCACCCGATCGTTGAAGGAATTGACAGCCCAAATTATCACTTAGCAAAAAAATTAGCTGCCACACTCAAGGAATTGGTAGGTCAATCCCCTTCCTACATAAAAAATACACAACATTTCATCAGTAAAATCAAAAACATTACACTCACCGACCAAGATTTATTAGTCAGCTTTGACATAACTTCCCTTTTCACCAATGTCCCAATCAATGACACGATCTTGCTCCTACAGAACATATTTCCACATGACATCACGGCCCTTTTTGCCCACGTACTCCGCTCCGGATATTTCGTATGGCAAAACAATTTTTACCTTCAAAAAGAAGGTACAGCCATAGGCTCACCACTTTCTCCCCCCAATAGCTAACTTTTATATGGAAGACTTTGAGCAACGTGCTCTAGAGACAGCATGTCTAAAGCCCAAAATTTGGCTCAGATACGTCGACAATATTTTCGCCATTTGGCCCCACGGCCGCGAAGCTCTAAATACATTCCTTAGCCACCTAAACAAACAACACAAACGTATCCAATTCACCATTGAAATGGAAAAAAACGACTCTCTTCCTTTCCTAGACACACTTGTCACACGTCTTCCCTCTGGCTGTCTCTCCTTCTCAGTTTACCGCAAACCTACACACACAGGCCAATACATACACAAAAATTCTTACTACCACCCAACACAAAAATTAGGTGTCATAAGCACCCTTAAACACAGAGCCCTAACTATTTGTTCGAATGAACAGGCTCTAAACCAAGAATACAAAATCATCAACCAAACATTTATCAAAAATGGATACAATAAAAAAACTATTCACAAGATCCTCCATAAAGATACCAGTAAGAACAAAAAAGATTTCAAGAATGCTATTGCCATTCCTTATGTTAGAGGCATTTCTGAAAAAATAGACAGAACACTTTGCAAATACAACATTAAAACTACCTTTAAACCCCCAAATAAGCTAAGACGCCTACTCAGTTCCTCTAAAGATCCTCTTCCACACCTAGCACACCCAGGGGTATACAAAATACACTGCACATGTAACATACCATACATAGGGGAAACAGGGCGAACTATCCCAATCAGACAAGACGAACACAAACGACACATTAAATACCTCCACTTCGGTAAAACAGGCCTTTCTGACCATGCACTCCAAACATACCATAGAATTGACTGGAAAAATACCAAGTCCCTACACCGCACCAAAACCTGGTTTGAGAGAAAATTTAAAGAATCTTGTGAAATGCTCAAACACAAGTTGCCAAATCTCAACAAAAATGATGGCCTCACCATTTCAAGAATGTGGAGGACCCATCTACAACCTGTATAACATCCTAAACTAGCATTAGAAAAATTCCCACTACAAGAAGACAACCTGGTGACTTGGTGAAGTGTTTAGAACATTCAATAGCAACTGAAAGAAATCATTTTGTAACCATCCAGAATATTAATACATGAGGACGCTAACAGTTTATTGTAGTTGCATTTATCTATTTATAATATATATATATATATATATATATATATATATATATTTTTTTTTTTTTAATAATTTTATTTCTTTATTTATTTATTTTTGCTTTTCTTTTCTATCACTAGAGGTCAGGCTAGAAAAAAAGATTTATTAACTACGTAGATTTAGTTTACTGGTATAGAAAGCATGAGCATGTAGCTTGGTTCTGTATACAGTTGTATTCTTCCGATGATGACCTCGATATAGAGGTTGAAACGTCAAGTTTTATTTTATTTGTAATTAATAAAATAATCTGTTCAACATGTGTGTTTTTGAGTCCCTAAATCTACAAATATGATTTCAGATAGCATGTTGCATGCTCCTAATTCCAGTTACTAGTCAGTTCGCTATTCCTGTAAATACTGAAACAGCTGTCACTCAGAATTTTTTTGGAGACAGACAGTTATTCGTTTCATCCTTTTCTGTTACTGCTTGAGTCATTAACATCAGATCTTCTTTCTCTCCTCTTAGATCATATCACTAGAATCCAACTTTGGTTCTCTGATATTATCTGTTTCTGGTTCTTCATGTCAAGACTAGTTGTCAAATGATAGATGAGAGAATGCATCTGTAATTCCAGTTACTAATAATTTTCAGTTATTCAAGCAACATTCTTGGTTGGAACTACATCCCAAGGACATTGACATTTTGAAGGAATCATCTCTTTATAAGGAGGAAGTTGTGTCAGCAGATCTTCATTATCCCCAAATCTTGGTCTCAATTCCTTTCTAGAGAGAGATTGAAGAGGAAGATTGTACCAACCACATGTCTAATCATTCCTGATGGTGATGATTTAACAGTTTCAACAACTTTCAATTTAGATATAGTGTCCTATAAAGACAAACCATTATTAGTTTCTGGTAAATCTTTATCTAGGATTCATTATTTAGAAAGAAACCTGGAAGTGGTAAGAATAGAGATGGAATGCGTGAGGTCTCAGTTGATTAGAGTACATGATGACATATATGATTAACTGTTGCCATTAGATCAGATGTGAGAGCAAGAGATAATCAATCAGGTGAATGAAAGAGGAAGGGTGCCTGAAACAGATAGATAGTCAAAGGTGTGAAGGTTTAACTAATGTGCAAGGTTGAGTGACTAAGACAGATGAATAAGAGAGGGAAGGTTTATGGAAGGAGTCAGGAGAATATGGAAAATTGTGTAAGGGTTGAATAAGGGGTCAATATTATAAGGGGATTCTATGATAAATTTGTATATGATGTTAATGTGACAAAATGTTTTCATGATTTCCTGGAGCAAAAATCAAGGATATTAGTGTTATTAGAAAACAAGTTGAAATCGAATGAGTTAATAGTGTTTGCAGGTACAGATGATCTGAAGGGAGGGGGGGGGGGGAAATGGAATGAGAGAGGATGTGAAACTATTGTTGAAATAAGCAGTAGAGAAAGTGAAGAGTTTTACCACTTCTGATGTAAAGAATTGAACAGAAGAGCCATGATCACAGATAAATCAGTTCATAAGTTGTGTAGGAAGAATGGTGCACAATTCATTGATTTATGGATTGAATTTGAGGAAAAAAATGAATTATATTTGAGGAACAGTTCATCAAAATAAATTAGTTCAGTGCTTGAAGGAAGCATCAAGTAAAGTGTGGTCTGATATGCAGAAACAGGAAAATTTTGGGCAGGGTCACAGGGGTGAGTGCTTCTGGTGTTGTCTAGCTATCTCAGGTGTTTGTATACAAATGCTATAAGTATCAGAAACAAGTGTGAATCTTTGATTAGTACATCTTGGCCAGGTATAATTGGTATCAGTGACACTTGGTTGACAAAGGATGATACAGTTTGAGGCAGAGTGTAAGGGTTATTCTATTTTTAGAGAACACAGGGAGAACAAAATGGATAGTGAGGTGTTGTTAACGATAGCAGATGAGTTGCTACCAACTAAGCTTGAGATTCAAATACAATGTCCTTGTCAGAAGGACATTGTATTTGAATCTATTGCATATAAAAAGGTCAACAAAATCATGTTTGTTGAGGGTTGCTGCTATAAACCTAGGGGTGTAAGGGTAGATTTAAATTACATGCATCAGCAGATTAGTTAGCTCTATGAGTAAGGGCAGTGTAATTATTATGGGTGATTTTAATTATGGGAATATAGATTGGAATGAGGAGATGTCATGTAGGGAAGGGAATTAGAATTTATGCAGTTACTGAGAGACAATAACTTGAGACATGTTTTAGAGGGAACTCGTGGATTGAGAATATTAGATTTGGTGATAACATCTGAGAATTTGTCCTTATCCACGTCTCATTTTGCCTTGAATTGTAGAGAGTGATCATTCTGTGTTATCTTGGAAGGTGTTTAGTCATATTGAATCCTTGGTTAAGAATGGATAGTTGTGGAATTATAAATCTGGTGATTTTGTAAAGCTTAGAGGGGACAACTAGGAGTAGTGCCATCACATATTATACTGCAAGAAAAGGATGTTAGTGAAGCATGGGAAATAATTCAAGGTATTTGAAGGTAGCAGTATCAGACTGCATTCCTAGGGTGAGGAGAATAAAAAAAAAAGTTGGGATTAAATGAATAAGTATTACCATCAAGCACGAGCTGCAAAAGAAGTTTTTGTGGAGGGGTTTATAAGCTGAGATGTGACCAACAAACTCATGAACAGCACAAGGCACAGGCAAGAAAGGTAACATGCATTATACAGAAGGCAAAAACATTCTGAAATGAAACTGACTGAACAGTCCAAAGTGAATCCTAAAGAATTCTTTCACCATATAGCGAGTAGAAAGAAAAATGACTTGATGAACATGGAGGTTCTTGGGATGCTAAAAAATCTCAGTGTGAATTTTTTCATTGGGTTAGATGGGATTTCGGCTCATGTGTTGCTTGAATGTGCAAGGGAATCGGCCTTACTCTTGACTAGACTTTAATTAAATTAAATCTCTGCTTAGGTAGAGTCCTGAGATGAAAGGAAGGTATGTTAGTTCCATTGCATAAAGATGGATTGAAAACAGTGGTTGAAAATTACAGACCCATTACTATCTCAAGAGTGGAGTGATAGTTAAAGTTTTGGAAAAGTTGGAGAAAGCCGGAGATCAAGAATGGGAGGATTTGATTCTTTTTAGAGGTCAGCATTGCTTTATTAAGTGGAGGTCTTGCTTTAACAATTTATTTTGTTTCTATAATAAAGTAATGCTAGAGTTGGATAAAGGTAATGCCTATACTGTAATATTGATGGACTTTGCAAAAGCATTTGACAAAATACTGCGCTCAAATCTGTTATCAAACGGGAATGGATGCTGGATTAGTCAGATGGATGGTTATCAGACAGGCATCAGAGAGTAGCATATAGTGGAGTGGAGTCAAAGATTAGGAAAGTGACCAGTGGTGTGCCACAAGCTCTTTTCATGGTCTATTGTTGTTTAATCTGTATATTAATGATACTGGAGATATTTTGAAGAGTGATATCCAGTTGTTTGTTGATGACTAAATTGGGAAGAGATATAGTAAATAAAGATGATATCATGATCTGGCAGGATGATTTGAATAAGCTGTTACTGTGGTCAAAGGATAACTGCTTTTCTTTTAATGTGCTAAATGTAAAGTTATTTACCTTGGATTGAAAAAGTTTCAGTCTATGTATTCTATTGATGAGGTTTCATTGCTTGAATTGATGAAGCCAGGGATTTGGGTGTTATGGTGGTTGATAGGTAATTGAAGTTCAGAGGACATATTGCAAAAATTGGCAAAACAGTTCAGATCACTTGGATGCTCAAAAATATGAAACTTGTTGACTAGTAGGAACAAAAAAAGTTGTTTCTCTTTATAACTCTCTGATACATCCACATCTGTACTATCATGCTAAGATTTGATTGCCTGAGTTTCTTGGTGATGTGGAAGTGGTTGAGAGGATTCAGAGGCAGGTAATTAACATGATTTTCGACCCGTGAAATGTTCTGTATGAAGAGATTGAAAATTTGTGGGTTACCAAAATTTGCAGATAGAGGGAAGAGAGGTGACATAATAGAAGCATTCAAGTAATTGAAAGGGTTTTATGAAATGGAAGTAGTAGAAATTATTCAGTATATGGCAGGTGGGGATAGAACAAGATATCATCATTGGAAGTTGAATAAATCTTCAGCAAGGATGTGAGGTGTTTTTTTTTTTGCTAACAGGATGGTGAATGAGTGGAGGGTTGCCTGCCGTGGTTGTTAGTTCTTCTGTGAATCAAAAGTTATGTTATTGATGCCTAAGGATAGGTACTATGTGAATAATGGTTACCTCCTACCTACCATGTGGAATTCTAGTTGGATTGTGGATGGTATGATAGGTATATTGTGAACTATAGTATACTGTGGGCCTCCCATGATGAATTTTTTGACTCCATGTAGTTACTCATTAATAATAATATTAATAATAATAACAATTTCTGGTATTCTTATTATTGCTGATTTGATTATGAATGAAATTAAACTTCATCAGTGGTTAAAATGTATCAATGAGAGTAGTAGTATTCATTAGGATATTGATTGCTGTTTGGCATAGATATAATCCTTCATTATGTATTGCTTCCCTAGGCTGTCATGCACCAAATGTGGAGATGGACAGAAATTTTTTATTACAAGTATGTGGATTGCTGTGCCATTTAAATAGTTTTTCTTCTTATCCATGTTATGTTATTGATGTTCATTAGTTGATGACATACTCCAAACTAAGTAGCTGACGTTAAAAATTATTGTACATATGCAAGGCTTGACAAATACGCTCGCCCTGGTGAGCAGATTTTGTTAGCTGGCAAGTATCTGTAGACTGGACAAAATAGACTATTTTTTGTTTAATAACAAATACCCTTGTAACAAAACATATTGTGAACTAAACTGTTTATTTAACTTTAAGAAAACATAGAAGAATGCATACAATATAAAGGGCCATTTTAGTAACAAAAATTAATGTAATGTGTATGTGTGTATATTTAAAAAGTTAATGTTGTTTTTACTGTTTTTTCCTGTTGTTATTTATTAACTTCTTCTTGGAATGGTTCTCACACAATGGAAATGTGCTCAAAACAATGATACAGTGCTATTAATCACTTCATGGAATTTCTGTTGACTTACTGGGCATATTACAAAAATTAGGTGGGGTGGGGAGAAGGGTCCTGGGCAGGTGCATTTTTTTCATGGCAAGTAGGATTTTGCATAATTTACCAAGCCCTGTACAGATGTCAATCTGAGATTCTTTATCACTCAGAAGTAATTAAATTATCATCATAAAATATGTATGCAAAATACATATATTAGAGTTTAATCTGACACATCTGACTGCATAACCAGACAAGATTATTTACTGTCTGAAGTAGTATTGGTGCACTGGCTTGCCTACAAACAGTACTAATGCTGTCTGATCATATCGAATACTCGTAGTTTTGTAACTGTTGAGAATCAGATCATCATATGACTTCTGACTGAGAATTCAGGAATAAATTCTTTAAGTGCTGACATAGTTATTGATCACTCTTCGTTAAGGTCATAGTGATATTATATTTTATATTTTTATATAAATAAAAGTTATATAACTTATGTTTATATAAACCTATAATATATAAAAATTATAGATTTTGACACATACATGAAATGTAAATAAAGTAAAAGATATAGTAATGGTTTTATAGTTGTATTTGAAATTGGAGTTTTAATTGGCATTATTTATTTTAGAAAAAGCCTAAAGAGAAAAAAGAAAAAGAAGTTATAATATATGACAAGACAACAATTTCAGGAGAGAAAAAAGGTAGCATGCTTTTCAAAATCATGTGCAATTTTTTGTGTATTTTGTACACTATCAAAGTAACTCATTCTGCTTTTCTGTTTTGCTTACGTGTTATTTTACTTTTTTAGATCATCAGAGTTACAGTTACTGATCTGAAGAATGGCACTGTTTGGATAACTGAAAATTATTATTATTATTATTACTATTACATGACACCTCCAGGGAGTCCAAAGACTCATCGAGGGAGAGCACCCACTCTACAACTCTGTCTCCATGACTCGATCCACAAATTATAACAAACCACAACTACTTTCATCATCTACGCCAATGCCATCTATTGCTGACCACCACCACTAGTATTTTCATAGACAATCACAAACATCCATACCCATGGCAGGATTTGAACCTGCAGCCTTTTGGCTGGAGAGTTGACCTTAAAATTTTAATATTTTTACATAAAATGGGGCTTGAAATTGCGGACTTCGTTATATCGAGGCGCCGTTACCAGAGGTAACATTAACTGAAGTGTGTGTGTGTGTGTGTGTGTGTAAACTAACATAACAAAAATATTCACTCCATAACAAAGTACTGAAACAGATAACACTCTTCCTGTGATCCCCCCTACAAGTTTGCTATAGTGAGAGTTGACTGTATATTTTTATTGTATTTGCATTTTTTAAGTGAAAAAAAACATGAAGCTACTTCTCTAGTTTGCTAACTGTTTACAGAAACTATAAAATTCTATAAACGTAAATATTAAATTATTTAAAATATTTACGTAATTGTATATATACGAGGTCTAACACAGGAAAAACAAGACTGTGCCTATATTTCTTTTCATTTAACAAACTGAGAAAATCAACTACGATCTCCTTCAAAATAGTTTTCTTCTGAGTTGACACACAGCTGCATATGATGCTACCAATGTTCAAAGCAATTCTGCAGATCATTTTCTGAAAGGCTGTTGAGGATCTCCGTTGTTTTTGCTTTCATATCTTCTACCGACAAAAAATGGGTTCCTTTGTGTACCAACTTGATCTTTGGGAAGAGGTAGAAGTCGCAAGGAGTCTGGTTTGACGAATAGGGTGGGTGCTCAAGCACAGTGATGTTGTGATTAGCTAAAAACTGCTTCACAAAAGGTTATGGGCTAGCGCATTGTGTTGGTGCAAAGTCTGTTTCTCCACAATTCTGGTTGTTTCCTTCTCACACGTTCAGGCAGTTTTGTCTAGACTTTAAGGTAACACTGCTGATTTACCATCCCACTGCTGGGAATCTGCTCTCCCATTACAATACCCTGGATATTGAAGAAAACAATCAATATGGCTTTGAACGACTCATGCATGCTTTTTTGGTCTTGAAGATGTTGCTGACTTCCACTGCATTGATTGTCGGCCAAGTTTCATCACAAGTAATTATCGAATTCAAAAATCTGGTTCATCCTTAATACATTGCAAAATATTCATACAGTTTCTTGCAAAGTTCTTTTTGTTCATCTGACAACATTTTTGGAACCATTGTTGCACAAACTTTTTTCCTGTTCAATTCTTCCATTAAAATGCGTCAAACACTTTCCCTGTCCAAATGAACTTTCTCAGCTACAGCTCGAACACCCAACCCTCTGTATTTTCAAATCACATCTTGCACCTTTTTAATGTTGTCATCGGAAACTGCTGTGCATGGGCGGCCTGGATGATCATCATCTTTAAAGCTTTCTCTGCCTTCCAAAAATCGTTTGTGCCATTCAAAAACGCATGCATGAGATATGCACTGTTCACTATAAGCCTCAGTCAATAAGAGATTTCTTCAGTTTTACAAGAAACTTGATGTTAACTTGCTGTTTGCTCTTGCACTCCAACATTTTCTGACTGATTGTAAGAAAACATCTATATTTGAAAACGTGTCCACTTGTACTGAGTAAAGCAATAGAGTTGAGCCTTGTCTCATGGTGACAGGTTAGAACATGCTCTATAACCACCTCCTTGTCTCTCCCCTCCCACTCTCTGTTCCTATGTTATAGAGTTAGTCTCGTTTTTTTTTTTTGTGCTGGACCTCCTATATAAGTTTGTTACAGAATATCAAAAAAAACCTATAACATATAAAAAGTTGTTTTGTGACATCCATAAACAACAAATGAAATGAGAGTATTTCAAATAGCCTATTCAAGACCCAGTAAATAGAATTTGAGAGTTACAGAGAGAGAGATGGTGTGTGTGTTGGTGGGGGGGGGGACAAAATGAAGAAAGGCAGACCAAGCTTCACAACTTACACTTCTATAACATATATAAAATTCACATATATAAAATGTAGCAAAACCATAATTCATATATCACTATAATCAGTGTCAAATTGTAGTTAAAAAAGCATCTAGCAGACACATCACAATATTGGCCATCGTACACTCATTTCCTCAAATGTCCAAAAGCTGCACTGATGTGTGTTTTTAATAACACTGAATTTCCTCAGTGAATGGCATTCACTGATTGATGACAACTAAACTTGGGGAAGATGGTTGACATTTTCCAGTGTTGACTCTATCGGACTGAATGACAGGCACCTGTGTTGAATAAACTGGAGAGGTTGGTGAGGCATTTATTATATTATCATCCTAAGATCTCATGAAGTCAAAGACTCATCTAGTCCTTTGTCATACACACCATCATACCGAGCCTTAAACACATTCAAATTTTTTGCAGACAACATGCTCTCAGGCAATGCAATCCAATCATTCATAACTCTCCATGCAAAAAATCTGTTTCTCACCCCTTGCTCACATCCTCCTTATACAGCTTCCAGGAATGAACTCTTGTTCTCTCCCCAACTCTTCATCTCCTACCATCCATTTTATGCAACCTCTTCAATATTAATCCTATAACAAGGATTAATTACCAACTTGTGCATCTCTATCATATCACCCCTCGTACTCCTATCTACTAGACTGCAAATTGTATTGTGTCAATCTTCCTCATATTCAACATGCCAGAGAAGAAACTACCTTAGTCAGTCGTCTCTGGATCCCTTCCAACATCTCTTCATCCTTTTGAAAACCAGGTGACTAAATCTGTGCACAGTAGTCCTTATATGACCTAATTAATGCCTTATACAATGTAACTAGAATCTCCTTACTTCTACAAGTCAGTGTCTTCTGCATGATTGTCAGAATTTATGTTGTCCTCACAATTTTGTCGGTGTGTCCTCTAAATTTTAGATCGTTATTTACCATCATCCCAAGATCTCTTATTTCCTTCGCCTCCAAAATCACCAAGAGTAAATTCTACATCTCATCTTTGTTTTCCAAATTTTGAAACCTTACATTTCACAAAATGTAACACATTATAACACTTGAATATCACAAAGACTTTAACTGGCATTTCCACTCCTGTGCCCTTTCACCCAGCCTGTTCAAGTCTTTTTGTAAGGCCACAACATCTGCTCTACTCCTCATACTTCATCCCAACTTTTCATCATCTGCAAACAATTGAATATCCCTATTTAAGTCTTTCCCAATATTATTAACATATATGTTAAACAGCCATCATTTTGTATTTTGGTTTAACCAAAATACAAAATGATGGCTGTTTAACATATATGTTAGGAATACAATATGGTCGGCTAAATCCCAAATTGTCAGCCCATTCTCGTTCATTCAGTATCCCGGTAGATACCCAACAGGGTGCATCACGAGAAGGTGAGGATTGGACATTAGGTCAGAAGCCCTGGTCTGTTCTCTATATTCCTTTAAAGGCTATGTGGAGGTCTCCTCTCAGTTATACAGCTTTGACCCTTAAGCACCCCTTTGTCAAAATTTCATGCTGGCTGGGGCATTGCCCTGTTAAACAAGGCTCCCTGTAAAATTTTATCTCTCTTATTTATTCTTCTTCGTAATGTACTCTTAATTCTTAATTGCACTTATTTTTGTGCCCTAGTAGAATCCTTCTATAGTAAAACTTTATTTCTCTTAACTTCAATATCTCTCTTGGCTGATCTTTACTTATAAGAACGATGCTAGTGGTTTGGGGGACAAAGGGAATACTAATGGTTAATGCCAATTCCTTTGTCTCCACACTGGTTCTAATTCCTTTTTGCGGATTCAGGGAAAATTTATTTTTCACTGCACCACCCCGAATCCTAGATTAACAAAGAATGTAGAATCAAGGAACCAGAACACAGTTAGCATACAATCTTAAGTTACTATAATTTACATTTGCAGTCGTAGCCTCTCTATAAATTAATCTCCCGCTGTGGTTCCTATTTTATGAGCAAGTGCAGTAGAGAATAAAATCAAGCAAGTCATCAGTTAAACAAAAAGAACAAAACATTTAATTCAATTGAAACATTATACACATTACGAATTCACTCTTATTAAGTAATCTGCAATTGCTAATGAATGACCACTAATTTCTCAGATTCTCTATATCTATCTTAGCATGCATGACAAAGAACTTGATTTATGATTTACAACTTATACTTGAAAGATCACACTTATTCATCAATACTAAAGATACTTTGTTAGCTGAATTACTAAATTAGCTTCATGTGCTCTCATACAATTTCTCTCACAAAATCCTCATAACTTATTCAATCATTAAAAGAGACAATTCCTAGGCTCCACATGCTCTCGCACTATTTCCTTCACAAATATTTCAAAATTCTCATAACTTACTCTATCATTAAAAGAAACATTCTCTAGAGTCCTTCCTAAAATTTACAGATATCCTTCTAATAGACATATATATATAAAAAACATAGACTGTACGTTACCAAATGCTGGGGAACTATCTGGCCAACTTACATATCTCATCTGGACAATTACTTTCGACTCCACTTTCCTTCTGCTTTTTCTGAGGCATTCTTCAAGGGTTTGAGCTGCACTTCTGTTGCTGAAAATAGATAGACATTGTTCTCTGGTGAACTGGCTCAACATCGTAACGATATCTCCACAAGCATCGGTGAATATTTTCTGCTGGGCTGGGCGCCAACCGGTAAATTTTCGGGAAATCCATGGCAAAGTTCCTCAGTCATTGTCTCGAATCCGCAGGGAACGAGGGGATGCTACGAGGAGGCTCCACACACATCAGCAAGATCGCAAGAGATTCCAAGCGTAAGAGAGCATAAGGTAAGAGCGTTTTTATGGCACTGAACGACCTTTTAAATTGCGCGCCACACATTCACACTACGTCATAGATTTGTCAGTGTCACCTCACGTCACCCAGTACTGAGCGCCACACATGGAATTTTTAGCGTATTCTTCCGAGAGTATGAGTGGGGGGGGGAGCTTCTTGTTTATCAAAAGGGTGCACCTGTACTCTTTGTTGCACATGTTCAGAATCCAGCCACTTTTATTTAATTGGATTATCTTTTTCTCCCAGCAATTTATAAGTACTTACACTTAAGCCGTAAGGTTTAAGCAATTTAGCAATTCACAATACTTTACATTATAACATATAAATGAAAGATTCTCAATTTAGTAATATTTTGGTAATTTACAAGTGTTTAGTATATTCTGATATATCAATAATTGATTCAAAATTGCAAGCCCATGTTAAGCCTGTAGGAAACGTAAATTAAGTTAATTTTTGTTTTATTCAGAACTTAACACCCCGTTGTTTTAGCTAGGGAACCAGGGCGAACAGCGAAAAGTCAGCTACTGGAACAAATCTGAAAACACACCCCAACATCACCAGAGATAAAGATCGGTATTACCAAAATAAGAAGCCTGAATGACAAAGAAATGGAGCTGGCGGAGGAATTAGATAAGTACCAGATCGACATAATAGGGATGACTGAAACAAAAAAAGACAAAAACTGGTGAGATCTTTCTGAGCAATAAATACAAAATGTTCTATTCAGGCAATGACAATCAAGGAAAAGGAGTAGCCATAGTATTCAACACAAAATACAAGGCTAATCTTCTTGAATGGCAGGCAGTGTCAAGTAGAGTGATTTGGGCAGATATCAGAATGGGGAACTGGACAATAAGACTTATTTGTGCCTATGGTCCCACAGAAAGTTCTACTAAGGTAGAAGTGGAGAAAGCTACTGACACAATGAAAAAGGAAAAGTTGGTCCTTGTTGGGGATCTAAATAGCATAGTAGGAAGTGATTGTCAGACATACAAAAATGTTTTGGGAAAACTTGGAGAAAAGAGCAAAGCTAATAATGGCAAGTTGGATTTCTGCTTAGGACATGGACTGCTTATTACTAACACCATGTTCCAACATAAAAATGTGCACAAATTCACATGGAGAGAAGAGGCAAGGAATAAGAAAAGTCTCATTGACTATGTTATTGTTGATAGTGATGTTTATTCCCTAATGCAGGACACCAGAGTGTACAGAGGATTTGAAATTGGAAGTGATCACTATTTAGTCTTGAGCAGGATAAAATTAAATTTCATATTGAAAAGAATGACATGTAAGAAAGTTCATCATCAAATTCCTGCCATGTACCCTCAAGGAGTGTACAGGATATGATAGTACTACATGAAAAAAAAAAAATTACATCATTATTAATTTCCTATCTACAATTTTCCTCCAAATCAGCCTGTTACTTGTCATCACTTCAACATTATCAGATCTTATATTTCTATCATCTAAGGCACTTTGTACCGTATCAATCCACCTATATCTTGGTCTTCCTCTGGGTCGTTTTGCTGTCAACCTGGCAGAGAACACTTGTTTTGCTAATCTTTCCTTGCCCATTCTGTTTAAGTGACCATACCACCTGAGATTAGCTCTGCTAACGCATTCCTGGATGCGTTAGCGGAGCTAATCTGCTAACGCATCCAGGTGTAAGAAAGTTTTAAAGCGAATAAAAGTTGAGCAGCTCTCAGATGTAAACTGTAGACTAAAATACACAAAGATTATTGATGGAAAAATGAAAGAGTTTGAGAACAGGAACCAAACCTTGGAGATTCAGTGGCAAGCCTTGAAGAAAACCCTGATTGATTCAGCTAGCGAGTCATGTGGTGAAGTTGTCTGCAAGGATAGAAACATTAGAACTCCATGGTGGACACAGGAAGAAGAGGCAGTGAAGGAAAAGAAGAAAGCATATCAAAAGTTCCTGGCAAATAAGTCACCTTGTGCTCTTAGAGAATACAGAGAGAAATGTAAGAAAGCTAAACAGAGTGTAAAACTAGCTAAACAAAAGTCATGGGAGGACTTTGGCAGGAACATAGAAAATAAATATCATGAAGGTGGCAAAATATTCTGGAGGTTGTTGAAGAAGCTTAGGAATGGAGGAAAGAGTGCTGCAAAAAGAGTTAGAGATGATAAAGGTGACATGAAAATGGAAGAAAAAGATATCCTTGAAGTATGGAGTAATTACTTTGAAAATTTGCTAAACGAAACAAGCAGTGATGACATCACAGTGATAAAAAAAAAATACTGACCAGGCATGCAGTCAGGAATACATATTCATACTTGAAGTAGAAAAAGCCATCCAAAGCTTAAAATGTGGAAAGGCAGCAGGAGTAGATGATATTCGACAAGAAATGCTGAAGTATGGTGGTATAAAAGTCTTACAGTGGCTGCACTGCATAGTTCAGAATGCCTGGACAGAGGGACGAATTCCAGACGATTGGAGTAGAGCTCTCATAGTACCCATATATAAAAAGGGAAATAAAACTGAATGTGTGAATTACAGAGGTATTTCCCTACTGAGTGTTCCTGGCAAGATCTATGCAAGTATACTTGAGAAATGGTTGTGAAGAATTGTGGAAGAAAAGCTTGGTGAGGAACAAACTGGATTCAGGTCAAATAGAACCTGTCAAGATCAGATCTTCACTTTACAACAAATAGTGGAGAAATCATGGGAATATAACAAAGATCTGTATTTAAGTTTTGTGAACAAATGGCATCAATGGCAATATCATATTAAAAATGATTATATTAGGAAAGAACTTGACATTGTCAGCATCCAGGAATGTTAGCAGAGCTAATCTCAGGTGGTATGGTCACTTAAACAGAATGGGAGAGGAAAGTAGCAAAACAAGTGTTCTCTGCCAAGTTGGCACGAAAACGACCCAGAGGAAGACCAATATGTAGGTGGATTGATATGGTACAAAGTGTCTTAGATGATAGAAATATAAGATCTGGTAATGTGAGTCTTGACAAGTAACAGACTGATTTGGAGTAAAATTGTAGATAGGAAGTTAGTAATGATGTAATTTTTTCATGTAGTACTGTCATATCCTGTACTCTCCTTGAGGGTACATGGCAGGAATTTGATGATGTTAAACAGCAATGGCTCTAAAACAGACCCGTGAGGCACACCACTAGTGATTTGCCTCTTCTGGGATATTGCTTTCCCATACTCACTTGCTAATATCTATCAGATAGCCAATCTCCAGTCCAGTACCTTAGTCTAATGTTCAACCCCATCTACTCTCATTTGACTATCAACTTATCATGTGGTAATCTATCAAAATCCTTTGCAGAATCTACGTATACTGTTGTGTAATCCATCTACCTTGTCCAATGAAGCTCTTACCTTATTGTAATAAGTACATAGATTAATAAAACATGACCTCCCTTTAACAAATCTGTGATGTCCATCAAAGATAATACCACTGTTGTCATCTCTAAAAAAACTACATTTTTATAGGCAAAGTGACACATATTTGCCTATAATTTGTTGTTTGAGTTCTGTCACCTCTCTGATGAAGTGGTACAGTCTTTCCTTACTTTTACTCCTTTGGAACTTGACCCAATGTTAGACTCATATTAAACAAATATGTCAAGGCAGATGTGAACACCCTCACACATTCCTTCAAAATACATGGTGATATATCATGAAGTCCCATAGCCTTGTTAACATAAAGTTTGCTCAGTTTCCCATATACCTCTTGTTCACTCATTTATCATCAGTTAGTCTTTATCATCATCCACTGCTTTCAAACATCTCCATGATGTCATGATTCACAAGAAAGAAATACTTTTATGAACCGCTCATTAAATATCTCCACTATATCCTGTGCAACAGTTGTCTTTATACAATTTTCTCCAACCAGTGTCATCCTACCATAATCTTTTTTTTTTTTTTTTGCTGCCTACATATCAAAAGAACTCCGTAGAATTTTTTTGGCTTCATTAGCTTACTGCTACTCATACTGCACTTTTACTACCTTTACCAACCAAGTCACCCTCCTTGCCTGTTCTTTGTACTCCTCATGGAATTGGTTATCACTGCGCATCTTATGTTGGCTCCATAATGCCTTCTTTCTGTGCATTACATGCTTATTCTATTTGTTCTTCCATTTCACACACCTGCCTTATTTAACCTTCTGACTTTGGAATACATTTACACGTTGCTTCTACTAGATAGTTCTTGAATATCACCATTCATTTTAGTAAAATTATGGAGACTACAACCATGTTAGGAATAATTATTTTAATTTCCCAATGTTTCGATCTTCATATTAAGGCCGTCATCTGGAACGCGCACGCACACACACACACAGACAAGCTGCATTACATTTCTAACAGTAAACCAAAGTGACAATGATTTGATTAATCGTTATTCTGCTGGCCTGATTTCTAGTGAAAAAAAAAAAAAAAAAAAAAACTACATCAAAGCTATTCAAATTTCAAAAATTCAATTTATGACATCACCAGAGAACAAATTCCTATAGATAGTTTTAATACAACAAAGTAGTGGCCTAATCTATAATTTAACAAGAGTTATATTAGAGTTATGATCCTAAATTGCTTACAGTCCTAATTATAATTAACTCTTAGACCGAAAGGTCTAAGTTAATTATAATGAATATGGTATATTCCAGGGTGGGCTAGTGGAGGAATTGGATCCTTGGACGAGTTGAATAAGTTTTAATTTTGCAGGAGGTTTAACGGTGGTGTATTTCTGTAGTATTCTGTTTTATTTTATCTGATATACCTTTAATGTATGGAATGGCTACAATTTTATTGTAATCTAGTTTATTTTTGTTTTTAAGTGGAGTTTTGTGAAGAATTTTGTTGATAGTATTTTCCAAGAAGGTATTGCTGATAATTTTTTTTTTGAAACAGGACACACAACTCCTATCAGAAAAATGCCATATTAAATCATATGATAAATATAATAACTATGATAAATCTGGCCTTTCTGATCATGCCCTAAATATTCTACATAGAATTGACTGGAAAGGCATCCTAATCTTAACAATAATGGTGGTCAAAAAATCCCAAGAATATGGATGGCACATATTAACCTTTTGGTCTAAGAGTTAATTATAATTAGGACTGTAGACAATTCAGGATCATAACTCTAATATAACACTCTTGTTAAATTATGGATTAGGCCACTATTTTGTTGTATTAAAACTATCTATATGAATTTGTTCTCTGACAATGGTATAAATAGAATATAGCTTTGATATAATTGTTTTTGTTTTCACTAGAGGTCAGGTCAGGAGAATAATGATTGATCAAATCATTGTCATTTTGGCTTACTGTTAGAAATGTAGCTTGTCTTGTGTGTGTGTGTGTACTCCAGATGTTGACCTAATTAATATATAGGTCGAAATGTCTGGAAATTAAAATAATTATTCCTAACACAATTGTAGTTTCCATAATTTTATTAAAATGAATGCTGATCACTGTGTAACACTAAAAGAAAGGATCACCCAAATAGCATTCATCTCTTTTCCACCCAACTCCTCATTCCATGCTACAGCTGCAAGCTGTCTCCTGAGCTCCTCATAATCACCAGTCTTGTACACTGGTGTCCAAGGATGAACTGCATTTTTACCTGTATATGATAAAATTTTCCTGACTACAGTGAAATGTAGATGTAAATTTATTGCTAGCATACTAATAAATTATATTACACAAAAAATGTGTTATAAATTTTGTACAAATTAAATTGCAATGTGTTTTTGGCAAAAAGTTACAAAATTAAAGTACAGTACTTGCAGTAAAGAGACATTTTAGTATGGAATATGTCCACCCTGAACTGTAATGCTGCTCTCGCCATCTTAGCACCAAGTGATTCAGGAGTTCTTGAGGCAAACTGGCCCACTCCTCCTCCTTCAGAGCAAGGATAAGGCCTTGTTTGTTTTCTGGAGGGAAATTTTGAGCAGCAGTGCATTTCCCTATTACATCCAAAATGTGTTCTGTGGGGTTGAGTTCTGAGAAGCCTGCTGGCTACTTGATTCGAATAATATCCTCAGTCTCCGAAGTATCTCCACTGCTTGTGTATGATATGGTGTGGTATTGTCATCCATAAAAATGAATTCTTCACGGAACAATCACGGAACAGTTCTTCATGATGTTGAAGAACTTTGTTGCAATATTGTTCACCAGTCATAGTCCCTTTTTCCAGCACTTGTAATTTGGTGCATCCATTAAGCATAACATCTCCCCCACACCATAACCCTCAGCATTGCCATATCAGCCCTATTTTCAACAACATTCCTTTCCTTCATGCTTCATGAAGCATCATGAAAATTATGGAAACAGTTACCGTGTTAGTGCAAAACATCAGTTTAATATGAACCAAAATAATCACTCAACGGTTCGACCTTTACATTAAAGGTCATCATCTGGAGTATACACTTATATATAAAGAAACAAGCTGCACTACAATCTACATGGTATGCTAAAGTTACTGGTCAACCGTTAAAACTATTTCACTGACCTCTAGTGGAAAAAAAAAATCCTAATCTTAACAATAATGGTGACATAAAAATGCCAAGAATTTGGATGGCAGACATACAGCCCACTTAGTTCTTCAAGCAGTTGAATCCTAAAAGATTCAGCTGCTTTGAATCTTTTAGGATTCAAAGCAATTTTTCAGCTTTTTTTGGTCACCATCCATACTGCTTTGTTTTAATTTATGTGTATACTTACATGTAAATTAAAACAATTAAAACATAAATTAAAAGTCACTAAACAAACACGTAACCACAGTAATAAGTTTTAATAAGTAAATATTTCATCCTAAGAATCATAGGACATCATCAATATAGTTAATTTAAACAATATAGTGTTGTGTCCTAATTTATGATTATTATTCCATCTAGTGAAATTCTGTTTATCTATATTTAACTTTTATCTATGTATGAGATATCACCCCAAAATACAAATATTTAAGCTATTTCTCCCCTTAGTGTCCCTAATATTTATATTATACTGCGCCTTTTGGGACATTTAGTTTGAGATATAAAATACAAAAATAAGGAGCAATTACAAATATATGTCTGAGTATGAAAACCAATATTGCAGTCGTGACACTTTATTTCGTAACTCATCTAAATATTCTCCCCTCCCGCGTGATTAGGTTCGTACGTTTTCAAGTGGTGCATTGGGCAGCAATTTCAGACAACTGTGTTATCAATGAACAAATGTTTATTAAACTCATTAGCATGGTACAATTCAATATCTAATATATATAACTCAATTCAATACTAAGAAAACGTTTACAAAATAACATTAGCTAATCACATGTATTTGGCTAAGATCCTATATGGGTATTGCGATCATGCCACCATAACAAATTCAACATATACAATCATATGTATAATCCCAGATCTAATTAACACTTTAGTTAACCCTATATTAGTCTGAATACGCTATATGCTGTAGCACATGGACATATGTGATCAGTTCACTCTATTTAACTATCTAAAACTATATAGATTAAACTATCCTTTCACTGTGCTAATACATAACTTTGACATTTAAAACTTTCCTATAAGTTACAATACACATGCATAAATTTCAGGACACTTGAATAGTTATATAATTAATAATAACAAGCATACTTTCATTACAGTCAGTCATGTACTATAGTCCTAGTATAATATTCCTTAGTCTCTTCAACTGTTCAGTAATAGAACCATGATTACAATTACCTATGATTTCAATTAACATGAGATTTTTGCAGTACCTTTTGACTTGTGTTTTCTATATTGGCCTCTACCATTTTTCCAATTGTACTATCCTGGGATGAATTCCTCTATAATCTGTCACTCCTATGTTCTTTTGGCATTAAACTGGGCTTTTGCAATCTTAACTTTTCGTACTTGAATTAAGGACACACTTAGAATCATCTATACAATGGCTGTGAAACTCGCCACATGGGTGCTGACTTTTTTACGGACTTCTCTCTCTCATTGTTGTCACAGAATGATGAAACACATAGACAATACCTTCTTTCCTTTAGCTAAATGGCATTCCTCGTTTCTTACCATAGGAATACGGAATCGAAATCCCGCTCACTTTTCATCCCTTGTTGTGTCGGATGGAGATTAACTCCAACCCTACCACTCAAGAAAACCGCGTGAAAAACCTATACGAAAAAGCTCGTGAAGAAACTATCTGGGAAAAAGCCTAGTGCGGGGGGGGGGGGTCTAACCCTTTTATACCTTGACCCCTAATGGCACCTTCTTTAATTTCTTTTCTCCGCCCCTTACTGGATTCAACTTCACCGACCAATTAGGGTGGTGTTTTTCTGCCAAACATCCTGCAGTCGGTGAGCACGCGACTCACACGTGATGACGTCTCAATTCGGGAATTGACCCTGAGCGATAGTCTTTTACTTTTGCTAGCCTCAAATTAATCCCCCTTCCAAAATTTTCTAAGAATTTACTTAATATTTTAATCTCTCATTTCAAGTGTTAAAACTAGCCTCTCACATACAATTTCTTATGACTAATCTTTTCTGTCTTACTTAACTAATTTTTTCATATCACAACTGTAATATATTCCTTCTTTTATTATTTAGTTCAACAAACACTTTTGTTTTATATATTTTAACTTGGATGCAAGAATATTTTTCTTTCTTTAAACAATTTATGTATTAACTCTTCTACAGAAGTTTTATTTTATTTTCTCTTCATGTTACACCATGATAACTGAAAATTCCACATAGCAAAGGTATCAGGGTGTAACAATAGGAATAACATATAGTTAGGGTGCATGATTACAATGATTACTAATGATTAAATCATTAGTAACCAGAGTGCACAGATTCTGCTCCTCTGAAGAATCTCTAAACCAAGAATTAGAAATAATCAAAAATACAGCCATACTAAATGGATACAATCCTAAAACAATTAAAAAAAAAAATCATCAGTCACTTCCCCACACATCAACCTAGACAAGAACAGCCTGTAGGATTCCCATACTTTATGTCAAAGGCATCTCCGAACACTTTCAAAAATTATGAAGAAATATAAACATGCTGCTACCTACAAACCAGTCAACCAGATCTATAACTTTTTATCTTCTCCTAAAAACAAACTCTCACCTCTGATGAGAGTTTGTCTCATTAATTGTATCACCACCTCTGGGTCTGGCTCCCACTGATGAGACCTCAATAAAGGTCGAAACCGGTCTGGGTAGTGGCCCTTCCCTTAATGCATATCATTATACATGTCCACAAGGAGATGTGCTTTGCATTATGGGAGATACTAAGACGAGGAGTGATGAGAGCTTGGTCCACCTTTACCATGAGTTGCTTCAGTCTGGAAGATACTTCAGGCGCAAACTTTGTTTGCTTACATTTGGATAAAGGATTAAACTAAATTTATTATAGTCTAACCAATCATGGTAACTCTCACTAACTAGAGAGAGATTTGATACCACATTTATAATATCTTTTGATGAGATGATCAAATCCAATGCCCTCCATTCTTGTGTGTCCTCTGTTACAGACTGCCTGAGGTAGTTGTCCCTCAAAAACTCATTTTTCTTTACTTTCAGTTGGTATTTTGTCATCCCAATCTATATTGTCACTGGATTCAGATGAATCTATTCCAACTCCATTTCTATTCCTATCAGGATCTCATCCTCATTCAGCCAAGTCCTCACTTCTTCCAACAATTCTTGGGTGAATAAATTCAATCATTGGGACCATTTCACATCCCTTGAATTTTCTGACAATATCCATAATTCTGTGCCCTTCTTCAAGCTTTCAAATTAGTCTTTGAGACTTTACGAGGAATCCAAGTTTGCAATTTTATTCCTTCATGAAAAGAGCTTCTTTCAAACACAATTTGCTTAGTGCAGTCATTATCCTGTTGAGTGCTATCACGTGACCCCTTTATGTGTGATTCGAAAATTTGAACATATACCTGCTTTCTACTCAAAATCCATCAATTATACAAATTGCCACAAGCCGATTTGTCTGAATTTGTGATTGTAATATTCAGAAATAGTGTTTGTCCTTAGGTTTTGGAGACACCAGTGTAGTTCCATGTATCTTTTCCTAACAGAAGTCCTCACATGGCTGGCAACCATCCAAGTGATCACTTCATGATCACTCTCCAACTGGAGAGAGATTTGACACCAAATTTATAACATCCTCTGATGAGATGATCAAATCCAAGAGCCCTCTGTTAAATACTGCTTGAGGTAGTTGTTCCTCAAAAACTCAAGACACTCATCCTCTTTACTTCCTTCTCATCATCCCAATCTATATTGCCATAATTTAGATCACCCATAATGATCAACCTTTTCCTATTTCCTTGGCTAATATGCTTATAATTTCATGGTCACTACCCTCCACATTACCAGGTCGATAGCTACATCCAACTAAGTATTTTATTCTGTTTACCTCTATCTCACACCATTCTGCCTAAACCACTGTCATTATTTCTCCCTTGCATCTCTACTTTGTA